>NW_018745676.1:0-577589 GCF_001683475.1 Chenopodium quinoa | reverse complement strand
GAAAGCAAATTGATATTTGACCTTTTTTTACTTTATGCATTATTTTTCTTCTATCATTAATACTCCATTTTTTTTAGTATTAAGTATTTCTTGTACAACGGCAGTAGTTTTCAACCTTGAGTCAAGTTTGAATTTTTTTTTTTTATTTTTTATTTTTTTTATTTTTTTATTTTTTTTACATAAATATAAAATGACAATTTTTTTCTTTCAAAAAATTTTAACGTTATAATCAATTTGATATTATATACTATTAAACATCTTAAATTAATAGCTATGATTATCTCAAATTAAGTTTATAAAAAAATACAAAAGTTGGGTAAAAGTTAAATCAACAAATATTGTCTCAAAAAAATTACATAAATACGATTTATCAACCAAAGCTAATCCAAAGATCTTGTGCTAGTAAATTAACTACTCCAATGACAAAACCTGCATCCATTACGACAAAACTACAATAACATATAATAATTAGTTTAGACAATTAAACATAAAAGATAACCAAACTACGAAAAAAAAACAAAATTACCTTAATTAGTGTTCTTTGCACTTTATATCGTGGACATCACATAATATCAAATATTCTCGACCTTCATAATATTAATTAAACATGTTAATATAATATCTTTTATATAATAAATACAATATCATGACAATATAAACACAACTTATCAAAAAAAAAAAAAAAATTACCTTACGATGGGTTATTATAATCTGAGTTTGGAGGCAAAAGGTTCAAATCAACAACAAAAAGAGGTGGATGGACTAGGCAAGCCATTCAAAAATTGGAGGCATGAAGGACATTGAAGAATTTTGAGTAGTATTTTTAGGACATCTTCTACGATCATGATTCATGTTGCCACACATGTTGCACCTTCTGACCTTTTCGACCATCTCAAAACCTGAAGGATCCTTCTTTGTAGAAGAACTTTGTTTTTTCTTTTTTCTTGAATTAGTTCCAAGAGTTTTAGATTGACGAATCATGGGTTCAAGAACCAAAGGACTTGAAGGACTAACAAATTGAGAAATTTGTTTTCGAATACCTTCTTTTTGAGTAAGAGGCAATTGCTGATATTTGAGTTGTAACTCTTGTACAAGCACATCAATCCGATCTCCATGAACATCTTGATTCTCTCCGTTCTTTGAAAGTGATATGTTGTCCATTCTCCACTGGTAATGAATGGTGTCAAGCTTTAAATCCTCATTTGTCATCCTTCTCATCACGTGAGCACAAGGGAGACCCATAGTTTTTGAAAACTGACCAATACAAGTAGGAGACAGAGAATCGGAATAAGCTAGCTCAAATTGGTTAAGGAGTTTTCTTAATGCAAAATGAGAAACATGACCTATGAGCTTACTTAAGAAGGGGATACGCAAGTCATGAGGAATGCGTATCTTCTCACTTGACAATTGTGTTTTAATCTCATTATATTGATGATCAACAGCATGACAAATTTTTTCCTTCACTGTGCGAAGGTCACCACTCGAAACTTCAAGGTATTTCTTCAAAGTAGCATGTGAACCTTCAGCTCTAGAACTAACATGTCCAAAATGCATATATTCACTTGACCATGCTCTAAAAAAATATTTTTTCCATGGAAACCAAGTATTATGAATGTAAATGAGAATATCCCTGTACTTCCCATACTTCACTTCAATTTCAGACCAAGCTTCATTAAATTGATCTTCAGTTGAAGAATCAATCAAATTTGTCCAATCGGACATAAACACATCCCATTCATCACCATCATCAAAAAAAGGCTTGCACTTTGCTAAAATTTTTTTTCAATGTGCCATACACACAACAAATTACAAGTATTAGGGAAAACAACTTTAATTGCATTCATCAAAGCCAATTCTCGATCAGTCACAATCACCGATGGTTGTTTATCATAACCCAAAATCTTACCAAATTTTTGTAGTGCCCACACATAATCACTTTCCTCCTCTTTAAATAAGAAGGCAAAACCGCAAAAGAATGATGTATTAAAACTAGTAACTCCAACAATATCAAGTAAAGGCATTTTATACTTGTTAATCTTATAAGTGCAGTCCATCACAAAAGTATATGAGTAAATTCTTGCTAATTCAATCGAACTTGGATGAGAAAACAACAAATGTGTCACATGTCCTTCATTATCACACTCAACATCATACGTAAAACCACCTTTACCAAGTTCATCCATCAAAGCTTGGATCATTGAACGGCCTCCTAGCCCATCTTTAATAATTTTAGCCTTCACATTATAAAGTGTTCTAGATATTGCTTTTAGATTAGAGTTACCTTTTCGAAGTTTTGTAAGTATCTGCCGTGGAGCAATGTCGGCAGCAATCATCTCTTTAATCTCATTAACTTCCTCCCTTGAGAAACGCCGGGTATAAGGATGTCCCGAAATATCACTTGATAAATTATGGTTATGAGAAAGATATTTAATTTCGACTCTCCAACTAGTGCCTTGGTTCATTCTTCCACAAATTTGAAATGGGCAATTCATTAATCGAGTTCCTGACTTTTTCTTTCCACTATTAGGGATACGACTACGATTAGTTCGATATGATCCACCATGATCACAACCAATAATAACCCATCTGTTTTTTTTTTTTTGGATTTTTGAATCACTGTAACAAAGCCTAGTGAGTAGGCCATTCCTCGAACAGTCTCCAACAATATTTCTCTATTTGAAAATTTTTGGGATGAAAGTTGATACATATCAGTGGGCATTTGAGGAGGTTGATGATTATCAAATTCTGGTGAACCTATACAATAAAAAAAAATTAACAAGAATAGTCACAAAATTATGTTTTGAATAATCAAAAAAGCCATTAAAAATATACACTTAGCCTATGGCTGAGAGTTCGATAATACGAGTTTGTTCTTTTGGTTTTGCAATTGTACTCTTTTGTTTTGATTAACACCAAAGTTAAAATTAAACTAATCTAGCTTATTATACTATTTTAATCACCAAACCTTAAAAAGCTGAAATTGAGACATATAATTTGCAAATAAACTGATTTAATACTAAGGTATAACAATATTGGAATCAATTTGACTCATTATCAAGAATTATGAAAATTTTTCCTTTAAAACCCTAGAATAATTTTATTGTATAATTGAGTGAAATCCAACCCCAATTACAAAGATGCTTGTAAAAAATAGATCAATATTGAAAATTATTACCATTAATATGAGAATGTGAAAGAATTGCAGTCTTCAATGGCCATTCTCCTCTAGTACATTCGGCAAGTCATCTAGCCCAAAAAGCTCCCAAAATTCATTATCATTAATCCCTTCAAAATCAAATCTCCATCCATTCTTCTTTAATTATAATAAAGTGCAATTACAATTAAGATATATTAAAAAGGTGAATTTCCATAAAAGGTAGAAGCTTTTGAGGTATCAAATTAATGGTGCGAGTACTGGAGTGTAAAAAGGGGATGGAGTAAAAAGCAAAATCAAGTTTATGATTTTGGGAGTTGGTAATTTACCCACAAAAGTCGAAATAAAAAAATAAAATTAAAAAAAAAAAGTAAAATATTAACATTGGGCACGTGAGACTTAGTGCAAATTAGAAGGAAAAAAGGAAATTACCTTATAGTGGGCCAAAGGGGTGTGCAGTTATCAAGTTGGGGTGTGCGCAAATCAGCGGCCAATGCTTTCAACTGTAAGTACCCTGTAAGCAAAGAGGAATAGCCTTAGCAGATTGAGGAGGGGAACTGAGAGAGAGAGCATCATGGAGAAGTAAAGACACAGGAGGATGACTAACCTTCCACTGATTTGCAATGTCAGTGTTCAAGTCTTTTATGGTCGGGGTCTTACCAATGACAACAGGCCCTTAAGCAGCAACAGCGGCCATATTTAAAAATCCTTTATCCCACTAACCCATCTCAACGGTTATAGAAGAATCCAATGAGAAAAGAAATTTGATTCATTCAGTTGTGTTTCAGAGTTTCTAAAAGTGTTATAGTTTTCTCAACTGTAAAACCTGCAAGAGAAACTTCATCATAGCCTACCTTGTGTTTGGAATCACTCAGATTTTATACTGAAGAAAATATAACGAAACAAAGCAGTGTTCTCTCCTCAAAATCTGGACACTTTACTTGGCAAAGGAAATCTAGTGTATATAAACTATGAAAGTTTATACTATTAGACGACCGTATCCTAAAATGTGTACAGTTAACAGATTTCTAAGGGTAAATTAATTGGATAATTTAGTTTCTGTCCAAGTTTTTCCTTATCCCCTTTTCTATTTCTAGACTTGACATACTAAAAATTTAGGAACCTCAACTTATATAACTTCCTCGCGAGACCCAATTTGTTGCTTAGGAATAAACTAAGGAGCACTAAGTGCATAAATTTACTGCTTTCCAAATATTATCAAGTCAACAAACACAAGTGAGAGTTAACACTCATCAAACTTGGTTCTAGAAACTCAACAACCATGAACAGCATTATGCCTAACAGAAATAAACCAACCAAATAATTCATAGAGGTGATTGACATTATATACACTCTTAAGGGTCTGCAACTACATGATATAGGGCTTATGGACAATTAATCTGTAAAAAGTGAACAGTTTGGCTCTAGTGCTCTACTAATACTTTGATTACAAAACACATAGTTTGAGACATTCAATGACTTACTCTACCAGTGGATGTCCATATCTTCCCTTAAAATGTAAAATGTCAACTCCACAAAAGCATCACAGTCTCATCAGGAAAACGAAGGAGCCCCTCCCCAATTCATAACACTGCAGTAATAGTACATAAGTACATTACATCAGATAAAAGTCGGGCGAAGTTGTCCTGTGACTCTTGTCAAGTACACCAATGGCTGTTTATCAAAGAAAACGATTTTAATCCAAGATTGAATTCACCACATAAACCTGTCCTGCCTTTTGCAGAATTTTGTTTTACAAGTCAGAGTGATCTGCAAAAGAGCACAAGTTGAAACTCACAGCAATTCATAGAGATCCCCCGATTCCTAATCTAATACGCAGTACTTTTCATGATACAGGAAAATAAAGTGAAGGAATCTATAGAGTAAACAACTAAACACAAATGGAAATGGTTTACTATGGAGACAGGAAAGATGATACACTGAAACTTATTAGGTCTCCTTGAGTGACGGAAACATTTTCAAAAAAATGATTATGAAATACAATTTTCATGGAAAAATACAACTGTAAATATATATTTTGTTTGTTTGCTTCCCTGTAACAACAAAAAGCCTTGGAAGGGCAGTGATATATATGACACCCCTTGGGGCTAAGAGCCTTTTGGATGGATGATGATATGTATGACGCCCCTTGGGGCTAAGAGCCCCTTGGGTGGACGATGATATGTATGACAACCCTTGGGGCTAAAAACCCCTTGGATGGAAGATGATATGTATGACAATCCTTGGGGCTAAGAACCCCCTGGATGGACGATGATATGTATTGTATTTTTTGTGCACAATTTTGTAAAATTGTACGTATTCTCCGTACTCTTTTCTACATGATTGATAAGTGTCTGTAACACGTGTGTGGACTAAAGCGATTGAACCAAATTGCAGTTCACTTTTCGAAGTATATATTTCTCTAAATATAGCCAGTTCCTTATTCATTTCTCACTCTCAATTTCAATCTCAAAATCTGTAGCAAGGAAAGTCTTTGTAAAGAGAGAGGTGCTTATTTTAATTTAATTGGAAGACACTATCTTTTAAGGTACGCCTTTGTTTCCTTATGCTTTCTTTCTTGTTAATGGCTTCTTATTCACCTTCTTTTAGTAAGTTGTCAAGGGGGAGCCCTTTAGGAGAGCCTGTCATGAAAGTAGCATTTGTTGCTTCCACTTTGACGTGTAGTTGGATTTGTTAGGTATTCACAACCCAGACAAGGTAAATGTGAATGAAAAATGAATAAGAAACTTGCTATATATAGTGAAATGTATGCTTCGAAAATTTAAACCGCGATTTGGTACAATCGATTTGGTCCACGCGTGTCATAGACAGTTGTCAATCATGCAAAAAAGAGTTCAGAGAATACGTACAATATACGTAATTGTGCACAAAAAGTTCAATACATATTATCGTCCATCCAAGGGACTCTTAGCCCAAAGGGGAATCATACATATCATCGTCCAAAGGAGTGTCAAACATATCACCGTCCATCCAAGGGGCTCTTAGCCCCAAGGGGTGTCATACATATTGTCGCCCATCCATCCCCAAGGGATGACCCGAGCGCATCATCGTGCTCTACACCATCCAATTCTATGTCTTAGAGCAAGACCATGATCAGAAAAATGGCATGTTCACCATGCTAGAGGCCTTTTTCACGATTTCGTTGGACCAAATACCCCTGAGAATTTGCAGCTGCATAGAGCTCGAAAAAATACACAATTTGAAAAGAAAAAAAAGTTTGCTCAATTCGGACACCCGAAGCCCAAGTTATGACCACCGAATTTTTGTCAAAATTTACCAAGCAACGGGCAAGACCACTACCAAAAAAGATGAAATGGGTCCTTTTTAAGCATTCTTGATGGCAGGGTTTTAAAAATGCGGCCGCATCGTTACGTATCGGCTGTTTTGTAACGGATTTGAATTTTACCGAACCAAATTTTTCCGATTCAGCACGCTGCATTTCAACGCTACGCAATTTCGGCCATCACGGCCGTTATGAATTGAAAATCGGCCGCATCAAGCGTTCCTGACAGAGAATCCAAGGAAAAAGAACCCAAAGTATAAGTTTTCCGGTGAGGAATCTGTTTCTCCATGGAAGTCAATGAAAACTATCACATCTTTTTTGTCTTTAAAACAAAAATTGGAGAGTGGACTGAATAGTGACAGTTGTATGTTACCTCTTTTTATTTTTTGACTTCTGACCTGACTCCACCAGCCATCACTCTTCCTCTTCTCTCTTTTATTCTTCCTTCTCCCCCACACGACTTCCTTTTCTAATAACTATTGTACTCTTTTATACTTTATTTTATTACATTTATGAAGTACTCCCTCTGTTACTTGCAACATTTTAACTGGACACACTTGCCGATGCACATGTTTGATCATTAATATCTTTTATTATATACTTATATAAGCTATTAAAAATTTATATTGACAAACTATACATTAAAATAGACCCAACAACATATTATATGATTACATTGGCTTTCAGATAATAGCTAAAAAAGATGGTAAAAAAAATGAGATGTGTGATAGTGCAAAAAGTCAAAACGTTGCGACTAATTTGGGACGGAGGGAGTAGTAAGTTTACTACGTATATTGTATACTTGTACACCGCACTATTGTAATACTGTACAAGATATAAAATGGGGATATATATTAAAAAATAAGATTTTCGAAAATTATGAGAAAATTTATTACAAAACTTATAAAAACTAACATAAAATAAATTAGGGTGACAACTGCAACGCGTTCTGCGATCAACGCATCAGTTTCGTTACCGAACTACCGCGACCATTTCCGCGATCGCGACCGAAACTGCATTTTCGAACCATGCTTGATGGTGAAGGAAAGTGTCCATGACATTTCATCGCCCACAGGGCATAAAGGTCCCAAAAACACTTCATCGATTGAGGCGAATGGACGCTAAAATGCAATGAAAAGGTCCGGAGCCACTCACATCGTCGCTCGAGCCGAGAGGTTGCAATTCATCTCCCGGCGCGGGCTGGTTCGAGTTGGCTCACAACACATCATCGCCCAATGCTACTGGAGGAGCACCGCGTCATCGCCAAAGTGCATGCTGGCGCGCGGCATATCATCGCCAGATAGCGCGAGGCATGCTCGTTCAGCCAGGGCTGGATATCACCGCCTAGGGCCTAGCATGTCGCCAGCCCACAACCTTTAGGTGGCTAGGTGTTAGAATCCAACTCCTTTTGATGTATTAGATTCCCTTTAGATGCTTTCTTAGAGTTTAGTTTATATTTTCTTAGCTTGAGCTCCAATTATTGTGTTACTGTCACTTCACTGTTCACTAGGGATTCTCCTTGTAATTAAATTAAAGCTCTTTAGAGGGTGAATAATTAATGAAATCTTAAGCCTTCTACTAAGTGTTGCTTTGCTTTTATGCTTGTTTGTTGTTAGACCTTTATAGATATTGTGTCTTACTTGCATAATAGCTCCCCTCCAAACCAACTTGATGCATTAAGAACTCGTGGTTCGGACCCGCTTGTGCCCGCCTTGAAGTATCGGCCACCACAAGCCCCGACCACCCGCACTCCGTCGCCCAAATAGACGTGAATGCTCCTTGGATTTAATTGCCCGCTTGTGTTGCTTTGTGCTCACAAGCCCCTTCCGCTCAAGGCTAGTGTTCTTGCCACCAAAAGGCTAGAGCGCGCCGCACATTTCAGGGTCCAAACTCCCGGACCGTGACACTAGGCCTAACATTTTCGCCTAGCATGTCGCGAGCCCATAGTGTCTAGGCCTAACTTTATCGCCTAGCAGGCTCGCTGGCAGGTAGCTAGCTCACCTAGGAAGCACGCCCATACCAAGATCGCCTAGCCTAGGCTGCTAGGCTAGGCTCGCCCATCCCCAAGCTCGACTAATGCCCTACCTCGGGATTCGATTTGTTCGCACTCACGTGTATTCTTGTACTCACGCAAAGATTATTTTCTGACAAACTCCCAAACAGCAAAGCAGGCTTCACGAATTTGCCGTGGGGCTAATGTTTGGACCCCCTTGTGGGCCCACATTCAGTAAATGCAGAAATTACCAAAATACCCTTATTTAAACCCTAAAGGAAGAATATTCCAGAATCGTGCACAACACGCATCTTGAGAACCCTAATAAAGACCAACAGTGCCTAATACCGCCCTTATGTGACACAAATGCTCTGAAACTAAATGATTTGGAATCCAAGCTATGAAAGTAAGAAGCATTGCAAAAAGGTTAAGGTTACCTAGTTTATATCACGGTCACATCCATTGTTCCGATTAAATCATACTTCATAAATTCCATTAGGCTCTGCTTAAAATGGAATATGGTCTTCCTATTATTTTACTGGCTTTCTTTGAAAAGCAGAACTTGACGTCAGAATTAGCTATGAATCGCCAACCATTTGCACCTGCAACTTTTTGAAACAATAAAGTCAAGGACTACAACATCTCCACAATCTGATAATAGTTGCAAAGTAGTATAGCATATGTATTATGAAGAGGAAGGAGGTGTAAAGAGAGTGCGATTTCCATTCATTAAAAATATATGCTTTCATTACCTGATAACTGTTATACAAGCATGGATCAGAATATCAGATGCCATGATTCGTGAATTGCTTCAGATCTTAAGAGATGGCCTGGTTTAGAACTAAACACCAAAAGCAAGCTTCAAAAACAAGAACTGCACTGGACCCCTAGGAGCTCCCTACCTATCCTCATTTTTTTCCAAGGTTACCTAATTGACTTTGACCTCGACCAAACTATGACCAGGCGTCTTTCTTAATCCAACTTTATCTATAATCGAACGCATATTCTCTGCATCTTTCCATCTGCCTGCAGAAGCATATATGTTTGCCAGCAAGACATAATTACCCATGTTCTCTGGCTCCATAATAAAAAGTAATTTTGCCGAAATCTCTCCAAGTTCAACATTTTGATGTGCCATGCAAGCACCCAGCAAAGAACCCCAAACAGCATGATTAGGCATAAACGGCATTGTTATGATCAAATCATATGCTACTTGCAAACGACCAGCCCGACCAAGAAGATCAATCATACATGTATAATGATGAATGCTGGGATTAATTTGGCATGTTCTGAGCATCAATGTGAACAGCTCAAGACCCTCATCTACTAAACCAGCATGGCTACACGCATCCAGAACACAGGTGAAGGTAACCTCATTCGGTTTAACTCCAGATTGAACCATGCGCTTAAAAAGTAAAACTGCATATTCACCATGCCCATGTGCTCCATATCCAGCCATTAGTGCACCCCACAAAGTAATATCTCTGCACTCCAGTGGAACTTCACTGAATATCTTCTGAGAATACTTCAAGCTTCCACATTTTGAATATAAATCAATCAGGCCCCTCAAAACTTCGTATTCTGAGAGAAATCCAGATTTTAACATGTAGCTGTGAACACTAAAAGCTTGTTGTCTGTCAGCTAAATCAGAACAACCACAAAGGAGACTACTAAAAGTAATAGCATCAGGACGTATTGCTTCATGCAACATTTGTTTAAAACAGTGTACTGCATTACTCGCCAAACCATTATATGTATATGCAGAAATCATTGCGTTCCAGGATGCTACTCTCTTCTGTGAACTTTGATCAAAAATTAAAAAGCAATAACAGACATGATTGCATTTCACATACATGTCAATCAAAGCGGTTTCAATTATTGCATCACGGAAAAGATTTCGCCTAACTACCCAAGCATGCAAGCACCTGCCATGTTTCACTGCCTGCAAACTTCCAGAAGCCTGAAGCAACATAGCAATAGTCACTGAATTAGGCACCACTTTTTCGAGGTGCATCAACCTACAAAGGTTCAATGCATATCTAGCATTGTCATTCATAACATACCCTTTCATCAAAGAGGTCCATGTCACTACATCTTTCTCCTTTATCCTGTCAAACACTTCTCTAGCATCATTCATGCTACCACATCTTGTATACATATTAATCAACGCATTAGATACACATACATCATCTCGTAGTCCTCTCTCTTCAACAATCCCATGAACCTTTCTTCCAAAAGTTAAATCATCTAAATCCCCACAAGCAGACAACACAGATAACACAGCAGACCTATTAAGCTCTGCACCAACACCAATCATTTCATCAAAGATCACTAGAGCATCATTAGCACACCCATTCTTAACAAGCCCACTTATCATAGTCGCCCAAGACACCATATCCCTCTCACCCATCACATAAAAAGCGCGCCTCGCCATCTCAACCGCACCACAATTCATGTACATAGCCAATAAAGAATTCAACAAAAACAAATTTGAACCAAACCCACCAGTTATAACTTTCCCATGAATCACAACACCAGTCTTAAGCAACAACAAGTCTCCACAAGCCTTAATAACAAAAGGGTATGTAAATTTGTCAGGAAACAAATACCCAGATGACAATACATCAACAAAAAGCTTAAGAACCTCAAATGGCGAACCACTTTGAGAATGCGCCCTAATAACGGCATTATACAAGAACAACTTTGGTTGACGCAATTCGTCGAACAGCTTACATGCATATGCAACATGACCACAAAGAGCATAACTTGAAGCAAGATTAGAGCAAAGAGTAAAGGGTTTGAAAGAGGAGAGAGAAAGTATACCAGTACTGATGATGTGAGCGTGAAGTTGCTTGATTTTAGAGAGGGATCGAGTGTTGGTGTAGCTTTCCAAGAGTGAAACGAACTGTGTTGTGGAGAGAGAAAATTGCTTAAGTTTTGAGGGAAGAGGAGAGATTTTGGAGGCCATTCAAAAATGGCGGATGGGTGTAGTTGATGGAGAAGACATGGTAGTGAGACTCGTAATTGCGACACTTCTCAGATTAATGCACTTCTTTCTCTTGCAAATATTGTGTGCGAGTGCGACTGTCTGAGCCCTATTCAATTCAATTCAAAAAAAAAAAAAAAAAAAAAAAAAAAAAAAAAAAGAAAGTGATATGGAGAAAAGTCTTATTGTATACCAAGTAGTAATTAGTTTTAAGAAAATTTGAATTTCATCACTCTTAAAAGACCAAATTTTTATAGGAAAAATTAGAAAAATTAATCCCAACTTTCATCAATTTTGGGAGAATAATCCCAACTTTCATATATTTTGGAATAATCCGAATTTTGGGGGGTTTTCTTTTTCTTCAATCCCAAATACCGGTTATTTTAAAAGTGACATGTGTCATGCGTAGGCCTGTACAAAACTATCTGAGAATCCGAAAATCCAATAATCCGATCTGCAACTGATCCGAATTTTTGGATATCCGATCCGAGTTTTCATTTTGGATCGGATATCCGATCCGAAAAGGTGGATATCAAATGCGGATTTGGATATTAATTTTCAAAATTTCAAATACCCGATATCCAAAAGATATCCGAAATATAAAGCCTAAAATAGTGAAATCTATATAAAAATTTTAAATTGCTCATATAAAACTAACCTTGTATCATTAACTTATTATAGTATTCTTAATATATTTGATGATAATATTTATTGCAAAAGGACTACTATTTTATTAAAATATGTTGTACAACTTAGCGATAAAAAACGGTAAAATTAGTGAAATTTAGAAAGTAGTTGATTAGGGGATTTTTCCCCACCAATCACCATCTGACAAGTGGACCAATCAGGTTCCGCCATGTGTCCGTCACATGGGCCAATAGGAGTCTGCCACGTGTCAAGCAATGATCCGTCCACTTTGGACCAATTACGACACGACACGTGTCCTTCCCATGACACCTGGGATAACCGGTCACCTAGGCCCAACTTCCGAGGGAAGCCCAATCAGCCCAAGGTTAACCTAAACCTAGATTGGCACGTTTCCCGAGGTTATAAATACCTCCCTTAATCCTCATTAAGAGGGATTACGCGAACAACGCAGATTACACACATTAAACACTCTCACCTAGAGAGACCCAATCACTTTAATTTCCGCATTAATTACTCCTTAATCAAGTACTAACTTGACCGTTGGAGGCGGAGCTCCCACCACCAGGAGTCTCTGTTGTTTTGCAGGTACAGGCGTCCGGTTCCAGTCTCAGAATTGTAACTCTCCCGCAGGACATCAGAAAACCCCGAAACATTTTGGCGCCGTCTGTGGGGAGAGTACTTCTGAGATGGCACCCACGTTTGTACCGGCTCCTGAAGAGAGACGTCCCCTGGACGATCCTCTAGTTCAGTCGGACCGCGATACTGAGAATGAATTTGAAGTTGAAGCTCACACAGCTTCAGACGGGACCCTAACGGCCCGACGTACCCGTCATACCGAAAGGAGGGAACGGGAACATCTTCAAACTGGAAGCGAGCCAGCAGGCGCACCGCCTGTTCGGCAGCAGCCGACTGATGGGTCTGCTCCCATCACAAGGGACGAACTCATGACCTTCATGAGGGACTTCAAGGGAGAAATTCAAGAGTTGATCAACAAGAAGCCGCCTGCTCTGGACAAGGAGCAGTCGGCTAAGAAACCCTCCACTTCACGGAAGAGGAAGCCAGTTCAAGGGCGAGAGGCGACCCCTCATCCTAAATCTAGGAAGTGGGAGCCACCTGCCCTTGATTTCACAAAATACCGTTTTCCTACTCCAGGAAATAGGAAACCTGTTCGTCATATTCAGGCGGACGGGTCGAGGAAAACATACACAGACGCTCGGCTACTGCTAGAGCAGAAGAAGAGTGACCGATTGTCAAAGTCAGCCTCTACTTCATACTTCCAAGACAGTCTGCGAAATACCTCGATGAGGCATACTCAGTCGTATCATGAGAGTCAGTCAGGCGGCACCTCCCGTCAGTCCGGCTTTCATAGCAACCAGGCGGTACCAACTTACGGTTTGTACCGCAACAACAGTATTTTTTACAGCCACCTCCGTTTGGTGGACATGCAGCAAAAAATGTCCAACCTATGGACTGGCAGCTACGGTTTCTTAGACTTGGTGAACAGCCGTCGGCCTTCTCCAAGGAAATTACTGAAGCCGCTCAGCCGGCCAAAGTGAAAAATGTATTAGTAGGCGCCTATGACGGCACTACTAACCTAGAAGACCATCTGATGGCATTCACCAACCTGATGTACCTTCAAGGGTTGGATGATCCCACTTGGTGCAAGTGTTTCCCAGCGACTCTCAAAGGAATCGCACAACAATGGTTCGGCAACCTGCCGACTGGTTGTGTAAATAACTTCAAGACGCTTGCTTACTTATTCACCTCCAACTTCGCCATGAACATCCCTGCGAAGAAGACGACCCCTGATTTAGGAACAATTCAGCAGGGCGAGAAGGAGGGGCTTCGTTCTTACATCAGGCGGTTTAACCTGATGAGAATACAGATTCAAGGGTTACCGGATGAAGTAGCCTATACTGACTTTTTCAGAGGTCTCAAAGACGGGTCGACCTTCAAATTTGATTTGGTCCGAAAGAGGGTGGCGACTCTTCAAGAGGCCTTGATTGAAGCGGAAGCCTATATACAGGCGACTGATCTTTGTAGTACGGTAAAACAGTCAGACGGGAGAAGGTCCGAAAAAAGAGAAGGACGACAGAAACAGTCGTCAAACAAAGACGAGAAGATAAAAGAGGTCTGGGCGGCTGATTCCTCTAAACAGCCGGCCCAGAAGAAGAAAAAAGAATTCAAACCATACTCCCCAAAGTATGCGTTTAACAAGGATAGCCAATTTATCCTAAAGGAAATCAAGGGACGGATCTCAATTGAGAAGCCGGTCCCCATGAAGGGTTCTGCAAACAACCGGAACCAAGAAAAATTCTGTGATTATCATGAAGATGTTGGTCATCACACCAATGAATGCATCAGTCTCATGCGGTATCTGGACCGCCTGGCTAAGCAAGGTGATCTTGACACTTATGTCAAGAAATCTACGGGGAACACTTCCTCGAAAAAGCAGTCGGCCAAAAAGAATCAACAAGCCAACAGCTCTGATACAGATGATGCAGTCGTCTACACCATTGCAGGAGGCTTCTCAGGAGGCGGCCCCACTATTAGGGGAAACAAAGACAATATCAGACGGTTAGATGTAAATTCCGTTCACCAAGAACGGCCCTCCAAATATTCATTTCCTGAGATTGTCATCACTGAAGAAGATCTAGGAGGGGTAAGAGGGCCGCATGACGACCCTATCGTTATTGAATGTAAAGTGGCCAACCAGAGAGTTGGCCGAATCCTCATAGATACCGGAAGCTCCTCAGATCTCATCAGTAGCAAATGTCTGTCGAAACTAAAATATCAGACTGATTGCATACATCCGGCATCCCACCCTTTAGTAGGGTTTGGAGGAGGAGTCGTCCACCCAGTGGGACGAGTGGATTTACCCATCCGCCTGGGTGAAAAAGGGGAAGGACGACACATGGTAGTCCGGTTCCTGGTAGTAGAAGAACTCTCGGCCTACAACATGATTCTGGGACGACCAACCCTGAATAATTCCAAGGCTGTTATAATCTCATCTCTTATGTTGCTCAAGTTTGAGAGGGATAATGGAACAGTCGGGTCCCTAAGGGGAGATCAGAGGATGGCCCGAGAGTGCTATCTCTCGGATGTCAAGCCCACTATTATGGCCACTGGGTCGAGCGGTGGAAAAATAGACCTTGACAATGTCAAGGAGAGTGCGCCTGTTCAAGAAGCAGGCGGCAAGAAGAGAAAGGCATCCCAGACAGGGGCCGCAAGAAAAGACAGAAAATAGCAATCATTGGCAGAGGAGCGGTCGGATGAATTTTGCCCTCAGCCGGCTGGTGAGCATACGGACCTGATCTTAGATAACTCGCGTCCTGACAGAGCAATCAAGGTTGGGACGACTGCTCTAAGGGACCTGGGTGACGACTTTCACAAACTATTGAAAGAATACAAGGACATCTTTGCATTCGAAGTCCATGAAATGCCAGGCATTAGTCCTGATCTGGCGGTACATAAACTGGCCGTGGATCCGAAAAAGAAGCCGGTACGACAGAAGAAGCGGAACCATGGCGAAGAAAGAAGTCAGGCGGCAGCCGCCGAAGTTAAAAAATTACTTGATGCAGGGTTCATTCGACAATGTTACTTCCCAGACTGGGTTGCAAATGTGGTGCTTGTTAAAAAGCCGAATGGCACCTGGCGAATGTGTGTAGACTACACAGACTTAAACAAGGCGTGCCCCAAAGACAGTTACCCTCTGCCTAAAATTGATAACCTGGTCGACTCAACAGCCGGCCATGCTTTGATGAGCTTTATGGGCGCCTACTCTGGTTTTCATCAAATTCCTTTATGGAAGAAAGATCAGGAGAAGACGGCCTTCGTCACTGATCAGGGGTTATACTGTTACACGGTCATGTCGTTTGGTCTTAAGAATGCCCCGACCACTTTCCAGCGAATGATAAACACTGTGTTCTTTGACCAGATTGGGAGAAATGTCGAGGCATATATTGATGATATGATTGTCAAGTCTAAACTTCAGAAAGATCATCTGTCGGACCTCCGAGAAACTTTCGCCACACTCAGGCGGCATCATGTCATGCTCAATCTCAGGAAATGTTTCTTTGGAGTTGAGTCTGGGAAATTTCTCGGATTCCTTATCAATCAGAGAGGAATAAAGGCGAATCCTGAGAAGGTGCAGGCAGTCATCGACATGCAGTCGCCTCGTACCATCCGAGAGGTTCAGAAGTTAACAGGTTGTCTGGCGGCCTTGGGAAGATTTCTAAGCCGATCAGGCGACAAATGCCTATACTTTTTCCAGGCAATTAAGAAAAAGGCAAGGTTTGAATGGGGGCCGGATGCTGAGGCGGCCTTCCAGAAATTGAAAGTTCACTTGCATTCCTTGCCGAGGCTGGTCAGCCCTTTGCCCAAAGAAGTACTCTACATGTACCTGGCCGTCTCTGATCATGCGTTAAGCGATGTTCTCCTTGCTGAAAGAGACGGCTGTCAGCTCCCGGTCTACTTTGTTAGTCACGTACTGAAAAATGCCGAGTTGAGGTATCCCTTAGTGGAGAAATTTGGTCTTGCACTCTTCATGGCTGTTAAAAAATTGAAGCCCTACTTTTTGGCACATGCAGTCGTCGTGTATACAAACCAACCTATCAAGCGGCCACTGACCATCATGGAGTCGTTAGGTCGAATGATCAAATGGGCCATAGAAATACAGAGCCTCGAAGTTACCTTCGAGCCTAGAAAAGCAGTGAAGGGGCAAGCCTTTGCTGACTTTATTGTTGAGATGACTCGTCCTCCTGACTCTCAAGTTCCAGACCAAGTCTGGAAGGTATATGTGGATGGAAGCTCTACTTCAAATGGTTGTGGAGCAGGCGTCATATGTCAGTCGCCAGAGGGCGACAGGTACGAGTATGCTCTACGCTTCAGTTTTCAGGCCTCAAACAATGAGGCAGAATATGAAGCTTTACTAGCCGGAATCCGCATGTGCAAGGCGGCATGGGCAAGAAAAATAGACGCCTGTTCCGATTCACAATTGATAGTGAGTCAGTACAATGGCGAATACGAAGCAACCCATCCGGCCATGATCAAGTATTTACAGGCGGTCCGACAAGCAGTCGGCTCCCTTGAGGATTTCCATCTGACCCAAGTGCCGAGATCAGAAAACAACCAGGCGGATGCACTTTCAAAATTAGCATCATCCGCCTCCTGTGATACTCCTCGAACTGGTTTTTGGGAAGTAATGGAGAAGAGAAGCATCGAGGAAGACCCTATTGGAATCCTAGATAGAAGCTCAACCTGGATAGATCCAATCAGGGCATATCTGACAAACGGTACCCTGCCGGATGATCATCAACAGGTGGCAGCACTGAAAAAACGAGCAACCAGTTTTGAAATAATAAAGGGAGAACTTCACAAAAGGGGGTACCTTCAACCCTTCTTAAAGTGTGTTACTCCAGAAAAGGGACGAGAGATACTAGACGATCTTCACTCTGGTTACTGTGCTTCCCATATAGGCGGTAGGACGCTTTCTCAACGGGCAAGGCGGCAAGGCTTCTTTTGGCCTACTTTAGAAGCAGATGCAATGGAGATGGTGAAAAAATGTGACAAGTGCCAAAGGTTTGGCAAGCTAATTCACCGTCCGGCTACTGACCTCACTACCATTCATAGCCCACTACTGTTTGCTAAGTGGGGCATGGATATTCTGGGTCCATATACGCCTGCTACAGGCGGAAGGAGGTACATACTTGTTGCCGTCGACTACTTCACTAAATGGGTAGAGGCGGAGGCTGTAAAGGGAATCAAGACGAAGGATGTAATTTCATTCATTTGGAAAAATGTCATCACTCGGTTCGGGGTTCCCATGTCTATGGTTTTTGATAATGGTCCCCAATTTGAGACGCATGTTCTCAAAAGCTGGTTGGGTGACCAAGGAATTGCACACTACTTTGCATCTGTCGGCCGTCCACAAGCAAACGGCCAGGTAGAAGCCTTTAATAAAATCATCTCAGACGGTCTCAAGAAAAAGATTGAACGAGCAGGCGGCCTATGGGCGGATGAATTACCACATGTTCTCTGGGCCATTAGGACGACTGAAAAAGGGGCGACTGGAGAAACTCCAGTCCTCCTAACTTATGGTGCGGAAGCTGTTCTTCCAATAGAACACTACGAGCCGACTCTTCGAGTAATGCTATATGACGAAGAGGCAAACTGGGAAGCCATGCGCCTGGAATTAGACTCACTTCCTGAAAGGAGGGGCAATGCTGCCTTGCGCCATGAAATTTATCGCCTGAGAATGACTAGATCATACAACAAAAAAGTACACAGGCGTCCACTCAAAGTGGGGGACTTTGTACTTAGAAAAATGGAAGCAGTTGGAAGGGCTAATGAGTCTGGCAAACTAACTCCCAACTGGGAAGGACCCTACCGAATCTGTGAAGAGGTCAGGGACGGTACCTACCGTCTGGAAACACCAGACGGCCAACCGTTGCCTCGAACTTGGAATGCAGATAATCTTAAGAAATATTTCTTTTGAATGATATAAATAGTCAAGGGCTACTTAATAAAAGTTTGCATACTTAATATTCAATTTTGTACTAAGAGGGGCACGCCTACTAACAAACAGTCGGCTACTCTCCATACTCAATTTTCATTTTTACTTAAGAGGGGCATGTCTACTGACAAACAGTCGGCTACTCTCCATGTTTAATTTTTATTCTTACTTAAGAGGGGCAGGCCACCTATACATTTACAGTCGCCTATTCTCCATTGAGTATTTCACTTTATCATCAGAGGGGCATGCCATCTGTACCTTTACAGTCGGCTACTCTCCATTGGGTATTTTACTCTATCTTCAGAGGGGCATGCCGCCTGTACCTTTACAGTCGGCTACTCTCCATTGAATATTTTACTCTATCACCATAGGGGCATGCCGTCTGGATATATAGTCGGCTACTCTCCATAGAAGAGGGCCGACTGGTTCCAAAGCACACAGCCACCCCCCTTATACTTAGCTAAAAATGATCAGGGCCTGGCCGACCCTGTGCCTAAACAGGCGGCTACCCTCCTCTTACTTAGCACCTACGTTCACCAAGAACTAACCAAGGCCACAAGCCGAATGATCAGTCCAGGCGCCAAGCCAACTGATCCAATCTTTAAACTAATACGACCTGTCCCAACATCATAGCAGGCGTCCGGCGGCATCCCTCCGGATGAAATTCGTCGCAGAGAGTAGCTCCCTTTTGGGTGGAACATTGCTCTATAAACAAATTACACGGCACCTATACGACTGTCCCCAAGGGCAACCACGTAGCCGTTTTTGAGACAAGGATAACTCTATCACTAACCAAACCAGTGGTAGTAGTTGACGTCTGAGTCAGATGACCGCCTGTATTACTTGGGATAAATGCAGGGGGTACCTCTTGAGTTAATAGCCAACAAACATTGGCGAATCAAACGGTTCAGCCAGCTTCCGCCGCCTGGTACCTTTACTACTCAAGTAGGAGTGACGGCGACTGAGTAACACCAAAGTTAACTCATAGTCACTCTCTCAAACTTAGTATGGAGCCTAAAAGGTATGAGTCGTCCTCCTGTTTTTAGCAAACAGGGGCTCTCAACCACTACTCCTGCTAGGTTAACAACCTATGAGTTAAAAGCCAACAAACATTGGCGAATAAAGGGGAACAACCGGTACCCACCGCTTGATACCTCTACTACTCAGTTACTTGGCGACTAGGTAACAATCATGTTTACTTGGTCACTCCTTAAAAATTTAGTATGAAACTAAAAAGGTGTTCATACAGCACCTGTTCACACTAGATTAAATATGGCGGGGAACAGTCGGCCTAGACGGCCTAAAGTCTCTAGCCTAAAAGCATGACAAAAAGGAAACCACTTTCCTACTTGGTTAATTTTACAAATGACAGGACCGCCTGCCTAAAGGGGATCCAGTCTTTAAAATGGTACGAATACCGATTGGATAAATGGCCGACTGATCGTCTAGCCTGGAAACAGACAACCAGTCGTCCAGGGGCATAGGCGGCGTGACTAATTATCCGTACCTGTCTGCAACTATCGGCCATGTAAAACAGTCGGTATAGTGTATAATTGGATATCAGAAAATTCAATACTTAAAACAAATTTGAAGCAAAACAAAAATATTCATTAAAAAGAAGCCGGTCATTAAAGACCAGCAAAATATTCAGAGCCCCGGCCCCCTGGCCGGGTAAATACAAACAAACGGCACGCAGGCCGGGGAAAGAAGACATAAAGCTTATGAAGGGGGCAGATCTTCAATATTAGCAGTTGCCGCCTGGTCAGCACTCTTTTTGCTGGACTCGGCTTCAGCTGCATCCTTCTTTGATGTATTAACCCCAAGCGGCACAAGCGCCACCACCGGCTGCTCCTCCTCCTCCAGTGCCTCTTCCTCAGCAGCCGCCAGGATCTCTTGATTATATCTATCAGAACACTGGCGGTACGTTTTTTCCCAGGAGGCAAAGTCGGCATTGGGGAAGAGGCGGCCCCAAGTCATGCGCTGGATTTGAGCAGAGTCTTCCATCATCTCCCAGACCAGCTCTTTCTTTTTTTGCTCGGCCTTTTCCGAGAGCTCCTGAGTAAGACTCTTCTCCTGGGTCACCAGGCGTACCTTTACGCTCGCCAAGGATTTCTCCAAGGTTTCGTATGAGGACATCTTTTGGCGAAGAGGTCTCAGCTCGGCCTTGAGGTTGTTGATGGTCGCCTCCAACTCGCTATTCCTCTTCTGGGCCGCCTCTAACTGAGCCCGGATAGCGGCGGTAGCCTGCGCCTGATAATAAAGAATATCAATGGTCAGAACTTCATTTTGGGCAATTTGAAACATTGCCTTATCACAGTCAGAGGCGGCCATAGCTTTTGCAGCCTTTACCTCTTTTTTCTTCCGGTCAAGCGGCTTGCGAAGGCCGTTCACTCGGAGCAGGGCCTAAGTAAAAAGGGGAACAGGCGTCAGTTTCCAAACAAAAAAGAAAACAGGCGTCCTGGAATTCAAATACTCAAAAATATGCTAAGTATACCTCAGCAAAGACCCCTGCAATCCCGTCTAGGTCAAGGGTGCCGACACCCCTGACCGCCTCCCTTTCAGCTGGAGGAACGACTTTGATCATAGACTTGGCCACTTCGACCAAGTTAAGCTCCTGAGGGCCGGCTGCATCAAGCATAAACAAACGGATTAGACCTAGTAAAGGAGGGAGCAAGTCTAAAATTTACAAGGACAATTTCATACTTCTAGGTGGCCCAGCTGGAGTTTTAGAAGAAGTGGCCGGCTGTTTCTCAGCCGCCACATGTTTCCTGGCAGAACCAGGAGAGCTCGCAACAGTCGTCCTCCGGGCCTTGGGGTCCGGCTGTTGGGAAGAAGAAGCTCTTGGAGCGCCCGTCTAAAAAAGAAGAAAAGAGTCAGTATATGCATAAACACAACTCCAAAAAGAGGGTGAAAGGTTCGAAGCCCACCAAGGGTGCCCCCTTGTTGGGGGAGTCGGTTGAAGACTGTTGCATGATGGAGGCCCGCAACATGGTCGCCGCAGTCTTGGAGGCGGTAATTTTGCTCATGGCGTCCGCTGCAAAAACAAATAGAAAAGTTAATAAAAGTCATAACAAGAAATGCATGGAACAACAGAGTATTCGACAGGCCGGCTACCTCTCGAGCACCGACTGCTGAGGCCACAGGCGGCCAAAAAGTACTCGTCGTAGAGCCATTTGAAGCTCGGGACGCAGTGCAGGGGTACTTGCTCTCGTACCCCTGAAGTAGAGTTCACCTTCGACTCTACTTTGAAGAGTTCTTTATCTAGGATCTCTTTCTTAGCCTTGGGGGGAACAGGCGGCATGCTGCGGCCGCCTGCAAGAAGGGGCGGATTCCTGTTCCACCTGTTGAAGCGCTTGTTCAGCTCTGTGTCTGAACTCTCAATGATAAGGAAGGTGCTCCGCCAGTCCTTCCATTTGTTTGCTTTACCTCTCGTCATGAGGTAGCCCCTGTGGCTCGTCAATTGATACCAGCCGGTACCGCCTGCCTTAGGGGTCCGGCTGAGGTAGTTCATGTGGGCGAAAGCCTCGAAGTTCGGCTCTACCCCGTGCAGTTCGCACCCGGCCACATAGCCGAGTACGTTGACCCAGGAGTTCGGGGCTAACTGCCATAACCCCAACTCATACCCATCCAAGATCCGCTGAACAGCCGGATGTAGTGGGAAGCGCAGCCCAGCCTTGATGGCCGCCTCATAGCAGCCAAAGCAGGCGCCATCATAACTGGTACCAGCCGGCCAGACGACTGTGTCTTCTGGATCCGGCACGAACACTAAAAAGCCGGGGCCCATTGTGTGGTTTGCGATAAAGCTCTCCACTTTCTCTTGCATGGCCGTGATCCGGCCCCGAGGTACCGTGCAGTAGTAGGGGGTATTTTGCTCTCGGTGAGAGGCGGATGGCTCCGCCCAATCGTCCCCCTTCTCAACTGCGTGAGAAAGCCTCGCCTCTTGTAGGCGACTGTTTTTCTCTTCTGTGTCCAGAGAAGCATGGCCAGAAGAGCTAGACTCGGAATCGTCCTCTGACGAGTCCGAAGAGGACGACTTCTCCCCTCTCCCGGAGGGGCCCGCCTCCTCTCCTTTAAAAGGAGCAGGAGAGAATGTAGAATTGTCAACTGTAAAATGGGAAGGGGTCACTTTGACTCTTCCCTCAGAACTGCCGGCTTTCAAGCCGCTTTGTTTCACTTCCACATCTGGCGCCTGGTCAGATGTTTCACTAATCGGCACCCTGTGGGAGGAGCCGTCTGAGTTTGAGATCCTGGCAGTCTTTTTTGTTCTGGCCATCATGCTCTGCATAGACACAGATACAGTCGGACTTTGTATAAAGGGCAAAGATGGGTCCAGAAAAGGGCAGGCGACACTCCTAGTCCTAGATTCAGCCGTCCCCGGTGACCGGCTGATCACTAACCTAGGTCGTGTCGTGTGCTTCCGTGGTGCCATTTCAAAAAAGAATAAAGTAAAGAGAAAATTAAGAGTAAGAGAAACGACGGTTACCTGAACGAGTGACGATTGATGAAGTTCTGAAAATCCTTTGCAGTCGGCTTGTCAGAGCAGGCGGTAGGCAGAAAGGGTCCAAAATGTCAGAGCAAGTTCAGGGGTCCGATTGTTCTCTCACAAAGTTTTCAAGTGTGAAAATGACCGAAGTCAACACTCCTTTATATAGGCGAAGTGAGAAGGCGAAGGGTCACTTCCAGAATTCAAAATTTTGGCGGGAGAATCTCTCGGCCTCTCGCCGAGTGACACCTGTAGCAGGCCGTCGCCTGTTACAGGGCGATACCTATCACAGGTAACACGTGACCAGTCACGTGCCACCTGTGAGGGGCAAATGATTAGGGGATTTTTCCCCACCAATCACCATCTGACAAGTGGACCAATCAGGTTCCGCCATGTGTCCGTCACATGGGCCAATAGGAGCCTGCCACGTGTCAAGCAATGATCCGTCCACTATGGACCAATTACGACACGACACGTGTCCTTCCCATGACACCTGGGATAACCGGTCACCTAGGCCCAACTTTCGAGGGAAGCCCAATCAGCCCAAGGTTAACCTAAACCTATATTGGCACGTTTCCCGAGGTTATAAATACCTCCCTTAATCCTCATTAAGAGGGATTACGCGAACAACGCAGATTACACACATTAAACACTCTCACCTAGAGAGACCCAATCACTTTAATTTCCGCATTAATTACTCCTTAATCAAGTACTAACTTGACCGTTGGAGGCGGAGCTCCCACCACCAGGAGTCTCCGTTGTTTTGCAGGTACAGGCGTCCGGTTCCAGTCTCGGAATTGTAACTCTCCCGCAGGACATCAGAAAACCCCGAAACATTAGTCATAACAATTTTACTTAATATTGGATAATGGATATCCGAAGAATCCGATCCCAAAATTATGGATATTCGAATATCGGATATCCGAAATTTTCAAATCGGATTTGGATATCAATTTCTAATATCCGAGTATTCAGATATCCGATCCGAAATCACATTTCGGATAAGATATCCGATCCGTGAACAGGCCTAGTCATGCGTTAATTGGTTAAAAAAAATATGAAAAACCAAAAAATATATATAAAACAAACAAAATTAAAAAAAAAAAAAAATTAGCCAAACCCCAAATTCGGCCACCCTGCGCCGGTGATGCGACCCAGCTTCTACTCCATCTCTGGTGGCTGCTGCTACTCCCCTCCCCTGCGCCGGTTTCCCCCTCCTTCAATGTCGGTTTCCCCCCTCCCCAACATCGGTGATACAACCCAGCTTCCTCCCCTCCTTCTCCTCCGCCACCACCACTCGAAACTCCTTTTCCAACCACCACCACTCGAAACTTCCTTTAAATCTCTCCCCAGCTCCCGAAAACCCCTAAACACCCTTCCCCCACCATCGAAAATCCTAGCCGCTAAGGTTTTCGATTGTGAGGAAGTTGTTGTTGGGGGTTTTTCGGGAGTTAGGGAGGGGTTTTTAGGGTGTTTTGAATGGAAAAGGAGGGGATTGTGGGTGGAGGTGGGTCAAAACACGGGGTTGGGGGGAAAGGGGCACACTGTTTGGGCAGGGGAAGGGAGGGTTTGGCGCGACTGGCGGTGGCAGTTGGTGGTGGTGGTGGGGGTTACGTTAGCAGACAGGGGATTAAGGGTTTTCTGGGTTTTTTTAGACCAATTGCAGCTTGACACGTGGCACATAATTTATTACAACTGGTCATTGACTTTCGTTGACCGGTTTGGGATTGAAGAAAAAGAAGACCCCCTAAAGTTCGGATTATTCCAAAATAAATGAAATTTGGGATCATTCTACCAAATTTGATGAAAGTTAGGATCATTTTTTTTTTCTAATTTTTCGTTTTTTATGCTACGTACTTCGTATAAAAATCACCACTATTTTTGTTTTTTTTATTTAACCACCGTAAAAAGACCAAAAATTGTATTTCACTACCACTTAACAATTTACGTTTTCAACAGAAAAAAAAAATTATGTCAACGAAACCATTAAGTTTATATTTTTTTTAAGTGCATCACTTTGTTCGGCACACGTACTAATGCACAACTTTGATCATTAATATATTTTACTCCGTAATGTGTATAAGTTTAACTAAATACCTCCGATTTTTATTATTTGCAACATTGGGGTATTATTTGTGAGATATAAAATATTCTAAAGTTGCAAATAATAAAAATCGGAGGTAGTATAAAAAATTGATATTATGATTTATATATTGTAGGTTATTTTAGATTTTAACACCTGGAAAAAACACGAAAATGGTTTTTAACACATCCATAAAAAAATAAAAAGAATAAAATAAAAAATTGATTTTAACTCCACAAAAATCTTCGAAAAATTGATTTTACCACCACTTAGCAGATTCCGTCCAAAAATCCGTTAAGTGGGGTCCACACTGCCACGTGTTATTATAATATTGGTTTTTTTAAAAAAAAAAAAAGAAAAAGAAAAAACCTACAACCACCCAAACACCACCACCACTAACACCGCATCCCCACCCCACACACACGGCTTCAAGCCGCCAGTTTCGTTACCCATCCCAGACCACCGGAAACCACTCTCCTCCCCAGCCCTGACCACCGGAACCCTTTCCCCTCTCATCTCGCACTCGTAAACCCGTCCAAAACGAAACCCTATATTCTAAAAACGACCATAATTTCAGCCACTAATGGCCGAAATCGGCTGATTTTGGGGATGATTATCCTAAATCGGTCGATTTCAGCCATTATTGGACGGGATCGTGGTCGTTTTTGGGGAAAAGGGGGTTGTGTTTTGGTGGGGCTGGTTTATCGTGCGGCGGTTTTGGCTGCGGGAAAGGGAGGGGTTGGGTTCCGGTGGGGCTGGGTTAAGCAGGGAGAGGTTTTGGTGCCGACGATGGGGAGGGGGCCGGCGGTTGTGCTGGGTCAGGGCAGAAAGCAGGGAATCGTTGGTGGCGTAGAGGTGGTTGTGTGATTTTCGATATTTTTTATTTTTTTGTTTTTTTGTTTTTTTTTTTAAATTTTGTTGACTAACCACAAAGCGACATGTGGAAGTGTGGACCCCACTTAACGGATTCTTGGACGGAATCTGTTAAGTGGTGGTAAAATCAAATTTTCGAAGATTTTTTGTGGTGTTAAAATCAATTTTTTTTATGGAGGTGTTATTAAAAACCATTTTTGTGTTTTTTCGAGGTGTTAAAATCTAAAATTTCCTATATTGTAACCGATTTGATAAATGATTGCATAATAAGATTTGGTATTTATATAAATCAAGTCTAAATTAGTGGGTGAATAATACAAAAGTCAAAAGACGCGTTTATTCAGATACAGAAGAAGAAGAAGAAGTGCACTAAAAAAATAGAGGGAGTAATGAACGAGAATTTCTTTGCCTCTAAGAGCTTGAGGCTATTGGTGAATCCAATAAAGGCATGTTCACATTTACGGAACTGAACTGAACTAATTGAAGCTAAACTGAATTGATTGGAGCTGAACTGAATAGAGCTGAAATAAATATTTTACGTGAGAAGGAAATTAGGAGTTGAACTAAACGGAACTGAACTAATTGGAGCTGAATTGAATTGAACTGAAATTAAGTTGAAGTGAACAGGCCTTAACACTCGTTGGTAATAAGTTGTATTTCGATGATATCATTTTAATAATAATAATGAGTTTTGTTGATGATATACCAACAACATATAAATTCTAAGGGCTTGTTCTCTTCAGCTTATTTTCAATTCAATTTAGTTCAGCTCTAATCAGTTCAGTTCAGTTCCTAATTTCCTTATCTCATAAAATATTCAGTTCAGTTTGATTCCTAATTTCCTTCTCTCATAAAGAATTCAGTTCGGTTCACTTCAGCTCCAATCAGTTCAGTTCACTTTAGTTCAATAACTCAAAACAAGTCCTAATTTTGGATTTGATGGTACCAATGAGGAAGTTTATTTTGTTATTAGGGTGATATCAACAAACAATTCCATATCAATGAGTGTTATTAGAGTCATCAATTACTCAAATTATTAGAGGCAGAAAGTGCTTGTAATGACGTAATGAACACAATTAGATTTGTTTGCCACAAGTAGTGTCAAAAACTGAATTGATCAATCCTACTTTAAAAAAAATATCAAATTTAGATTTTGACTTATATAAACACAATAATTTAACATAACTTAAATTTAAGAGGTCGTTTATTTGACATGGAAATAGATTCCCATAGGAAGGCTCCGTTTGTTTTGAAGGAAAACAATTGTCATGGAAAATCACTTTTCAAGGAAAATAATTTTCAATGGAGAACATGATTTTAAAGAAATTTTTTCTTTGTTTATTTGATTAGAGGAAAACTTAAGGAGAAAAGGAAAAATGAAGAAAAGGAAAGGAAGGATGGGAGGAGAGTATCAGAAGAAGTAATGAATGAAGAGAAAAATGTGAGATACCTTTTTTTATTTATTTTTTAGAAAACCATTTTCTCTTTCATCAAAAAAAAAAAAGAAAAAAAAACACCATTTTCCTTTTTAAAATGCAATTACCTTTAGAAAATTATTTTCCATTTCTTATCAAAACCAGCAAAGGATATGGAAAGAGGAAGAAAAATCATTTTCCAGGAAAATGTTTTCCACCAAAACAAATGGAGCCGAAGTTGTATTTTATGGGAAATTAATCCCCTAATGAAATTTCTAGGAATTTTCATACTACGTAATTTGTTTGGTTGGTAATGTGGGAATTATAATTTCCATGAATTTCAATTGACCAAGGGGGGACGAGGGAATTTACTTCCCATGATTTGTTTTGTGGGAGGTTGAAATTCACATGAATTTCTAGTTCCTTCATTTTTTACTTTTATGTGTCAATCAAACAACTCCCTAACACATCGTTCCCATAATTTTTATTTCCTCCATTTTATATTAGGTTAATTTTAAAATTACCACCCAAAAATGTAATCATTTTCGAACTAACCACTCGTTTAATTTTTTATTTTAAATTACCACCACTTAAATTAAATAAATGCTCAGATTACCACCCATTTAAAAAATCTAGTGGATTTTCTGTCTGTAGGCCCCACCTAACACTTATCTTGACCCTTTTGATTGATTTTTTTCCTCAAATTTTTCTCTTTTAAAACGCTCTCTAAACTTTAATTCACATTTCCTTCACCAAATTCTACCAAATTTCAAAGAGAAAAATGTAAATTGAAGTTAGGAGAGCGTTTTTAAAAAGAAAAATCGGGGAAAAATTCAGTCAAAATAAGCGTTAAGTGGGGCCTATAGACGGAAAATCCACCGGATTTTTGAAATGGGTGGTAATCTAAGCATTTATTTAATTTAAGGGCTGGTAATTTAAAATAAAAAAATTAAACGGCTGGTTAGTTCGAAAATGGTTACATTTTTGGGTGGTAATTTAAAATTTTTCTTTTATATTATTCAGTTTCCATAACAACTAAACAAGGCCTTAAAATTAAATTAGGGAAATTCTCAATGGTAAACCTTAACTTATTACTTTTCTCAGTGGTAAACACTACTTTTTTTAAATGTCTATGGTAAACCTCAATTTATTATGCTAAGCTAATGGTAAAATTATTGACATAATAAGGCAATTTATACTCTAACCCTTGTTAATATACATGTAATGACTAATTTAACCTTAATTCACATTTCCCTCCAACTGTGAATACCCATTTTCCTCCCATTTCCCTCTTAAATCAATTCCCCTATTTTCCCCCAATTTTCCACCTTTTATGAACCCTAATTTTTTCAATTTCAATTACTCTGTCGAATTTGTGCAAATCCCCAATTGAATGAGCATGTCAACTTCGCATTCTTCTTCATCCTCTTTGAAACCAGTAACCATGGAAGATAGGATAGGTTGGGTGAAGCTTGTTCGATGTCAGTGTGTTCCCCCCAAAATCGCTGTTGTGAAGGTCTCAAAGACTACGAAGAATCCTCGAAGATTATTCTTCAAGAGCAGGAGTTGTGATTTCTTTGCTTGGGTGAAGGAAGAAGACATAATTAGACATGGAGCTGCTGAATTTGGGGCTGAACAAGGTGTTGTTGTTGTTGTTATTGGGAGGCTTGATGAATTGGTTAATTTCATCAAAGTGATTGTGACAGTAGCTCTTATTATGTATTTCATTTTGTTTTACATTGTGATGTAATGTAGTTTGAAGGATTGGTGTGTTATGATTATGTTTGAAGAAGGAATGTAATGTATCCCTTTATTAATGAAGAAGGATTGGTGTGTTATGGTTATTAATGAAGAAGGAATTAACTTCAGTTGTAGGGTCTGGTTGGCTTGCTGAAACCCCTTTTGCCTTCCTCTTTGTTTGCTTCTTGGCCTGAGCACCTGATTCATGACCCAATAATGCAGCCTTCTCCTTCATAGTTAAGCCACCTTGGCAAGTTTGTGAGTTATGCCCAAACTGTTGGCATTTACCACATCTGACAGTCCTAGATCTCTTGCCTTTAGCTTGTTCTCCTTGTTCTCTTCTTCTGTTTCTAGCAGGCCTTCCAATCCTTCTTGCCATAGCTAGTGGGGCTATTCTGGGTACTAAGTATCAGACCATTATTCTACATCAGGTACAACCTTGATAGAGTTTCTATAAGTGAGCTTATACCGTCTGATTGAGTACCACTCACTTATGTACTGTATGGGGTCATCATTAGCATGTAGTATGGCCCTCATTGCATGTTTGCAGGGCAAGCCTGACAGTTGCCATGCATTACAGTCACAAGTCAATTCCTTAAGGCTCACAGGAAGAACTGACTTGCCATCCTAAACCTCATACTTACCCTCTCCAGATTTTAGGCACTTGCAACTCCTTGACTCATGGCTTATCACTTGCATCCTTTTTAGGATGTTAGGATAGATATCATCCACCTATCCCTCACAATTCTCCCTTCTTGTTGCCATCCTCACCATTGTTAGCCTCCTAATACCTACAATGAATTCATAAAACAAGTACATAAGTGGAATGAAATTCAACGAGAAAAATAACCTTCTTGAATTGTAACAAATACCTTCAAGGAGAGTCAAAACTGGTCTGTATCTATCAACTCCTAAAGTGGAATTGAAGCTTTCCACAAAGTTAAACTTGTTTGTGTCACACTTGATTGCTGGGTTGAATGCATGTTTTGACCAAGTTGATTGTGGTCCAACTTTTGATAGCCATACTAGTGCATTCTTATTAGCTTTTTGTAGGCCTTCCATTGCTTTTTTGAATGTGAATGGGTTGTATGCCCCGGCTGCTTTCCAAAATAGTTGCAACATCAAAAGTCCAGGAAACTGAACTTTGAAATTCTTCACCAAATGCTTACAACAATACCTTCTTCCCACTTTTGGCCATAACTCATTCAAGGCAACATCATTACCCTGAACATTAAACATGAAGCAGTATTAGAAATGTCAAATCTTATTTCAATAATGAACAAATTAAGACAGTCAACAATTAAAAACTCATACCTTTTTCCTATCAGACATTATGCACTATTCATCAACCCTGCATGAGTCTTTTAGAGCATTCTTGATGTGCCAAATGAAAAATTTCCAGCTATCACTGTCTTCTTTTCCCACTATTGCCCATGCTACTAGAAATATCTCATTATTTCCATCTAAGGCAACTGCAGATAGTAACACTCCCCCATAATTACCCTTCAGATGAGCCCCATCTACACCAATTAGGCTTCTACATCAAGCTGTCAACCCATCTAAACAAGCCTTGAAGCATATGAAAAATGCTACTGAACTGAATTGGCCTCTTTGGACTGGGTTTTGTCCATGCACAGTGAGCAACAGATCCTGGGTTTAATTCCTTGAGTACATCAGAATATATGGGTAAATCCTTGTATGACACATCATGGACACCATGAATGTCAATCAGTTGGCTTGTGTTCTGACCCTATACAAGGTGCTGAGAGCCATATGAACTCCATATCTCTGGAACAACAAATCTTTAAGAGACTTGGCAGGGATATCATTATTTGCCCTGATGTCTTCCAACAACACTCTCTTAGCCCATCTAACATTCACCATATTATTTCTCGAGTCCATCCCTTGGCATGTATGTTCTGGGTTATGAATGGTTTTGATGGCTGTAGGGAATATTTCAAGCATTAACCCCTAGCTTGAACCCCACTAAGATCATACACTAAAGTACGGTGGCGTCCAAAGGGAAAGAAGATAGAGCAAAAGAATCGCCAACAAGTTTTTTAGGAACTTGTGAACCGTTCACGAGGTGAAGGTTACACCCCTTAACGATCCAAGAGATCGTCAACTCCAATAAGGTCTTGAACCAAATAGGAATCGGGGATGAAGGTACAAATACAACCTAAAAGAGATTAAACCTGCCCTAATCATAGGCCTCTACATTATTCTGATCGTATTCATGTGCGCTTTCTGACTAACATACAATCAATAAGATTACCCTAAACCTGTTTATCTATGTTGGTTGAATATTAATGCACAAATAAATCTATTATTGGCGATCACTTGAATTATAATCATATTAACCCTAACAAGATCATTAATTATCTTATATAAGCGTGATTACAAGTACAAATTCCCTTTAAACATGCATAAAAGGTGTGACCAAGCAATAACAATAAATATCAAGCAACATAACAATAATCATCATACTTATAATAATAATCATAATATTCATAATAATAATAATCATAAAATCATGAATCATAATCATAATTAATAATCATAAATCATGTTAAAGCATAATAATAGCAAGATCCTAGGCATGATTCTAACAAGATTAATAAGAAACCCTAACATGTCACTAAACAATAAAAATCAAAGCTTTAACCCTAACATGATACTAGGAAACATAAATATTAGGAAGAACATAAAAGACATCATACTTTTAATCATACTTGATATTAAAGTTACCCTAGACATGATACTAGGAATCATAATAACAACCTAAGCATGAACTCTATATCATAACATCAATAAAAACCATTAAAATACTTACATTGATGCCTCATACCTCTTTCTAATAACAAAATACACGAGTTAGTAACTTCAAGGAAAATAATAAACAAACAATTAAATTAAATAATTAAAGAGAGATTTGGGACCAAACCCTCAGAAATTAAACCTTTCACGTCTAGAGAAAAGGCAACTTCGAATATGGCTAGGTGTTTCTAGATCTAATGAATGCGGAATTTTTATATTTGAGAGAAGCTAGTTTAGAAAAAGAGAGTGAAAGAGATCAAGAGAATCTTGATGAGAGTTGGTGAATGAAAGAGAAAATTGGTGATAATTATAGAAGAGAATGAGAGAGGATAAAAATTGATGATTGTTGATTATTGATGAATGTTGATGAGAATTGGTTATCGTAGGTGAAAACTGGTTATCGAAAACGGAGTTTTTAGCACGTTATTTATAAAGAAAATCAGCCAAAAAGATAAAATATCAAAACAGAGTTTTGGCGCAGATAAAATCGGATTAGCGCCAACGCTGGCTATTGGCGCCAGACGCCAACATTAGCGCCAGGCGCTACAACTGGTGTTTGGCGCTGATCTGGAAATTCACGCGTTTTCTTAAAATCAGATAGAAATTTCCGTACAGGAGGATAAAATCGTATCTTCCTCAAAAAATGTTCTTTGATTTTAATTAAAACTCCGAAAAGTCAACAAAAGTCAATTTATCAATGCTAATTGAATTAGGAATGAAAAGAACCTTCTAGAAGAATCTAGAAGACTAAAACCATTCCTAATTGCATTAGGAATGATAAATCTATATTAGCCCCTCCCCTAGATCATTGGGCCGCATATAAGGCTCAAACTGGGCCCAGTTTAATAAATTGGTCATAACTTCCTCAATATTAATCTGAATTGGGCTTATAATATATCGTTGGAAAGCTCTTTTCAATCCATATCCAACCACACTACTATTGGACCCATATCATGGACCAACCAAACTGAATTGGTTTTTTTCTTAAAATAAGTTTTCAAAAACAGAGAGAAGAGAAAAGAAATTAAAACTATCCGCAACACTAAACTTTCTACACTTTCACTTCATTCGATTATGATTCGACGCAAAAGGTACTTATCACTGGGCTTGGTTTTGGGGAGACACAAATGGGTGTCTACACTAATCCTTCTACCACGTTCAAAAGCATGGCAACGACATCTTGCAATTTTTGAACGTCCTCTTTTAGACTTAACGAGTCTTCCCTGGTATTATCTAAGAAAAGACTTTCATCCTCCTCAATCATGGCCACTTCATCGAGAGATGTTATATAAGCTGTCTCGATCATGGGCTCACCTACAGGTGTGATAACAAGTGATGGATCGAAGGACGTTTGATCATCTTCGATGGCTAGAATCTCGGAAGTTTCATTGTTATCGATCAGATCTTTAATAGCTTCTTTGAGTTTCCAACACTCCTCAGTGTCGTGACCCTTTCCTTGGTGGTATTTGCAGTGCTTATTGGGGTCCCACTTGGGTGGCCTGGCTTCTGGAACTGGTTCTTTGATAGGCCCTATGGGCATGACTAGTCCTTTGTGATGTAGCTTCTCGAAAGCTGTTTCATAACTCATACCAAGTGGAGTGAACACCCTTTTTGATCTTTGGATTCGTGATTTAGAGGCGTTCGTGTTACGTACCTCATTAATGGGAGAGGAAGAAGAAGGATGGTCATTCTTCTTTCCTCTCGCACTATTATCTTTCAAAAGGTCATCTTCAATGTCAATTCCTATATTATAGACAACCTTGAAAGTATTCAAGTTGTGTTGGTACTTTAAGTGCCTTGAATACTTCCCTTGGAGATTCTTGATAAACATCCTAACAGATTCTTTTTGGTAAGAGCCTTGACCATGTTAGCGGAAGTTTCCCTCCATTTATTGAAAAAAGATGTGAACCCTTCGTTTTCTTTTTGTTTTAACATCTCGAGTTGTCTATGGTCTGTTTCGTCTTGGATGTTGCACTTATATCTATCTATGAAAGCATTTGATATGGACTCCCAGGTGGAGTTTTTTTCTTTGTCAAGGGAAAAGAACCATTGCTGGCAAACGGTCTCGAGAGATAGTGGAAATATAGAGGGGAACACTTTCTTATCAATACCCTTAATACTCATTATGGTTTCAAAAGCTTTTAGATGAAAGTAAGGGTTATTTGTTGCCTTGAATTTAGGGATGTCAGTGGCGTTGAACTTATGCGGAAGAAGTTCCTTGTCCAGCGAGACCCCTTGTGAACTAATGCCACGAAATTTATAGTCACTAGATAGCTTGCTCAAGCTTTCTTGCATGAGGTTCATTTGTTGTTGCTTCACAGGGTCGTCAATTTTAAGGGTTAAAGCCTTTAACACCTCAGTCACGTCATTCAATAGATTCCTAAGTTCATTGACTTCTTCTTGACTTACCATTATCTTTTTAGCCTTCCTCTTTTGACGAATTGGTTTATCGAAAAGTGAAACTTGAATAAAGAGGTTGTCCTTGATTAATCGCCTTTCTCTCCTCGACCAAGTGATGTGGAAAAGGAATTAGGGGATATCTATTGTTAATTATTTGGCTCAAAATTTATTCAACATGCAATGGATGGAGGAAGTGAAGAAAGATTGAAATAGAATGTGAAGAAAAATGATGTAGATGGAGAGATATGGAAAATTAGGAATAGGATGTACCCCCAACTTAAATGACGGAAAAAACCGACTCATGCATGAACCTAAGACATGGTCATGGTGACATATACTCAAAGTGTGTGCTAAGACTAGTGAGTGTAGGTGATATGTTAAGACTTGTGTCATGACCATGTGGCTAGACTATGTGACTAGACTCAATTAATGACTCGACAAGGTGTTATTGACAGCGAAATTTAAGTGACTTAATTAGCAAACTGTTTAATTAGACACTAGGTGATGACTCGATCAATAATCCGAACTATCGACAAAACGACAGGACTGGCGTCGCACTATGTAGTGTAGCGCCAGACGACAGAGCTATCGCCAGGCGCCACACTCCACAGAGTGGCGCTACAGTTCAGACTTTGGCGCCAATGCTTGAGCTCCAATTTGAGACTGTTTTCGGTGTTATTAATCAACAGGGGCATGCCTAAAGTCGTACTAGGTCAATTCTGATTAAAAAAAATTAGACTTTATTTACTCAATTTAATTAATCGATTAATTAATTAGGCAAAGTTCTTTAAGTCACTAATTTATTAAATCTCAACACAAGTCAAACAAACGGTTAAGAAATCATAATATATGCACAACAAATAATGCACAATTAGTCAAGTAGGCACAATATGATGCAATGAGTTTGCAACCTAACCATGCCTCTAGTTCTCTAAAGTTCGGGATATGGTTTAGTCAATAGAGGGTCCATGGTTAATTGTCCGGATGCACCGCGCGGAAGCCTAACCGTGAAGGGTTGGCGCGAGTGGATGGGACACCGCGAGTTTTAGAAAAACTCGCTTCCATGGTTTGGTGAATTCAACAATCTCGGATGTACCCTTTGTTGCTCAGAGCGTTCAATCAGGTAGATGGAGCATGAATTTCCATAGGGTTATGTCCATATGTAAAATACATATGGGTTTCAGAAAAGTGAGAAAAAATTCAATCAGGAAGTAGGATCGAGCAAACAATACGAAAAACTAGTCGAAATTAGAACGCATATTTCTGCCTCGGTATTGGAAGAATTTGGCGCCAGCAAACAGAGCTTGGCGCCAGATTTTAGCTGTAGCGCCTGGCGACAAGCTTGTCGTCTGGAGCTACAGTTAAATGTCTGGCGCCAATGCTCTGGTCGTTGACGCTAATTCCTACATGCCTCAGCAGCTTTCTGTGCTCGATAAAATTTTCCAGATTCGCGCAGTGTTATTGCGGTCCTAGTTGAGAAAGATATTTCTCAAATTTCCTACGTGTAAAAAATCCTATGTTTTTAACTCATTACGGATGGTCTTTCCAATGAGATCTTTTTTATGCATATGACAATAATTTTAATCAAAATTACGCACATGAAATACTTATAACGTTTCGAGTCTCATCCACTCATTCTAAATCATTGCCGAAATAAATTCAGGAATTAAAATAGAAATCCTCCCCAGTGGAGTCGCCAAAAAACTGTAGGGAATATTTCAAGCATTAACCCCTAGCTTGAACCCCACTGTGATCATACACTAAAGTACAGTGGCGTCCAAAGGGAAAGAAGATAGAGCAAAAGAATCGCAAACAAGTTTTTTAGGAACTTGTAAACCGTTCACGAGGTGAAGGTTACACCCCTTAACGATCCAAGAGATCGTCAACTCCAATAAGGTCTTGAACCAAATAGGAATCGGGGATGAAGGTACAAATACAACCTAAAAGAGATTAAACCTGCCCTAATAATAGGCCTCTACTTTATTCTGATCGTATTCATGTGCGCTTTCTGACTAACATACAATCAATAAGATTACCCTAAACCTGTTTATCTATGTTGGTTGAATATTAATGCACAAATAAATCTATTATTGGCGATCACTTGAATTATAATCATATTAACCCTAACAAGATCATTAATTATCTTATATAAGCGTGATTACAAGTACAAATTCCCTTTAAACATGCATAAAAGGTGTGACCAAGCAATAATAATAAATATCAAGCAACATAACAATAATCATCATACTTATAATAATAATCATAATATTCATAATAATAATAATCATAAAATCATGAATCATAATCATAATTAATAATCATAAATCATGTTAAAGCATAATAATAGCAAGATCCTAGGCATGATTCTAACAAGATTAATAAGAAACCCTAACATGTCACTAAACAATAAAAATCAAAGCTTTAACCCTAACATGATACTAGGAAACATAAATATTAGGAAGAACATAAAAGACATCATACTTTTAATCATACTTGATATTAAAGTTACCCTAGACATGATACTAGGAATCATAATAACAACCTAAGCATGAACTCTATATCATAACATCAATAAAAACCATTAAAATACTTACTTTGATGCCTCATACCTCTTTCTAATAACAAAATACACGAGTTAGTAACTTCAAGGAAAATAATAAACAAACAATCAAATTAAATAATTAAAGAGAGATTTGGGACCAAACCCTCAGAAATTAAACCTTTCACGTCTAGAGAAAAGGCAACTTCGAATATGGCTAGGTGTTTCTAGATCTAATGAATGTGGAATTTTTATATTTGAGAGAAGCTAGTTTAGAAAAAGAGAGTGAAAGAGATCAAGAGAATCTTGATGAGAGTTGGTGAATGAAAGAGAAAATTGGTGATAATTATAGAAGAGAATGAGAGAGGATAAAAATTGATGATTGTTGATTATTGATGAATGTTGATGAGAATTGGTTATCGTAGGTGAAAACTGGTTATCGAAAACGGAGTTTTTAGCACGTTATTTATAAAGAAAATCAGCCAAAAAGATAAAATATCAAAACAGAGTTTTGGCGCAGATAAAATCGGATTAGCGCCAACGCTGGCTATTGGCGCCAGACGCCAACATTAGCGCCAGGCGCCAATTCTAGCGCCAGGCGCTACAGATGGCGTTTGGCCTAGCGCCTGGCGCTGATCTAGAAATTCACGCATTTTCTTAAAATCAGATAGAAATTGCCGTACAGGAGGATAAAATTGTAACTTCCTCAAAAAATGTTCTTTGATTTTAATTAAAACTCCGAAAAGTCAACAAAAGTCAATTTATCAATGCTAATTGAATTAGGAATGAAAAGAACCTTCTAGAAGAATCTAGAAGACTAAAACCATTCCTAATTGCATTAGGAATGATAAATCTATATTAGGCCCTCCCCTAGATCATTGGGCCGCATATAAGGCTCAAACCGGGCCCAGTTCAGTAAATTGGCCATAACTTCCTCAATATTCATCGAAATTGGGCTTATAATATATCGTTGGAAAGCTCTTTTCAATCCCCATCCAACTACACTACTATTGGACCCATATCATGGACCAACCAAACTGGATTGGCTGTTTTCTTAAAATAAGTTTTCAAAAACAGAGAGGAGAAAAGAAATTAAAAATATCCGCAACACTAAACTTTCCACACTTTCACTTCATTTGATTATGATTCGACGTGAAAGGTACTCATCACCGGGTTTGGTTTTGGGGAGACACAAATGGGTGTCTATAATGGCCCATGTTGTACCATCTGCAAGAAATGATGCATGTAACTTCCAGCCACAATGCACATCTAAGCATCTAGCACCATACCTTAAGTTGCTAGCATAGTCCACAATTACAGTAAACCCACATTGGATGCAATAATCTCTAACAACATCCTTGAGATTTTGCTTATTAGTGAACAATTGTCACTCTTTAAGCACAATCTTTCCAAATCCCTCATATTTGTACACTTCACCATTGTTATATAACCTGGACAAGTAATTATCTTCATCCTTCTCACACTCAAAATCAAGATCCTCAAATGGATCATAAATATCTTCAATCTTAGGCACATCATCATCTTTCTCAAATATTTCTTCTTCTTCAACACTCTCATCATCTGTCCTAGGTTCCATGTAATCATCTGGGTTCTATGTGTCATCTGCATCATCACCCTGACCATCCTCATCATTGAGAAAAAGCAAACTTCCATTCTCATTGTCCTCTCCTAAATTAATAGACACTTCTCCCCCTCCCATATTATTCACATCACTTTCCCCTCCACTAGTGCTAGTGCTGATCACAATGCCTCTCCTTATAGCAGTGCTCCTAGGAAATCTTCTCCTGTTATCCCCACCAGCACCCAAATTATTCACATCACTATACCCTCTACTAGTGCTAGGGTTGATCACAATGCCTCTCCTTTTTGCAGTTGTCCTAGGCAGTCTTCTCTGAAAAAAGGCCGAGACTCTAGAAGAGGTAGAAGAGACTAACTCTCCCATATTCTTCAAGGGTGGTATAAGTGTTTGAGATAATGGTTGGGGTTGTGATTTTAGGATTATCAATTCAGTTGGGGCTTGGTACTCATGGACTTGGTTAGTATCAGCTTGGTCACTTTGTTGAGGTTGCCATGGGGTTGGGGTGATGGTGAACCAAGACTCTAGTGGATTAACCCTCCCTCTCCCTCTCCCCCTCCCCCTCCCTCTACCTCTCCCCCTCCCTCTACCTCTCCCTCTCCATCTCCCAGTTTCAATACCAGACAGTGTTTGAATCTGTCTCTCAATCCCAGCTTGTGTTTCATTCTCTCTCTGAAGCTCAGTTTGTGTTTAAATCTCTTTCTCAATCCCATTTTGTGTTTCATTCTCTCTTTGAAGCTCAGTTTGTGTTTGAATCTCTCTATCTCAATCCCAATTTGTGTTTTAATCTCTACCTCAAGCTCATTTTGTGCTTCAATCTCTGTCTGAATCTCATTTCGTGTTTCAATGTCTATCTCAATCTCAGTTTTTGTTTGTGTCCCAATTTCTCCCCGTCCTCTACCAGACCCTCTGCCTCTACCCCTTCCTCTAGAAGTCCCTCTCCCCCTACCCCTTCCTGTCCCTCTACCCCTTCATTTCCCTCTCACCCTGTCTATATCCATCTCTTCATGTAGTCTTTGTTCAAAATCAGGCCAAGTTTCATCTGGATTATAGTTTTGAAACTGAGTTTCAACTACTTGTTTACTACCTAACCCATGAACATGCTTATCAAATTCATCCTTAGACACCACTTCTGCTTCAACCAATTCAGGGACTTTCTTCTTCCTAATGGTCATTTTTTTGCTAGCATAAGCAGTAGCCTTAGACACCACTTTAGCTTGTTCAGGTTCAACAATTGGATTCTTTCTCTTAACAAGTAATCTAGCTGCTGCAACAACCTTAGTGTCCTTAAGACCATCCCCTACCCATATATAAATCTCTTTCTTCTCAGGCAAGTTCACAAACATTTTCATCAAATCATTATCACTCTCAAGACTCACATGTTTCATTTTGTACACCTAGGCAAATGTAGGATTTAGGGGTGTTTCAACATTACTTTCATTTGCTTTTTCCCAATACTCCACAATAAGGTTTATCAAATTCACCTTATCTGTATCATCAACCACAATAGACACATCTACACCCCTATATTGAAACTGAAGTACTATTTTTTCATCCATTCTGCAACAAACACACAAATAAACAAAAAATAATCACTAATCACTACTTGGGTAAGAATAATAACCTTCACAGAAAGCACATCATAGACAACAACTTTTACAACACAATCATGCAATTCCAAGTGTAGGGAATAAATTCAAGCGTTAACCCCTAGCTCGAACCCCACTGTGATCATACACTAAGTACGGTGGCGTCCAAAAGGGAAGAAGATAGAGCAAAAGAGTCGCCAACAAGTTTTAGGAACTTGTAAACCGTTCACAGGGTGAAGGTTACACCCCTTAACGATCCAAGAGATTGTCAACTCCATAAGGTCTTGAACCAAATAAGGGTTCGGGGATGAAGGTACAAATCCAACCTAAAAGAGATTGAACCTGCCCTAATAATAGGCCTCTACTTTATTCTGATCGTATTCATGTGCGCTTTTTGACCAACATGCAATTAATAGGATTACCCCTAAACCTGTTTATCTATGTTGGTTGAATATAATGCACAAACAAAACTATTATTGGCGATCACTTGAATTATAATCATATTAACCCTAAACAAGATTATTAATTATCTTATTAAGCGTAATTACAAGTATAAATTCCCTTTAAACATGCCTAAAAAGGTGTGATCAAGCAATAAAAAAAATATATCAAGCAACATAATAATAATAAAAATAACAATTATGATCATCAAAATAAAATTATAACAATAATCATGTTCATAATCATCAAAACAATAATCATCATCATAATAATAATTATAATAATTATAATCATAATAATCATAATAATAATAATTATAGCAATAAGAAAATTATAATCATAATCAAAACAATTATAAAAATAATCATGAATCATATTAAAGCATAATAATAGCAAGATCCTAGGCATGATACTAACATGATTAATAACAAATCCTAGCATGTCACTAAGCAATAAAAATCAAATCTTTAGCCCTAACATGATACTAACAATCATAAATATTAAGAAGAATATAAAAGGCATCATAACAATCATATTTAATATTAAATTTATCCTAGACATGATACTAGGAATATCATAATAACAATTTAAACATGATTTCTACATCATAACATCAATAAAAACATTATAGTACTTACTTTGATGCCTCGTACCTCTTTCTAATAACAAAATACACACGTTAGTAACTTCAAGGAAAAAAATAATCAAACAATTAAATTAAATAATTGAAAGAGAGATTTGGGACCAAACCCTCAGAAATTAAACCTTTCACGTCTAGGGCGAAGGCAACTTCGAATATGGCTAGGTGCTTCTAGATCTAATGAATGCGGAATTTCGTATGTAAAAACTAAAGAGAAAGTAAGATGGATTAGAGAATGCGAGAATTGATGATTGCGAATGAAAACTGGTTGTAGGTGATTATAATTGAAAACTAGTTGTTGATGAATGAAAACGGAGTTTTTAATATGTTATTTATAGAGAAAATCAGCCAAAAAGATAAAATTAACAAAACAGAGCATTGGCGCACCTAAAACAGAGCTGGCGCCAACGCTAGCTTATTGGCGCCAGACGCCAACATTAGCGCTAGGCGCCAATGTCTGGCGTCAGGTGCTAATCCTGTTTTTGACCGTTTTCTAAAATCAGATAAATTTTGCCGTACAGAGGATAAAATCGTATCTTTTCCTCAAAAATGTTCTTTGATTTTAATTAAAACTCTGAAAAGTCAACAAAAGTCAATTTATCAATGCTAATTGAATTAGGAATGAAAAGAACCTTCTAGAAGAATCTAGAAGACTAAAACCATTCCTAATTGCATTAGGAATGATAAATCATATTAGGCCCTCCCCTAGATCATTGAGCCGTACATAAGGCTCAAACCGGGCCCAGTTTGGTAAATTGGCCATAACTTCCTCAATATTCATCGGAATTGGGCTTATAATATATCGTTGGAAAGCTCTTGTCAAGCCCCATCCAACTACACTACTATTGGACCCATATCACGGACCAACCAAAACTGGATTGGCTGTTTTCCCTAAAATAAGTTTTCAAAAAACAGAGAGAAGAGAAAAGAAATAAAATTGTCCGCAACACTAAACTTTCCACACTTTCGCTTCATTCGATTATGATTCGACGCGAAAGGTAATCATCACTGGGTTTGGTTTTGGGGAGACACATTTGGGTGTCTACACCAAGACATAAATCAGAGACAATATCAACTCCATCAATTTAGATTAACAACAAGCAATATTTCACAATCCAACATTCACACATTGATTATCACAACCCATAAACAGAGCACAATATAATGTGAAGCAAAATTCGACACATACCTGACTTCAACTCTCACTATTAGCAGTGTCAAGTTTCAAAAGATCGAACTTTGTTCACTAACCAACAGTCGTCGACAAATTTCCACCCTAAAACCAATCGCAATTCCTCGCAAATTTTCTCCCAATTTTGAGAAAAAAGTCCTCCAAAATTCACCTCGATTAAACGCTTTAACCTAGACAAATTTCTATACTAAAAAATACCCAAAACCCAGAAATTTCAAGCCCTAAATTTTTCGAAATGAATCCAAGTTGAAGAATTCATCACTCTCTCTCTTCTAATGTTCAAACTGAGTAAATGGAAGAAGATAGATCGATTTAGTTTTGATTAGACAGAAGTGGGTGGAGGGGAAATAAATGGGGGCAATTCTGGAATTTCACTTTTTTTTTAAACAGCCTTAAGCATGGTTAGGGTGAGGATTAAGATTTTACCATTAGCTTAGCATAATAAATTGAGGTTTACCATAGATATTTTAAAAAAAAAAGTAGTGTTTACCACTTAGAAAAGTAATAAGTTAGGGGTCGTTTGGTTGGTAGAAGGGAAAGGGAAACACATTAGGAAAGGGAATGAGAGAGAAAGGAAAGCAAACCCCCCATTTATAATGTGTTGTTTGTTTTATTAAAAAAGAATGGGAATCGAATATGAAGCACCAGCATTCTCCACCACCACCACCACTGTTCTCCACCACACCATTGCAATTGTTAGTCCTCAAGCCTCCAACACTGCCACCCCTCCATCCTCTACTGTTGCATCGCCCGACTCCGACACCCACCGGCCGCCGACCCTCCGTACGGACCCATGCCATCCTTCTCTCTTTTTTTTTCTTTTAATTTTTTTCGTAGATCTGGTAGTTTGTTAGTTTTTAGGGTGTAAAGGGTTGTTTATTTGGGTGTTTGAGGTTGTTTATGGGGTGGTTTGGGTTGTTTATTGAGATGGTTAGGGTTTTTTGGTGGTTTTCATGGTGGTTTTTAGGGTAATAGGCGGCTAACGTGATGGGTTTAAGGTTATTTTCGGGTGGGTTTGGGTGGATTCGAGGAGGGTGGGTATTTTTCCGGGAGGGTTTTGGGTGGTTTTGGTAGGCAAGGGTGGTTTTGGGTGCGGGTGGGTTTTTTTCTTTGGTGGTTTTGGGTGGTTTCGGTGGGGAAGGATGGTGGTCGTGCGGTGGTGAGTGTTTGGGCGATGTTTCCGATGGCTAGGCGGTGCTTCTGGTGGCGGTTGGGAGGTGGTGTTGATGTCTGGGCAATGTTTTTGGTGGTTGAGCGGTGGTGTCGATGGTCAGTTGGTGTTCTCAAGGGTGGTCAAGGTAGTTAGAAATTTGGTCAAGGTAGTTGGTCGAAGAAGAATTTGGGGGTTTGGGTGATTCCCTGGAGGGGGGTGGGGAATGAAGATAGAGGAAAATGGGGTAATGGGAGGGGTAAAGGGAATGATTGATTTTGTCAATCAAACATCAACAAAGGGATTCATGGTAGTTGATTCTCATTCCCTTTGTTGAATACCCCCAACCAAACGGCCCCTTAAGGTTTACTCATTAAATCAACCCAACTCGAGTTCACCAAACCCGACCGGGCGACCACAAGGCGTCAAGGCCTACAAGTCCCGTGCACAGTTTTCTAGTTTTCTACCCAGTCTGCGGCTATCCTTCACCCCTTATTCTCTATAGACCCTCTCTCTCTTTACCTCTTCCCCACCACCAGCACTATCAAATGACTGCTATACCTCCGGCGCCGGCAAGAGCAGAAATCCTGCATCTTTTCCGGTCACTTCTTCGCGTTGCTCGTCAATTTCCCGACTACAATATCAGAGAATACGCTAAACGAAGAACCATTGATGCTTTCCATCACAACAAATCACTCTCTGAACCTTCTTCCATTGCTCAAGCTTTCGCCGACGCCAAGTCTCAGCTCGATGTTGCTAAGCGTCAGGCTGTTGTTTACTCACTTTATGCTCCCAAAGTGAAGAGCATTATGGAGGTCTAGACCCTAATTTTTTAGGTAAATTTTCAAGATTTTTTAGGGTTTTTGTTTTGGGTTATTTTGGATGTTGAAATCATGTTAAGTGGGAAGTAGAATTGATATGATGTAACTGCGTTGATTGTTGTTCAATTGATTTTATATATATTGAATTTGCTTTAATTCTGTTATAGGTTAAATTTGTACCTGTTTTATTTTTTAGGGTTTTGGTTGATTTTGGCTGTTGAATTTGAAAAATATTAGTTTGATTGAATTGAATTAGTTGCTTTGTCTTTGAGTTTAGGGTTACTTTATTTACGAGTTTTTGCTAAATGAATAATTGGAATTAAGTTGGATGAAAGGAATTAGGTTTTAGGAGGAGAAAGAAAAGACAAGGATATAGGCTGGGTTTGTGAGGGTTTCTTTGAGTTTTTATTTTAAGCTCATCGTTTGCCGGTTGTTTGGGAGAACAATTGATTATACTCTTTCGGTCATGTACTTATGTTAAAGGATATATATTGAGTAAGTTGCATTATTTTCTTTATGATTGAATTATTGATATATTGTTTACGAAGTATTTTTTAAAAAGGTTTCTCTGTAGTATGATAAGATACCAAGCGGGTGGCTTGCACTTAAGAGATAGAGAGAGACATGAGGAATTAGGCTAGCATTACTGTTTCTTGGTGAAAAATTGAATTCATCGATTGAGATGGAGGGGTTAGCCTAATATTCTTATAAGTTTCTGAAATCCACAAGCTCTTACACACTATGAACAAAGTGGATATCTTAGATTTGTTTATTTAAGGTGATTTGGGTTTCACCACAGATTAAACTTGAGCTGATATGCTTATATAAGGTCTAGTAAGTCTAGGTAAAAGACACCAAACTCTGTCAAAGCTCAAAATAAAAAAAAAATTAGCTTGAGTAAGTTGAGATTATAACAAGTAAATTTATTATGAAATATGAACTATGAAAACTTATAAAATCTAGTAATTGTACTCGTCATTGAAATCTTGGAAAGATTTTTAGGATACTTGTCATGAGATTGATTTCTTGAAGAGAATGTAAGATCTCCTAGCTTTTAAGATGGAGAGACTCTCGCTTTCATTATTTTATTCTTCAAAATGGCATACTCATTGTCTAAGAGCCTTTGATCAAGGTCCTGCCTAAAAAGGGAAAGATAAGGTCAGATGTATGGAACTTAGATGATTTCGAGCAATTCTTGATTCAAGATAGTCTTTACTCTTTAACTCCTTTAGCCTATTGGCAATGGACAAAATCTGTACATGTAAAGGTGAAAGTTCTTCTATACACACTTTTAAACAATTGTAGATGAGAGATCCTGAATCTTGATAGTAGTTAATTGTAGCTTCAAAGTTTATGCAAGACCATAGATTACAAGAGGTAGATTGATACTTGATACCTGGGATTCTTAGGGGAATTTTTTAGCGTGGAAGAGTTGAGAGTTTCTCTATTCATCGATAGTATTCCAGTTTTGCTTTCTGTTAGCCTACCTAGCACTTGGTTGATTGCTCATTTTACTTAATGTTCTCTCTTTGAAGACTCCTTCCCCATTGACAAGGGCAAGGGGCCTCCATGTCTAGATTGATTGGCAAGACAAGTGTAGCATTATATTTTCTAGTGCAGCATGAAGAATTGATGGATGAAAAATATATGTATTAATGACAAGACTTACATAATTTAATGCAAGGCTTTTAATGAGAAAATCATCGGATGGGGAATGTCTTGGATGTTTTATGGATTTATGTCTGTGTACTTTGTCTCTAGAAGACCAAGTTGTAAAATACTTAGTTTTCATGACTGTGTTTGGAGCCTGGGAGGTTGTTTGATTGTAATTAATAATCAGAATGGCACTGCTATTGTTGTCATACTTTGAGTAGGTCTTTAGCGTTATTTGGGCTGAGGCGTTTAATACTGGTGTACATGTACCCTCCCGTTCCATCTTCTCTTATAGTCTCATGGTTAAGGTAACATGCATGTCCAAAATTGTAGCCACTCTTTTCTTCTGCCATGTTGCCATTTTTGTTGGAAAAACTTCTCCATCTTCCACCTGGTATCATATCTAGTTCGTATATCAGTCCTTGCCTAAAAAGGTATGATTGTTCCACTATCCACTTATCCAGATACCACCATACACCTCTTTTCTTGATCTATTAATTTATTTCTGAAAATCTGTTTGGTGAAGCAACTTTAAGTATACAATGATGTGGCCTCTATTGAAAACTTGGGTTACAGCTAGAGTAAGGAGAGTCATGTTCTACATTTATACTCTCAAACATTGAGAGATGTGCAGTCAATGGTGCCTCTTCTTAGTTTTTGTGTGATATATCTTTTACCATTTGTAAATAGCAGAGCTCATGAGCCTATTCAGCGGTAGTAAGTGTTAGTGACACCATAGTTGAAATAACATGTAGGGGTAGTTCTTGTATGATTTTGTCTTGCCTGAACTAAAAGAGGAAAAGAGAGTTCAGCGGTACTGACATGGAGAGATCACAATATCAGCAAGGTTCTGAAAGTTTGTTTAATCTAAAGAGTAAGACTAGTGATTGTGATGAGGCAGTTAGTCAGATAAGAGCAAATCTACAAGACTACAATATGCTGTTTGTTATATCCTTCTAATGATGTTTCCTTGGTGTTCTTCGATGGGGCCAAGGTGTAGTTAGAAAGATAAGTACAAACAAGCTTCTCTTTTAGTAATTCGAGCCCCAATATGCAACGCAAGAAGCATTATTATGCCTTGCTGTTTTCCAACTTCATTGTATACTCTATTAAATGGATCATTTGGTAATGGAATTTCCTTTAAATCCAAAAAGTCTGCATACTTTATGGGTTGCTAAATATACAGTATATAATACAGTGCCAACTGTTCTGGATGTTTTGGTGGTTAAGATTTGCCGAACCTTAGCCTTAACCAGTTGCAACTAAGGTGATGTACTGATATATGTGTAAACTTTAGCTTATCTAATCCAGCTGATTTAACTTGCTGAATTCGCCTAAGGTTTTATGAACCTATTACTATTGTGTTGGTTCAGGTTTTACCCATTTATAGATGTTTCTCTCTCTGATCTTAAAATAAGCTCAACCTTTGGATACCTCCTTGGGTGATATAGCGGGCAAAGTGCAGAGTCCTACCTCCTACCTCAGATTAGTAGAGATGAATTTGCAAATGGTCCTTTATTAATATAAAAGGAGTAGTACTGGAGGTAAAATACTAAAATTTACACTCTCTTCTCTAGAGAAACTGCAGCACTTGCTTTTTCATGGCTTGCAAGACACAACTTTGACTACTTATCTCTTCAATCATGTATGGATAAAGATTATAAAAAGTTTTCAAGTCACATAACTGTTTTTCCTATGTTTTGGTGAAAATTTATGGTCAAAGCTTTTGAAGTCTGACCTTGAATAAGCAAAGTGTTGCAATTGTCTATGGAGAAATTGTCAAATAACTCCGATAAGTCTCATGTGGATATCCACCCTCGACCACTTGTCACCCTTCCTCACCTACTAAGTATTCTCCTACAGTTGCATGGGCGAAAAATTTAGATTTGTAATCTTGGCTGGCAGTTTTGGAGGCAGTGTTGGGAGTAGGGCATGAAGGGGAGAGAAAGACAGAGGGGGTTGGGTCTTACCTAGGGATGGATAGGGGACGTTGGTGGGGTCCATGGTGACTGGAACTCTGTCATGGATATACTGTTCATGTTATAAGGTGGGAATAGGGATGCCATACGCTCATACGGTTGCTCTCCTGCTTGGTAGTGAGGGTGAGTCCTGTTAGTGGCTTGGCCATTTAATGGTAGTATTATTGTATAAGCACGTAATCAGGGTGCTATAAAGTGACAACATTGATAAATGATTAAAATTATTAGCTCAACGTTGACAGCTTGTGGGGTTATGTTTGTGTACTTCAGGGTTAAATTGAGTCACAGGATATAAAGACCATATGATTTACTAACTATATAGATTATAGAATGTTGTGTATGTTTGTTACAATTTATTGTTTGCTTGTGCTTCCCTTTCACAACCTAAATGGTATGATCTTACTATTTCTCATTGTTTCTTGTCTACTTTGCAGTGTTGATCCTGCTGGGGCTTTGCGGATTTAAGATAAAGATTCGTGAGTTTACAAGTGTATTTTTGAATTTGTTGGTTTCTGGGCTTTATCATTTATTAGAGTTTGCAAACTCTCATATATGCTAAAGCAGAAGTCTTGATATATGTAAACTGGTGGTGAAAGTTGCAAGGTCTATGTTTTTGGATGTGGATTCCATCATTTGTTTGTCACGCATTTCATTATATTTTAGAACTTAGCGCATCAAATATAGGTTTTTGTAGTGGATGTAATCTTCCATGAAACAATCAGAATAAATTATTGTCATCTGCCGTTCTTACTTATTAGTGTTTTATCTAAACGGAGGGTTGATCAGCCTTGTCACATGCTTTTATGTTCACGTCATATACTACTCATAATTGGAATTAGGATTTGTTATCTTACGTTGAAATTCAATTCAATTCAGTTCAGCTCAGCTCCGCTCCTAATTTCCTTCTCTTATGAAATATTCATTTCAATTTAGTTCAGCTCAATTTAATTTAGTTCAATTCAGCTGAATTCAGTCAATGAGAACATGCCCTTAAATGTCAAGGCAACATTTGATACGTATGGGTCTTTGTCTCTTTGATATCATCTGCTTGTGTTGTTGGTATACAACTCAACATCATATATTAATGTTGCCCCTTTTTTTTTTAAGTTTTTAATTTCCTTTTTTTTTTCAAACAAAAAACAAGAAAAATGTGTTTTCACTTTTCTGTTGTCAAGTTTTCAATATTATCATGATTTTAATAAGTTTAAATAATTTTTTATTCATTATGAGACACATATCATATACTTTCAAAAAACAAAAACCATAAAACCACAATAATGTCAAACGTTAATGAATTATGCAGCAATCTGCCAGAACTAAACCACAATAATGTCAAACGTTAATGAATTATGCAGCAATCTGCCAGAACTCTAACCTTTCTATGATCATCTTCTATCATGTAGCAAAGTCATTAATGACAGAAAAATAACATAATGGACACAGAATTATTCCAGAACTCCAGAAGTAGAAGATTATATCAACAAATGAATTAGATTAGAAACCTACACATTACAAACATACTACAGGTGAATCCTTCATAACTTCAATACAAGGCAGCATACATGGTACACAGTACTACGCTACTACAGGATAAGAATTGCAAATTCATAAGATTAATGGATTTGTTTATTGCAGTGACAAAGAAACAATCTGCAGGAGAAAGCCAAACTCATTATGTTATCCAGATATTTTTACACCAGGTTTCTTAGACGAGAAATTTGCTCTGGTTGCAGGTTCTGGGGTAGTGGAAAATGTGAACTCCTCTTGGTTGTCACACTCTTCATTTACCTCATCACTTCTAAATTTTCTCATCTCTTCACTGCTCTGTGAGGACCCTTCACCATCACTTCGCGCCTCCTCTTCATCGTGTGTTCCATTGATAGAATCTTCAATCACATCAACCAGCCGAGAACTACTTCTAGAGTCCCCATCAGTATCATTTAACTTAATCAAGTTCCCATCCTCCACAAAACTAACACGTTTTTTGGCATTCGAGCTTTGAGCATTTTTCTGTACATTAAATTCATTGTTCAACCTATATTTGTTAGCAATTTGTTCAAGGATATCATCATCCTCATCATCAACATGCTTATATCCTTCCTTCTCAGCATCTCCATAGACCTCTTGCTCCTGCTCCTCGAGCGCCTTTGTCATCCTGCCAATCTTTTCAACTCTCTCTTTCAAATTTGCCATTAGTTTCTTTTCCTCATTGTCTACAGTTCGAGTTTTCGAACCCACATTATGCCCCGAAAACCCCTTAGTATCACGACCAGCTCTGCTATCATTCCTCACCAACCTTATGCTCTTCATCTTCCTGGTTAAAACTTGTTGCCTCTTCACACAAACCCCATCAACTATTTCTAAAAATTCAACAATTTCTCTGGTAACTGTCTTCTTACTGTCTCTAATCATCTTATCACCACTCTATAAACAAAACCCAGAATTAAATTTGCAAAATCTCAAAAAATAGAAGAAAATAACAGAATCCAAAAATTCAAAAAAAAAAATCAAAGAACATGTATAAAAAATGCAACAATGTCAAAACCCCATAAATAAAATATGCAAAATCTCACAACCCATAAATTAAAATGCTACATCAAATACCATACATCAAAATGGAAAAATATCAAAAACCCAGAAATCAAAAATGCAAAATCTTACAAGCCCATAAGATAAAAATGCAAAATTTCAAAAACCCATATCACAAAAATCAAATTAAGAATACAAAAAATTGAGATAGATACCTGAATAGAGTCGAGTTTATGGAGCAAATCCATGGCATTTCGGGAAAGAGAATCAAAATCAACAAAAGCATGACGAGAAAGAGAAGATTTAAAAGAAGCAAGAGCAGATTTAACAGAAGCTAAATCTTTAAGGTGACGAAGAGTCCTTGATCTATGAACAAGATAAGCCCTAAAATGGGCTTGAATAATTTTAGCAGCAGCATCTCTTAAGGAAAAACCAGAAGATGAGTATTTCTGAAGGGAAGATTCCAGGGCATCGATGCGTTGAAGGAGAGATAACAGCAAAGAATTATCTTGATTTTCGTGATTATTGTGATGTGGATGTCTTTGATTTTGGTGGGTTCGAGAGGAATTAAGGTGGTAATTTAGAGGGGTTTGAGGTTGAGCTTGAAGAAGCTGAGTAACAATGGCGGCAACCTGAAAAGGATCGGAGGTAGGAGGTGATAATAGTGGTGGATGGTGGCACGGGGGTGTTGGGTGGTGGCACGGGGGTGTTGGTGGTGGGCAGCAGCAGAAGGAATTGGTGGTGGTGTGGAGGTTTTGGAGGTGGTGGTGGAAAGCCATTGGATCTGAGAGGAATTGTTTAGAGAATCTTGTGTGTTTTTTTTGGGGTTTTGTTGTTGTTTGGATGGGTCTTGCACTTTAATGGTGTAAAGGTTTGGGGGTGTTTTAGTAATTAGGACTACTAGTTTGAAATTTTAAAAGTTTGGTGTATTTGTTAGATGTGTTTACCATGTCACCACGTGCATAAACAAAAAAGTTAAATTGATTGGCATCATTTTTTGTTTTCTGTTTCTTGTTTTTTTTAAAACTAAAAACCAAAAACAGAAAATAAGAAAAAAATATTTTTCAATTTTTTGTTGTCAGTTTTTATATTTGTTATGATTCTAATAAGTTTAACTAATTTTTTTTTTTTCATTATGTGACATATATCATATACTTTTATACAACAAAAAACTGAAAACCACAGCAATGCCAAACGAACCCAAATGATTTGATTTGAGTCGGAAATTTGAATGTAGAGAAGGTATTGCGTCAGTCCGTACTGAAGAAATGTTTTGTCAATCCGGACTAACGAAATGCAGATTTTTAATATCCTTAATTGGTGGGATGATATTCTGTACCGAATGAATGATATCCTTTATTAGCTATATGATACCATAGTTAGCCAATAGAGGATATTATACATCCATGATATCATACATCCAATAGAGGATATCATCCAGCCATGATATTATATAACCAATAGAGGATATCATACGGCCAATAAAGGATATCATAAACACAATCATAAATGATATCATATAGCCAATAGAGGATATCATCCAACCGTGATATCATATAGCTAATAGAGGATATCATCCAACCATGATAACCAATAAAGGATATCATCCAACCAATAGAAATATCATCCACCCAATAGAGGATATTCGTACATGTATAAATTATTGGAGGATATAAATTATTTGATGGAAGATATTTATAACTTGTTTGAGGATATGTATAATTTTTTTGATGATATGTATAACAATGGTGGAATCTCCATTGAAAACCTCGTAGTCAAGGTCGTGGATATAACATAACTTGCTCATTTCGCAACCAAAATACATGCATATGTTATGAAAATGCTCACAATTCAACATATAATTATATGGGCAAATTAATTTCAATAATTATACATTACATAAGAAAGCCCCAATTTGATTTTTGGACATTTTTCGAAAAAAATCCAAGAATCTCAAGCAATTAAACTTTCTCTCTCTTCCGTCATGGATGACCTCGCTCCTCTCTTTCGCCGTAACTACCACCAAATTCTCATCGGGTGGAAACTTGTTCTTCATCGCAAGAAGATGACGATGATACCTTCTCGACTAACGAAACATTAGCCGCACCTAAAGATGGGCACAGGCCGTGCCGGCACGGCGACCCACCTGTGGGTCGTGGGCCGTGCCGTGAACTCAAATTGGAGATTCGGCACGATGGCCGGCCTGTGGGTGGGCACGCCGGCACGACACGACACTACACTATTGTACAATTTTTTGTAATATCAAACCTCGTATTCGGTATGATAAATGAAGCTATTCACCAATTATTGTACTATTTTTAATTATCATTAATTATTTGAATTATCGATTTATCGTACCGGCTACCGGCATATAATAAAATAAGTTATTCTTCAATATTTTGTGTTTTCGGCTTATCGCACTCGCAATTTTTTTTATCATTATATACATTGTTGTTTTTTGCTAAATTAATAAAAAAAAATTACTACTCCGGTCCAAATTAATCGCAACTTTGGGGGTATTATTTGTGAGATATAAAATATTCCAAAGTTGCAAGTAATTTGGACCGCAGATAGTATATAAACTTAAACATAATTAGATAAATAATTTATATAACCTTAATTAAAAATAAAGTTTTTCAAAACAAAATATATTAACATTTACATAAACATAAATTAATAACATTATTTATATAAAATTAAGTTGTAATAAATAAATATATATATATATATATATCTTTCTTTTATTTACATTTATTATTTAAAAAAAAAAAAACTGGCACGAGTTGGCCCGCGGCCCGACACGGCCCGCAGGCACGTGGGCTGGGGTGTGCCAAATTTTGGCACGGCACGACACGACCCGCCACGGAGCCGGTACGGCACACCCACCATCGCGGCACGGCCAGACACGGCTCGTTGCCCATCTTTAGTTGCACCCAATACTTTGTGCTAAATGTAAGGGCTTATTTGTTACTTTCTTCAATAAAAGAGGAAAATTGGATAAGTATACATTTCAGGTATGTGGGTCTAGATACATGAGGCTTAAGATCGTGATAATTTGGCATTTTCAATTTCAGTTAAATAAGACAAGGGGAAGGCATTATAGGGAAAATTTTCGTTAATTTTTAACCTATTGAGCAGTAATAATGCAAAGACCAAGCACGGTTTCCAATGCTTTGTTTTTAGTAGGAATTAGGAAATCTTTCCTCTTATTAGCAATACAGTTATCAATACGCATCCACTAAATGTGGCACGAAAGGTCCTTATAATGAATTAACCAGCGATGTGAATCGACTAATTCGGTGAAACGCCGGTGATTGTAATTCCGAAAATTCTAAATCTCAAAGCAATTTTTAGAAGGAAGTAGTTTGTAGTTGAATAGTGGCGAGTACAAATTGCAGAGATTTAAATTCCGGTAATTGACTAAATTCATTCCATATAAAATGAAGCTTCTATCTAGAATTTAAATTTCGAGAACCAAAGACCGGACCAATTAAGTTGGGACAAAAAAAAAAGGTCCAAAACCCGATAGGACCGCTTTATTTGGACCGATTAAAATTTTTTTAAAAGGAAAAAATAGAAATTATAATGCTAACTTTCATCAATTTTGCTAGAATAATCCTAACTTTGGATTAATCTGAACTTTGGGAGTTCATCTATTTCTTCAATCCCAAAAACCAATGATTGATTGAATGGGTTAAATATTTTGTTTTTAAATTAAAAGTGACACGTGTCACAAACAAAAATAATAAAAAAAAATCACCAGTCAAACCCCAAATCCGGCCATCGAAAACCTTGCCAGCGGCGACAACCGTACTCCCCTTCCCCATGCGCCGGTTTCCTCCCTCCCCCAACGCAGTTGATGCGACCCACCTTCTCCCCTCCTTTTCCGATCTGTCGGTAATCCCACTTGAAACGTAACTCCCGCCAGCGAAGCTCCTTTTCCAACCACCACCACCAATCGAAACTCCCTTTAAAACTCTTCCCAACTCCTAAAGACCCCCAAACACCCTTCCCCCACTATAAAAAACCTAGCCGCTAGGGTTTCGAGGTGGGGGAAAGGGCAGTTTGGGGTTTTTGCGAGTGCGGGAGGATTTTGCTTTGTGGTTAAATGGGGGAATAGCAGGGGAGAAAGGTGGTGGTTGGAAGGGGCAGTCGGAAATCGGCGATCAAGTGGTCTGTGTGGGATGGGAGACGCGAAGGTCTGGCGATAGCTAGTGGGGGAAGGGGCGATGATGAATCATATTTATACAGGGTTCTTAGGCACGTTTATGTTAGTTTTTATACCTTTTTTTTTATCTTTTTGGTCGATTTTAGGGTCATAATTGCATAATTCATCATATGTCGCTTTACTACGTTTCGTTTGTGTATTTCTTAATGTTTCAGGTGATTTTATAGTCATTTGGACGCTTTCGAAGTGTTTGGAGATGATTCGAATGATATTTGAATGGAAATCGATGGATCGAGTTCATTGACCGAGGGATTTATGCTCGTGGATATTTTCTCTAAGGATTATATGCATGGGAATTGAAAATAGCATCCACAAGGATCGATATGCACTTTTCGGAATTGAATTTGAGTTAGAAACAAAGGAAAACGAAAGCTTCCAAAGTATCAAAAGGACCCTTGTGCATTGTTTCAGCCATATCTCGAGTTTTACAGATCGGATTGAGGTGATTCAATTTGGGTTGGAAACTAGACTTGAAGAGATTTCAATGATAGGTCTCACGCCTTTATAAGATTCCTAGATTGTGAGTTACAACCTTCCAAAGTCGGTCCTGCAAATCTGCCAGTCAAGTGTCCAAGCCATCGGGCGATGGCTGCCCGATGATTTAGCCGCACATACGACCTCTGGAATCTGCCTAGCCCGATGGAAATCCATCGGCCGATGGTCATTGTCGCAGCCCTTGATCACTTGACCATTGACAGGGTAAAGTCGTATCCCCTAATCAAAAATAATTCGTAAATCCTCTAACTAAAGTAGATAGGGAAGTAGGGTCGATCTCCACAAGGAAACAAGTCTTTCTATTCCTAATTCACTAAAATAATCTAGATTATGAAGTAACCAATATTTATAATTGAATAAGAAACTAAACTACTAAGATTGAGAATAGGGAGAGATTAATATATAAAAGGATCTAGGGCATAGGTTCACCAATAAATAATACTCCAGGGTAAAACATAGTAATCAATCATTGACATTGCATAAATAACATGATTAACAGGCTCTCGCAATTTATTAATCAACACATATCTAACAGGCTCTCGCAATTTACTAGATCTAAGTTCTTATTGAAAATAGCCTTTAATATCAAATTAACATCTGCTCGATTCATCAATTCAATATTGCTATACTTTTACAAGCCGCAATTGTAAAGCGTTAAAACAATTCAATAAGAAATTATTATGCAATATCAAAAATCAATAATAGTCAATCATCAATGCATCAATTAACCAGATTGTAAAGGGCTTTCGCTACGTATTACAATCACACAATTAATTTACCGGTATTAAATCTCATCTCTCGAATCTCGACTTAACCATTTATAAATTAATCTGCCAATTGAAACTAGACCTAAACATTAATTCTCATCTGTCGAATCTCGAATCAATGTTGTTAAACTCATGCATAAAAGATCAGGCCTAATCTAGTCACAGAGCATTAAATCAATCAATAGGAAATTAATCTAGAATTGATAATTAACAACAATACATTACCCCTTCATATTATTCATGGATCCCCATAAACAAGACTACTCACACATAATAGAAACTAAACTAATCAAAGCAATGAAACAAGACATGATTAAAGAAATAAAATAAACAACTAAGATTAAGAGAAGAGAAATCGTTACCAAACTAATCTGTATTAATGGAAAATAATTAAGAACAAGAGTTGAGAGAAAAGTTAAGAGAGAGAAAAATCCTAAGTAGAGAGAGAAAGTCTAAGAAAGAAGATAATCAAAATTCCGTACAAAACTCATATATAAACGTTTCCTAAAACAAAAATTAAAACTAACTAATCAGGTCCTATAGAAACACGCGCCCGATCGGGCGAAGGGTCGCCTGATCGGGCCCGCCTTTTTCTTCGCGTTCCTTCTCCGCAGCATCGCCCGATCGTGCTAGACGCTCGCACGATCGGGCGTGCTATAAGCACGCACAACACCAACGCCGCGCCGCGCCCGATCGTGCAGCCTCTTGCTCGATCGGGCCCTTGCTCCACTTTGAGGATCGGACTTCAATTGGGCTTGATTTCTCGGCCCAATCCGGATTTCCTCTTCGGGTCTTGAATACTCGGTCCAAATACCTCGGGATCCCAATTACTGAGCCCTTAATCACCGGCTCGATGACTCTAACCGGCCTTGGGCTTCAAAGATGGTCGTGCACTTCTAATTCCCGTAGTCGCTCCGTGAAAAACTCGAGAAAATGCTCCAAAGGCGCAATTTCCTACAAAACTCAACAAAGACTACGAAAACACTAGAAAACACAAATTAGTAATAAAAGTGGCTCGAAAGAGCCAAAAACACTACTAATTATGACCAAGGGACTGGGGTAAAATGCTATATAAAATAGACACATCAACCATCGGTCATCCATCGGGCGATGGGTTTGGCGTGCGGAATATTGCTTTATGTCGATTGTAATTCTTGCGACCAATTAAAAGACGACCTTTGTTATTTTTATTTCCTTATTTTATTTTATTTTACCTAGGATTAGGCTTTAATATAAATACTTGAAAGGATTTTATTTTCCTCTTTCATGCTTTATTTTTCTCTAGGTTAAACGCTTTTTAGTTTTTTTCTCTCCATTGTTGAACCCTAGCTTTTTATTCTCCATTAATTCAATCATTGAGGTATTTTCATTCGATCTTTCATTCTTTATTTATATTATTAATTATGAATTCAAGTCTATTTATCTCTTTTGTTTTTTTTATGTCAATTATGAGTGAGTAGTCGTTTTCTAGGGCTAAGTGAAGGAAGCCATGTTTATACTATGATTAATTGTTTATAAATTTATGAATTAGGATTTGAATAATTCCAATTAATTTGTGCTTTATTGTTTGATTCATGTAATTGGCCAATATCATGAGTTGATTATATAGCTAATAAAAATTAGAATTGAAAGATCATATTTTTAGAGGCTTTATTACAATTGGCGAATTTGATTATGTTAGCGACCGGACTACATATGTTAATTCATAAATGTTAATTCTTGACCGTAGGATTAACAAGTGCTTTAATTTTTCGACCTAGTTTGTTTATTAATGGATTGTTTGCATTTCTTGGATTGGTATAAGCATGGGGGATCGAACGTATACCCTAGACTTTAATTTATCTGAGAGCAACCTTATTTTTATTATTGTCATACTTTAGTTAATTAATCATCAAACCACTCTTCGTTAATTGAAATAGTTTATAATAATTGGGCAAAAACTAATAGAACCTGTCTCCCTGTGGGATTTGACCCGTATTTTCTAAGTCTCTGCTAACAACAGACACCGTGCACTTGCGGTATAACTTTTTATTCATCAAGCGACGAAGGCGATGTTGCTTGTTTTTATTTAATTTATTTTGTTTTTAATTTAATTTATTTTGTTTTTTATTTAATTTTTTTGACCAATCAGGACTTGGCACGTGTTAATTGACCTGGTATAATGGGTCATTGACTTTTGTTGACCATTTTGGGATTGAAGAAAATGAATAACACCCAAAGTTCGAATTATTCAAGAAAAATCCAAAGTTGGGAATATTGGAACAAAATTGATGAAAGTTGGGATTATTATTTCTAAATTTTCCTTAAAAAAATTCTAAATTTTAATAATTTTATGGAAAACTTGGAAAAAAAATCTAAATTATAATAATTTTATGGAAAACTCGAAAAAAATAAAGGAAAAAAATATAAATGTTTTTTTTTATGTATGTTTAGTACGAGTACAAAAAAGCTCATAAAATTAAATTTTTCTAAGCTTATTAAGGATAGATTTAATCATTATTTAAGGTTTGATGTATGTTTTAAGCAAAAATTGGATCCTGTAGCGGACTGGACCAAAAATTGGGAAAATAAATTACTCAATTCGAAGACCGAAGCGATTAATTCGGTTGATTCACTTCTAGTCCTTTTATTCGGTCCAGACCGATTTTTGAACAAACCTAATTTTAGCTTCCTATTGCCAAACCAGACAAATTTAGGAATTGTTTTGGAATTTCAATAAGGAAATAAATTCCCACAAAATGCAACTTTCTAAATTAAAGGTTTTTAATTTTCATAATTCCATGTCAACCAAAGAAGCACTTATAATATTTAAACACACACACACACACACAAAAAGAAGCACTTAGGAGTTAAAGAAGTTGCTCAATTAAACATAAAACCTAATTTCACAAAAGAAAAAAATATACGTTAAACCTAGGGTTGTTTGGCATTGTTTTTGTTTTCAGTTTTCTATTTTTCGAAAACTAAAAGCCAAATATAAGAAATAAGAAAAAGGTGTTTCCACATTTTTTTTAAGGAAGCTCGGGCGAGGTGAGAATCGATCCTAGAACCTCCTAGAATCGGGAGAGAAGCTCTACCCACTTGAGCTATCCCTCAATCTCTTCACTTTTTGGCTGTCAGTTTTCGGAAACTCTAACCACTTGAACTATCCCTCACTTTCTCCACTTTTTGGTTGTCAGTTTTCAAAATTATCATGATTTTAATAGGTTTGACAAATTTTTTATTCATTATGCAGTATGATATATCATATGATTTGAAAAAATAAAATGCCAAAAAATAGAAAACATCAATAATGCTAAACTAAACGAACTTCTAGTTTTTGGGTTCGAAAGTACGTTTTAATCAAATTGTAATACGTTGAAAAGACTTAGGAAACTCTTATGTTCATCAACTTATACAAATATAGGAGGAAGTCCAAACACAGGGTTGCGAGACACGAATCTAGTGTCTCACAAGGGTAGTTTAGGAAATTCGCTATATTAAAGTACATCTATAAAACACCAAAGTACCGCTAGAGGTCACGGTGGTAAATTTTAACGCCTAGTAGTGCACTATCATTATCCAGTAGTATAAATTTATTCACCATTAGTATAAATTTATTCATCGGTAGTAAACGATTAATGTAGACCTAAGAGTAACAAAAAATCTTCGTTTTTAAAAGCCTTAAACTCACAGTAGTATTATTAAGAATCTCAATAGTACAACATTATAGTCCAGCGATATAAAATAAGTACCTAGTGGAATGTTCTATATAGATTGGTTGTTTCCAAAGCGAGTTTACTAGTTACTTTGTTTATCTCTAAAAAATTCATGTATTAGTCTTATGTGTTGCGTCGATTTGGTATCAGAGCCATACGGTTAAAAGCTAAACTAAGTTGTTAATTTAATAATTAAGAACAACTGGGGAATACTAGGCCCTCTACTGAGTGTTAGAAACCTGATTTCATGCATTATTATCATATTCCAGAAAATACTAGTAATTTTTACCATGTCCTTAGTTATATAGTAGATCAAATTGGTGAATTAAGATCGAAAGTTGATAAAATACATGTTTGCTGTATTAATATAGAAAATAAGACATCAATAACCACAATCGATATTAATAAAAAAAGGTAAAATTTGTCAGAAACAATCTTTTAAAGTGTCCACTTTATTTAAAACAACCTTTTAAATTTTTTTTTTTGCAATTTCAGACCACATTATAAATTTTTTTTATCAAAGACAACCAAATGCTAATTTCCGGCGTTGACTCTATTTTTCCCAATATTGACCACTAGTGTGTAACGCACATGAACTCGTATATTGCTTAATACACCAATTTTCCCTCCAATTCACTCGTACTAAAAGAGGGATGAAAGAGAAGCAGGGGTTTTAATAGGAGTTAATTGGAGGGAAAGTGGGTGTATTAAGCAATATATGAGGTCACGTGACTCGCACACTCGTGGTCAACATTGGGAAAAATAGAGTCAACGCCGGAAAGTAACATTTGGTTATCTTTGATAAAAAAAATTTATATTGTGGTCTGAAATTGCAAAAAAAAATAAAAATTTAAGGTTATTTTAAATAAGGTTGTTTCTGACAAATTTTCCATAAAAAAGTAAGGGTTCTAAAAGAACAGGTTAAACAAGTTCAACTTGGTTTAACAACGAAGTTAGACATCAATTCGGAAAAGAAGTATCACCTAATAAAGAGAAAATTACCCCATATAAATATAAGTATCCTTTTCAAAATTTAGATAAAAATAAAAATTTTACTATATCACTCCCTATAAGACCTACTAGTAACCAAGAAAAGAATAAAGAAACTAAAGATGAGCCCTCATCTTCAAGAGACAACGCTTAATGAACTACAAGCCCTATTCGATAAAGAAGAACACCCTAATTAATAAACTTAACGAAATCATGAACTTAATTTCTGAAAAAGGGATTGCTTCTAATAATGAAATAGAGGAAAATAATTATGTTACTTAGAGGAAGATTTATGTCAACAAATGGTATTAATGAAATTAAATGATCTAGAATTTCTACCCGTAGAAGTTATTCGACAAAAGATTGAAAATAAACTAGGTAAAAGAGTAATGGATAATAATGACATTGGAGAAGAAATTATTAATGAAAATAATGATATCCAAAGATCTAGGTACCAAGGAGAAGGAAGTTGCACACGACCAAGATACATAACAGGGAAGACTACCCGGTTTAGTGTCAAGGTTATGCCTAATCATATACCTAAACAATAAGTGACTCTTGAACCTATAATTCAAACTGGTTATCAGCTATAATTAGATGTGTAAGACAAGATGTTTTAAATCAGTGAAAAAAGCTAAGAGTATGAGTAGTGTACTTAATTTAAACACTGAATGGACTTCTGAAAATTTCTTAAATTATATCGAACATAGTCTCTATGGCTGTGTAGAAGACTTGTACGATGGAATAGATGAAGAAGTCAAAATTGCATTAAGAGCTAGTGAATCACCTACTAGAATGTTTAGGCAGTTATGTCAATACATTGAGTTAGAATTCATTGGTCTTAGAGCCGATCCTAATGAAAAATGAATGGAATATCAAAGGAAGTTAAGTAATTTGTCCATCTGTAATATGAAATATGTTGATAATTACATTATGAAATTTGAAACATATTATTATAAAATTAATGAAAACGAAATAAATATTGAAATGTTCTACGATAAATTACCAAGTCCCATTAATGAAGAAATTAGTGAAAAATATCAAGAATGGAGAGAGAAATTCTTAGCTAGGGATGCCCTAGATAATAGAATTGCTTTTCTAAGAAAATGGATTGAAAAGAAATGTAGAGAGGTTGTAGGAACTCAACAAATGAAAAGACAATTTCTCGAATTTCTCAAATAACTATGGATGTGAAAGAAAATACTGTAATAAGAGAAGGAATTATAAGAAAAATAAATTTGACAGATCAAGAGGAGAAACCTATAAGAAAAAAACACTATAAACATAATTATATAAAACCAAGTAGATTTTTCAGAAAGGCAACATATTGCCCCGAAAAAAAGAAAACATGCAAGTGTTGGTCTTGTGGAGAATTAGGACATTGTGCTAATGAATGTAAGAAAGCTAATCATAAACTAATGGAAGCCTTAGGAATTCGGGATTACATAGAAATACCAGAAGACGAGTCTTTAGAATTGGCTTTAAGTAATAATAAAGGGATGGTAGAGACAATAGAGGGAAAAAATTGAGTATAACGAAGAACTTGAGGAGAGCGAATTTGAAGAAGAAAATTATGAAGAAGTAAATAATATGATGGAAGGAGAAGAGTTAGAACATTTAGAGTTAAATGACAATGAGGAAGATAAAAGCAAAATGACTATAGGTCCACTGAAAAGAGCTGGGTATTCATTTGAAGATAATGACCTAGATCAAGTAAACAAAGAAAGCTGGAATTTCCCTCGGATTACTAGGGATAAAATATTTAAAACTTCTTTCTTTAAAACTAGAACTAAATATGTATGTGAAGAAATAGAAGGAAGTACAGTTTTCGAAGATTGTGAATAAAAGGCAGCCAAAATTAATATCATAAACTGGAAAAGTATTAAAAAAAAACATACTAGAAAAAGGAAATTATAGTTATATATGTATTGGTGCAGTACAAGTATATATAACTCCTTTACAAGATTTTAGCAAGGATGTTAAATGCTTGAGTTTTATTTATGATATAAGACATAAAGAATTTTATGATCAAATAATTAGTGGTATCACATGTAACTTAAGTCAAGGAAAGGTAAGCTATATATGTGAACCTAGATATTATGTGAGCTTAGAGGATTCATTTGCGTCAAAGGTTTTTGCTATCAAGCTATTAACAGAAGGAGTGAAAATGCATAAAGGAACACGACCCATACAATTGAGATGGAAGGTGGTTTATAAGTTGGTAAATACTATAGACTCGTCTTTTAAGAAACAGATCGATTCTCAGAAATATGAGCAAGGAGGAGGTTCTAAGAAGAAAATTACACCTATAAAAGTAAATCCTAATGAAATTGAAATTGAAATTTTTTTGGAGGAATTCTTTATGAACCCTGCAGTTAGAAATAGATCGAGTAAGATGTTAATTGATGAATCAGGATTACTTCATATTGGAATGATTACAAAACCTAAAATACAGAGAAATTTGAGTCTTAGAACACCAAGTCTAAGTAGACAAAATTCAACAATAACAAGTATGAAAAAACAAGGCGATAAAAACCCAGAAGAGGATGAAGAAGAAATATTAGTTGTACTAAAGAAACTAAATGAAAAATATGAAAGTAAAAAAAGCCTTAAACAACCGGCAAGGCATAGCATTGATATGGGGTCATATTCTAATTTAGAGTTAAATAAAGATCCAAATAATTCTATTGATAAAAGGAAGGTAATTGGATATAAGACCAAAACAGTGAGTGAATCAGTATATGAAGATGAAGTTAATATGCAAATAGAAGCTTGTAATGAAATATCTAGTACTAATCCTAATAGCATTTATATTCCAATTGATATATGCATCGAGGATTATAATAATTATAAATTATGTGCATATATTGATATTGATTGTTCTATATGTTTTGGAAAGAGGTCATTATTTTAAGAATTCTTGTGGAAAAAGGCTAAAAATCCTATGCAAGTTAGAATTGCTAATAATAGTGTCATGATGCATGCAGAGATAATCGAAGAATTATCAATAGAAATTGGAGGAGTTCAATGTGTTATTCCTATTTTATGGACAACTGATCAACCTAGTCATGATATAATAATAGGAAATAATTTTCAGAGATTATACTCTCCCTGCACTCAAACCATTGATCATATAATTTTTACTATTAATGGTCATTTTGTTCCTATACAGATAATAACAAAGGCTAATACTCATCAGACTATGGAATTTACGCACAACCAGCATGGTGATAAGGTTACACCTACACAACGAGAGGTTGCATTTAGAATTTCTGAATGTGATTCATCATTAATAAATCAGATAAGTCAGCAGCAAGAAAAATTATGTGAAAAAAATTATATTCAACAAATCCATCCGAACATTGAGAAAAGGATAAGGCATTTGCTAAGATAACTCTAACAAATCCTAATAAGATTAAAGATTAAGACAAATGGTCTATATACCTACCAAGATATACAAAAATTAGATGAACAAATAAAATATTTGCTAAATAAAAAGCTAATTAGAAATAGCAAGAGTTCTTATAATAGTACAGCATTCATGGTAAGAAATCATGCAGAAGAGAAAAGAGGTAAGGTGATGGGCGTGCGAACGGTCGTACATTCCACACTCAATCAAACACATTTATTAACAAACACCTTACAAACCAAGCATAATGACAAGTAAGAGTTCGGTCCACAAGGAACTGGATATGATTGCCAAAGATCTTTACACTTAAGCTAGCTCGAAGTCAATTGGTGAATAGGGGTTCGTCAAGAAGACAAACAAACTATGGTGCTAAATCAATGAATTAAAGATACTAGGGAATGAGATCCGCTCAACCAAGGCAAATAGGCAAACGGGGAGTAAAATAGACAAGATATAGCAAGGACTATATGTAAAATCAACCTCATGTAATTAGAAAACAACTCACACTACTAAACTTAGATTCCTCATTAGTTTAGCAATAGATGATACATAATCAAATTACAATAAGTAATGACGTACTCAATTTACACTTCCATGTCAAATTAGGCATATCATACTATCAAGCTCCTTAGTCAAGGGTAGCTAAACCTATCATGAGGAACTAACAAGCAATCTCATATAATCAATTTAATTGCAATACAAACATCAATGCTTCTCCCACTTTTGCATAGTTAACCCAAAAAGGTCGAGCTTCACCCAACCCCTAGCAAGAAAACTACTCACAACTCATGTTTATCAACATGCAATCAAGAATTAGGGTTCTAAATACTTCAATAATTGGGGAAAAGTGGTTAACAATTGAAATAACTATCATCCAATAACAAATTACCAAGAACTAAGAAGATTTAAATAACATGAAAATACCAAATGAAATCTGAAATTAAAAGGAAGAAGGTTGGAGAAATTACTAATTGAAGCTTCAAATGTTGAATACAAATTGCCCAACTTTGAGAATAATTCTTGAATTTCACTAATACAATGATTTGATTTGATGAAAACTAAGCTAAATTAATCCTAAGGAATGTTTCAAACTAAGGGAGGTTTCTGAAAACTAGGCTACTGTCCTGCTTCTCCCGTCTTGTTCATAATCGGGCCACCCGCTCCTGCATCCAAGCTAGTCTTTCCTTGTGGGCTCAAGCCTCCATAGAAAATTTGAAGCACTTGGTATGACGGAATGCCATGATGAGGGCACTCCCTTTGATATTCCTTGTATCGTTCCCATGCTTCATAAATGGTTTCACTAGCTTTTTGACGGAAACCTTGGATCAAAGCTCTTGCCTCAGCCGTCTTCTTTTGGGAATAGAATCTTCCTAAGAAAGCCGTGGTGACCTCGTCCCAAGTTCTCAAGGAGTTAGGCCTCACCTCCTTCTCAAGCCATTCAAGAGATCTTCCTATCAAAGAAAAAGGAAACAACTTTAGTCTCACAAACTCTTGAGTTACCCCATTTACCTTGATCGTGTTACAATATTTTTCGAACTCGTTCAAGTGTGCAAGAGGGCTCTCATGTTTTGCTCCACTATATTGCCTCCTTTCAATCAAATTAATCATTGCGGGCCGAATCTCGAAGTCATTGGCTTGAGTAACGGGTGGAGCAATGCCGCTTGAAGCTCTATAAGCTCCCGGAGTTCCCAACTCCTTTAAAGGTCTTTGAGGTGGTGGTTCCGCGTCACCCATTTGATCTCGATCCTCCTCGAAATTGGTCTCTCTAGCTGGGGGAGTAGTAAACGGCCTAGAACCGGCTCTTTTTTCTCCTTCTATAAGTTTGCTCAATCTCGGGATCGTAAGGTACCAAGATCCTGTTATGAGTTCTGCGCATACACTCTCAACAAACGCAATTAGTACCAAGGCTACAAGTGTAGCCAAAAAGAGACAATCTTTTTGAATTTTTTTTTTTATGGTGAACTAGACTCAAGTAATCAATTAGCTATCAACAACACCATTCCCCGGCAACGGCGCCATTTTGATGGGCGTTAGAACGGTCGCACATTCCACACTCAATCAAATAAATTTATAAATCCTAAAACTAACCCCTAAACAAGTCTAGTGGTAAGTTCGGAGTCGAACCACAAGGAACGGTAATGCTAGATTGTTCTTAATCTAATACCTAAGCTATGCCGAAGTCGGTTTATGGATAGTGGACACTACAACTACACTAACACACATATAAAGATCAAGATATTACAAAGTCTACTAGGGGCAAAGATCCACTTTGAACAATTAACAAGTTAATGGGAATCGATTTGATAATCAATCATGCAAAGAAAGAATTAAAATGGGAATTAATTACCATCAAGAGCAATCTCTCAAATTCCTAGCCTAGATCCCTCATTGACTAGGTGCATAGAAGAAATTTACCCAAAATGCAATCAAATATATAAATTCTAATTCACAATCCCTTGTCAAACTAGAACTAACATGCAATTAAGTTTGCTATCTTGGGAGATCAATCCAATTTAAAAAAAACAACATGCCATCATCAATTCAATCAATTTAATCACACAATTATCATCAAATTTATCTCAAATAACTCAATTAACCATAACAAAGCTTCACTCAACACCTAGTAGAAGGAAATCTACTCAAACATGATTAACAAAGAAATTAATAAAGCATAAAGAGAGAAGAGAGTAAGAAATGCTCATTGATATAAAATGAAGATCTTCAAATCATCAAATTCCTCCTTTGATTATCCAAAATCCATGAAAACCATTGTTTCTCTCACTTTCTCTCTCTAAAATATTGAGAGTTTCTCTCTCTAAAACCTAAAACTAACCTAAAATCTATTCTAAACTGAAAAAAAAATATGTTTCTTTAATGAGCAAAAAAAATCTATTTATACCCCTTACAAAATTGCTTAGGAAGCTCCGCAAAAAGTCAGCTGAAACGGGAAAAGGTCCGACCGAACTCTGTGTAGGTTCGGTCGGACTCGGGGTAGGTTCGGCCGAACTCAGGGTAGGTTCGGTCGAACCTCCCTGATCCTTGTTTGGTCGAACTTTCCTGGTTCGACCCCTCCTGTAAACATGCTGAAAACTTGGTTAAAACTGCCTTGGAGGTTCGGTCGAACTTTTCAAAAGTTTGACCACACCTTGGTTCGACCGAACCTCTTAAAGGTTCGGCCACACCTCCTCTTGAACTTCCTCTTCTTGCTTCCTCTTCTTCCCTTTTGCTCCTCTTGTCTTTGTCCATGCCTCCATACTTGGCCAAGGGGCCTCCTACCGTGCTTAGGACCGTCATGGAACCTGCAAAAGATAGCAAAGATCACGAGAGCATGGGGATGATAAAATTATGCATAAAGATTATCAAAACAAGCGCAAATAAGCATACTTTTCATCCATAAAAGAAAAGGAAGCCATAAGAGGAGAAAAGAGGTAGAAAACCTAAGAAAAACAGGAGAAAAGAGACCAATACACTACCCCTAAGGGTAACATAAATGTCACTCATCATAAGGCTATAATGGTCATTAACTATAAACAGTTAAATGACAATACTGTTTTTGATGGCTATTACATTCCTAATAAAACTGTGTTATTTAATAGAATACAAGGAGCCACATGGTTTTCTAAAAGGGATCGCATGTAAGAGTGGCTACTAGCAAATTAAAATGGAAGAAGAAAGTATTCCATTAATTGCATTTAGTGCCTCACAAGGGAATTATGAATGGTTAGTAATGCCTTTTGGATTAAAAAATGCTCCACAAATATTTCAAAGAAGAATGGATAATATTTTTAGAGAACTTAATCATTGTTGTTTGGTCTATATAGATGATATTTTAATATTCTCAAAAGGATTAGAGCAACATAAGAATGATCTTAAAGCGGTAACTCAAAAATGTGTTGAGCATGGTATAATCCTTTGAAAGGATAAATGTGTCTATGCTAAACAAATTGAGTTTCTAAGATTAGAAATTAAAGCATGACAAATAATATAACAAAAGCATATTTTGGAAAAAGATTGAAAAATTCCCTGATAAAATTGAAGATAGAAAACAACTAGAAAGGTTTCTAGGATGTTTAACCTGTGCTTCTGATTTCATAGAAAATCTTGCTCTATTAAGAAAACCGTTACAACAAAAACTCAAAAAAGAAATAACAGGAACTGGAAGGAAAATGATTCCAAAATTGTTCCAGATTAAAAAGCCATGTGTAAAGGTCTTCCTGTACTAACACTACCTACTAGTAAAGATAATTTAATCCTTGAAACATATGCTAGTAAAGAGCATTGGAGTGCTGTGCTAAAAATCAAAGAAGGTGAAAGACTTTGCAGATACAGTAGTGGAAGTTTTAATAAAGTTGAGTTAAATTATCTTACAATGCAAAAGGAAATTCTTGTAGTAATTAGAGGGATCGAGAATGTCTTAATCTTCTTAGCCCCTAAACAGTTCTTAATAAGAACAGATTGCAAAGGCATACTTGGTTTTGTTAAAAAGAATTTGTCTAATATGCAAGCGTAAAGGAGACCCTTGTGTTGGCAATTATGACTTAACCAATTATCTTTTACTGTTGAACATATACGAGGAACAAATAATTCTCTGGCAGACAACTTGACCAGAGAATTAGCTAATGTAGTCCAAGAAGCTCAAGACAACACAAAAACCTCCTGCATACCAACTTCAAAAGATGGATGTAGAGAGGAAAACCCTCATTAATGAAATAGAAAAAGCCATGGGGTAGTCCAAAGGTTATTGATGCAAGGCTTGATCATATCAGTAAAACAACGTTCACGAGACGGTTTAATCAAGGGTTGCCATCAGGTAGTCCAAAGGTTATTGATGTTCGAGATAACAATTATGTTATTTCAGCTAATTCCTGATTTACGAAATAAGAGATAATGATATTAAACAAAATAAGAGATAATGATTTTAGAATGTGGTACGAGTTGGTGGTGACAAAGTCCAGTAAATTCTTTGATCTTCGAAATCTATGCGGAGAAAGAGTAGAGTTTCCCAAAAACTCTAAAGTTGCATCATTACGATTCTACCCATATCCTCTTAATCAGGATGCTCCATTCATTAGTATACATTACAAAGCTTAGGATTATGAAACGGTACATAATTTCCATGAATTCCCTACTCCTAATGACTCTTTCTTTGCAAGACTTACAAAGTTCTAACAGTACGCATTCAACAAGGTTCGGAAATATTGTGATGACATAAAAGAAGACTTTCAACTAGGATCAAGGGTGCAATGTGCTAATATCAAAGTTAAAGAAGGAAAAGTTAGTTCACCGCACTACTTGATAATGTTTGGGAGAGTGAGGTATTGTCAAGATCCCATACTAATTTGTCAGAAGACTGTTAAAAATCCAAGTGAAGCTAGAGCAGTGGAATTTTTCTACATTTCATAATATCTTAACGATTTTATAAAAAAGAAAAAACAATCCTCCTGTTATATTTCATGTTGGAAATACAACAATCGTGGCACCAAATGAGATGAAAGAATATTTAATGGATGGCATCAACAATACTGAGTCTATCTACAAATATTTTGAATATGTGGAAAATGGAAAGTTTCTGTCATTTGAAAGCCATGAGTATGACATATGTAGCCAAATGTGTTGTAGACCTTGTCATAAAAGAAGAAAATCCTATGTATGACCATTATGAAGACAACAAAGATAGTGAGGGTAGCCTACAAGATATGATGATGGATGAAATTATGAATGCTTGAGCCCACACCAACAATAATTTAAGGAATCTTCACTGTAGCCACGTTTTTCTAATTGTTTCTGTTTTAAAGTATCTTTGTAAAAAACAATGGTGTAGGATTGCTTTCCGAGTCAGGATAAGAATCCTATGTAGCTTTGTTTCCCTATATAAAGGGACTTAGGCTAAGAAGTAAAGGCAGAGTGGGAAGAGCTAGCTAGAGCATTTCTCTGAAAGCCTTAGAGAGTCCGCTAGAGAAAAATGCTCACCTTAAGAGACAAATAGGTTCTCTAACTCTCTTAAAGTAGAGAAAACTCTAGTTCAACTTATGTCTGTTTAAGCTTTCAGTTTATTGTAATATATGAGTGTTGTATTTTTTTCAAGTTAAATAAAAGTTTCTTTCAAGAAGGGAACGTTATCCTCTTGAACCTTATATATCAAATGAGTTATCTTTTTGTTTAAGTTCCATCAAACACATTAAGAATTGTTTGATTAGAGATTACGATATAAGGTAGGAAACAAATTAGATCTGTGATGTACTATGCTTGATCTAAGGAAGACAGAGTTGGGGTTTTTTTACCTTGGTAAAGCCGGAAGCTCAGAAAGCCGGAGGTTCCAATGTCGACTAAGTACATGTATTGGTCAAAACTCTCTAGTTAACTAATTATTATTGCGAAGCATGGTGGGATATTAAACTAAAAGTTAATTTATTTAGATATATAAATAATAGAGTTGTGACAATTAGTACCGTTAAAAGTCATTAATCGAAAATCAAGAGGTTATTACTCTTAATTATAAAACGTTAGTATAATATAGAGTGTCGGTAGTATTAAATTCTAGTAGTACAGAAGAAAGTCTCAGTAGTACTCCATTAAAAAAAAAAGGAGGGACCACATGTAAGACGGGCCAATTAGCCAAATTGGTATAAAACTTAGCACCCTTGTGACATATTGATATAAAAGTTATCGCCGATGACAAAGTGGTATAAAAGTTAGCAAGTTGTGACAGATTGGCATAAAAGTTAGTCACCGATGACGTATTGGTATAAAAGTTACCATGTGATGACATATTGGTATAAAAGTTTATTAATGATGACATTTAACCCTCTTTCTTCTTAGAATAATAAGTGTATATTGTACAAAAGATAATTCTTATTTGTTGTAGCTTAAATCTATTGTTTTTCTTTTACCTTTTTTTTGCTTTAAATATTTATTTTTGGAAACTATTAAAAGCCCCCCAAAAAGTTAAAGAATAAAAAAAAAAGAGAGAGAGAGAAAAAAAGGAAAATATAGAGAAATATTCTAGATTATACAGAAGAATTAATCAAGAAAAATTACAAGATCAAACTCTTTAATTAAATACTTTCAAGATTATATCGAGCTTTTTTGTTCCAAATATTCAATTTTATATAAATATATTTTCTCCCAACTTCATAAATATCACAACTTATTACATGACAATTTTCACTTTTAAGACACTAAATTATAAAAAAAATCTCTTTCCATTCATTTTTTGAGATTTTTTTTGAACTCACGATTTATTTTGTTATTATTTATTGATTATCTTAGGTGAATGAGCATGAAGGAGGGAATTATTTATCATAAAATGAGAATTAAAAACAAATTTTTTTATTTTTTTTTTTTAAAAAGAAAAAAAAAAACTCATTCGGCAAGAAAAGAAGGGTGAAATGTCACAGCCTGTTAATTTTTATACCAGTTTGTTGCAATTTGTTAACTTTTATACTAATATGTCGCCGGTGACTAACTTTTATACCATTTTGTCACAAATTGCTAACTTTTATACCAATATGTCACCGGCGATAACGTTTATACCAATATATCACAAGCGTGTTAATTTTTATACCAATTTGGCTAATTGGCCCGACGTATAACCATATCTCACAACATTCCGATTAGAACACCTCCAAATATAGGTCCTATTGATTAATCTTATTTATACTTTTATAGTGAAGTAAACTTAATTTTAGGAAAAATTGTCAAGAATAAAAGGACCTTTCAGCTATCTTCCACAAATAAAACGACATTTTGATTATTTCGGAATAAAATGACCTTTGACATGCATCTTCTATAAATAGGATAAAAAACCAGTAACCTGTTTCAAAGGTAAGTCTGGACACATGTCACATTGTTATTGCTTAGGGTATTTTATTTTTTAATTTTCTTTTAAATAAAATGTTTTAATTAAATAAAACTTAATTAAAAAAAACCCAATAAACCTCCCCTTCTGCAATTCCGCTCAACCCTTTCAATTCCCCATTTCAACCTCCTCCCCATGCTCCTCGGTTCAGCGCCACAGGCATCGGTCCCCTCCCCCTCCATTGCCGCAACGCCACACATCCCCTTCCCCTTCCCGCATCCCTTAGCACGTCAAGCCCTCACACTTCCCCGCAACCTCGAATAATGGATTTCTTGGGTTGTTTGTCATGAAAGAATGGAGATGTAGAGCGGTGGTCAGGGCGGTTGGAGATGGGATATCGATTCTAGTGGTGATTCGGCGGTTGTTTTATGTTGTCGGTGATTGTGTTTGCAATTGGAGCTCGTGGTGGAAGTCTAAGATGGGGGTTTCGGTCGGAATGGTGGGGTGGGATCGGATTCGCTTGGGCTGTCGGGGGTGCGAGGCCCGCTGGTGGATTTTGGTGCCGGTGGTGGATGAAGGTCAGGTTTTGGTTGCGCTTGCTTTTGGGTGGAGAGGATGGGTTACGGGTTGGTGGTGGGCTTGTGGGTGGAGAAGGGCTGATGATTTTTTTTTAATAAAATTAGTTTTTTTAAAAGAAAATGTTTTTCTTATAAATAAAGGAAAATGTAAAAATAAAAAAATTGACCAATCACATTATGACACATGTCACAATTAACCTATTAAATAGGTTACCAACATGTTACATCCTATTATGAGCAGATTCATGTCAAAGGTCCGGGATAATCAAAATGTCGTTTTATTTTTGGAAGACCGTTGAAAGGTCGTTTTATTTAGGAAATTTTTTATATTACCACCCGAAAATATATCCATTTTCAAAATAACCACCTGTTTAATTTTTATTTTATTTTACCACCCCTTAAATTTAAAAAACTACTCAGATTACCACCCATTTTAAAATTCCGATGGATTTTGGTTATGAGGACCCACCTAATAGCTAGTAACGGCTATGTCTAAGCATTACAATCATCCATGTCATCATTCCACCTCCCCCTTAAACCAATTTATTGAGTACAAGACAACCTTAAACCTAAAGAAAACAACTAAAAAAACAAGAGCTTGTTGTCTGAATTGCCACTACTACTGATCATCTTCTTCCTGTCACCACTAAGAGTCGTTAGGTGGGGCCCACATAAGAAAACTCCACCGAAATTTTGAAATGGGTGGTAATCTGAGCAGTTTTTAATTTAAGGGTGGTAAAATAAAATAAAAAATTAAAAAGGTGGCTATTTAGAAAATGAATACATTTTAGGGTGGTAATTTAAATTTTTTCCTTTATTTATGACAATTTTTCCCTTAATTTTATTGAAATAAAATTATTTTTACTGAATTCTGTAGTACGGAGTATCTATAGTAATATATAAAGAGAAAGGGCTTTTTGGGTGATAAAATTCACTACCCCCAAATTGCCCTTCTCAATTTTCAATATTACCTCTTTTATTCACAATTAAAATAAAAAATTAAGGGTTTGTTTGACATTGTTGTGGTTTTCCTGTTTTTTGGTTTTTTATTGTATAAAAATATACTTCCTCCATTTTTTTTAGATGCAACACAAACTTTTTCACAGTATTTAAGAAATGTGGGGTTCACATGATATAATACACTTTAAAATGGGATGAGTGGTTGTTAGGAGTGTAATTTAGTGGGTCATATGTTTTAAATAATGAAAATAGTATATTTTTCCTAAAGTAACTTTCCTTTTATAGTGTGTTGCAAGTATTGTGACATTTCCTTTTTAGGAAAGTGTTGCAAGTAAAAGAAAACGGAGGAAGTATGATATATGTCACATAATGAATAAAAAATTATTTAAACTTATTAAAATCATAATAATTTTGAAAATTGACAACAAAAAAGTGGAAACACCTTTTTTTGTTTCCTGTTTTTGGTTTTTAGTTTTCAAAAAACAGGAAACTAAAAACCAAAAATGATGCCAAACAAGCCCTAAAAAATTAAAATTATTTTTTTATAAAATACTATAAGTAATTACCTTATCATAACTGCTCTCACTCATCCTTTTGTTTTTTTTTTTAAAAAAAAACTACTCCCACTCCCTATAATATTTGAAATTGCTCTTAATTTTTATTTTGTTGGGAAACTACTTTTGATTAGATTTGTTTTTTTTTTTGTACTTTTACACAGGAATTTGTTTCAAAGGTTCAAATTTAAGCTAAATTAATAGATTGCGAAGGCTTTAATTTTTTTAAAACAATAAAAAGATATTCCATAAGTTCATCAACTTTTTTTTCATAATTTTTTATTACTAATTGTAGGCGCCGCTCGAAGTGCGCATACGTTAAAGCATGTGTGAATATGCTTGGCACTCATAGGAAGTGGGAATCGACTTAACATGATTAGGGACAAATAAAGTAGGGAGCCGCCAACAAGTTTTTAAGGAACATGTAAATCGTTCACGGATCATAAAAGGCAACCACGATAAAGGGACAACGAAGGCAACAACGATTGACCCGTGAAGGTTACACCCCATTCATAATCCATGAGATTACTAACTCCATATGGTTCGGAACCACGAAAGGAGGATCAGGGATGATGGTACGAAGTGAGTCATGGAGTCACATTCACCCGTATTGGCCTCTACTCGATTCTTATAGTGAAAAGTTTTCCTGTGATCACAAAGGCATACAAACAAAATATTCAATTTGCTCCAAACTATTATTAAGCTAAATTGGTTTAATATTAATGCAACATATAATTTTAATATATTGCGATCACTTGATTTAATAACAAGATTAAAAAGGAACTTAAACCGGTTGTCCAAATTCTCTTATTAGGCGTGATTTTCAATTACATATTCCCTTTAAACATGCAATATGGTGATCAATAAATATAATAGAATAAACATTAATATTGGAAGCAATTTAACAATATTTCCAACAATATAAAATCGTTAAAAAAATAATAGAAATAAAAGGAACATAATTCTTACTTTGATTCTGTTTGCTTGCAACTATAAAATAATAAACAAGTTAGTAACTTCAAGGAAATAATAATAAAACAATAATTAAATCAAATTAAATTAAATAGAGTTGATTTGGGGTCAAACCCTCAAACAGTTCTACCTTTCACGCCTTGGCTTAAGGACAGAACCACGAGTAAAGTATAGACTCCTTGGAGTGCTTGAAAAAGGAATTTTGAAAGAAGAAGGGTAGGCTAATGTTTAGGCTAGAGCATTGAAGAGAGAAAAATAGAGAATTAATTGATGCCCCGTACATCAGAAATGAGGGGGTATTTATAGAAAAAATGTGCTGAGGGAACACACGGAACCCTAAAAAGATAAAAACCCTAAAAAAGTATACCGTGACACGGCAAAGTGTACCGTGACACGGGAAATCCCACCGTCAGGCGGTAAACATTCCCGTGACACGGTGTACAGCTGTGTGACGCGGGAAATATTTAGTGAACGGGGGAGAAAACGCGTTAAGGGTTTACGCGGAAAGGACACAGAAACCCCCGTGTCACAGTAGGTGCCCCGTGTCACGGGGAATCCCACCGTCAGACGAGACAGTTTCCCGTGACACGGTGGACTATTGCCGTGACGCGAGAGTTTTTAGTTCGTTTTTTCGTCTAAATTCATTTTTAACCCTAATTTCATTTAACATTTTAAGTGTCTTGATAATTTCGGGCCATTTCTGATTTATTATTATTTGGGCTAAAAAAAGTAAATAAAATAAATAAAAGGTTTGGGCCAAAATAAATAATAAAACAATAAAAAAAAAGTTTGGGCTGAAATTAAAAAAACTATGCTTTGACCAAACATCAAGACTGATCTATGGAATATTCAAAAATTAAATTTAATTAAATACGATTTTTTAAGCACTCTCGGGATTAAATACTGAACCCGACCAATAGTAGCGGTGAAAGGTTGTTCATCATCGATTTTGGTTTTTGGGGAGACATTTTTAGGTGTCTACACTAATCATATAACTAATATATAAATCTAAATTTTTTGCCAGACGACGAGATAGCGACACTTGGCGTTCCAATTTTTCGCCAAGTGTCGCGCCACGTAGGATAGAATTATATTGAATTCAATTTGTAGGATAAAAAAATTAATTTAGAATTCTATTTTCAATCAAATTTGGATAAAATTTTAGGATAAAATTGTTAATTTAGAGTTGAATTTTCGATAAAGTAACAATATTCATATGTACAAATTAAATTATAATTTTATTAAAAAAAATAAATTATAACACTCATAAATTATCATATAAATTTATTTTTTGTATCATAGTATTTATTTTGGAGCGAAGGAATTAGCTCAAAGTGCACCACATCCATTATTTATAATATATTCTAATCAATTAAAACAACATACTTTACAATCTAATATAATTTTATTACTGTGTGTAGACCTATCAATCGAGTCGGGTCACAAGTCATATCGGACAGGGTCATTATTTCAGTTTAAGGATCAACAAATGTTTTTCACCAATGTTATTATTATTAGTCATTACATGCCTACTATATAGTTTAAATCATCACAAAAACACATTAATTCCTAACTAATTTTGTATCAATGATATGTTTTAAAATTTGACACATAGATTAAAAATTTATCTTAAAATTTAATAAACAACCCGGGCATCGCACGGGCACAAAACTAGTATATATATATAAACCTAAACTTTTAGCCAGGTCACGACAACGACACTTGGCACTTTAACTTTTCGCCAAATGTCGTGCCACATAGACGACATATAAGATTTAGTATGACACCTCTAACGCTAGATAAGAGAATTTAAGATAGATTTTTTTAAGATAAAAAAGTTATTTAGAGTTTTATTTCAGATAAAAAAAGTTATTTATAGTTTTATTTCTGATAGGCCTTCTAATTTTCCATATGAATAAGTAGATTGTAACTTTAAAAATATATCTTATAAATATGTTAAATTAAATTTATATCATAAAATTTATAAAGTTGTACAAATCAGGACTTATTTATGATACACTTTAATCAACCAAAACAAAACTTGACATTTTGATTTTTCGCCAAGTGCCACGTCAGGTAAACAACAAATATGAATTAGTGTGACACGCATAAGATAAATAATTATAACTTTTAAATACTTTTAACACAACTTTAACCCGTCTTTATAAGTAGCGAATTAATGTAAGGATTTTTAAAACATAAAGATATATATTGCGGAGAGAACTCGGGGCATCGCCTGGGGTACGTACTAGTATATATATATATATATATTATCGGCTTTTAAATTTACACCAACAAATATTTATCGTTTTTTATAGAATAAAGATGAAAATATAGCCTAATTAATTTTCTATCACATGCATTTGTGTGTTTCTTACCCTGTATTATTAAGGTGAAGTGAACACTACAATTTTACACTCGGGTGAACTATACAAACTGCGTTTACCTTTCCCCTTGAGTTCCTTCGACCTCCGCCACTGCAACTGGTAAGACACCATTAATCTCTATTTTATCATCCTTTGATTCCTTTACTACAATCAAACCCTAATCTATTATCTTTTGATTTCTTCTCTATTCTCTACAATTTAACCCTAAATTGTTTAATTCAACACCTTCACATGCTAATACTACAGCTGAAAATGTATGTCCGTGCTTATTGGTTGATTATGCAATTCAACAGTCGCTAATTATAGTTGTAATCTATAATTGGATTTATTTTTTATATGATACAGTAATATAATTAAAGTTATGTTGGTATTGGATTATAAATTAGGGTTTTAAGATATGCTGTTCACTCTTTTATACTCAAATTTCAATCTTGTTTAGTTTGTACTTCTGTATTCATCGTTGAAATTTATTCAGAAGTGTTGATTAGCTCCGACGTTGTTGAGGCGAAACATGGGTTATACCAAGGAACAGCTCCTGGAACGCTTGAAGGTTTTATTCTATCACATTTGCTCTTTTTACAATCAAATTGAATGAAATCATTGGATATTGTAGTAATTAATCTTTCAATGTCTTAATTTGAAATCTTTTTGATGTTGCAAGTTAGTGATTATGTATAATTTAAGATGCTTGCTTATTCAAGATCAAATTTTGATTCATGTATTTAATTATGTATTGATGATAACTTTAGAAACAATACTAATAGATGTGTTATTATAAATTACTTTCGTATTACAATTATATTTAAGTGAAATTAATGGTGGGGTTTACAGGAACTTCAAATTGAATTTGAGAAATATGAGCATCCTGTGGTTCTAACGGTGGAAGCAGCGGTATGTTTTAAAATCCGTTTTTGCAATTGTATTTCTGTGTAATTATAATGGGGTACTAATATGGTTTTTCTTTGCTTCAGCTGAAATATCTTGCTAATGTGGATGGTGCTTTTTGCAAAAATTTGTTTCTGAAGGTAAATTGTGTGTGTGTGTGTGTGTGTGTGTGTGTGTGTGTGTGTGTGTGTGTGTGTGTGTGTGTGTTTACCCCCTTTTCCCTATTATACTTAATAATGGTGATGTGGGTTTTCATTATTTGTTTTAATGGTACTTTCAGGACAAAAAACATAGATATTACATAATTTCTGCCCTAGCAGAAACCAAAGTAGACATGAAAGGTATGTGTTTCCGATGTAGCCATCACATAGGTTTTATATTGTTGCTAAAATGCTTCTTTTTGAATTTTGTGCTATTTATGAAAGTATTCATGCTTCAAAGCTGAGCAGTTTTATCTGTGAGACTTGGTTTGGGCAAAGGAGGCTTAAGAATGGCGCCTGAAGAAGCCTTAGGTGAAGTACTTCAGGTGGGTGTCTGCATGTAGACCTATAGTCAGGTTTCTGTTGCATAATGTTTTCATTATTTTTTAGTATCGTTGAATGTTATACTTTGTCGTAAGTCATAAGACAATTTTTTGAGATTGCCCCAATAAGAAGTATGAAATCAATTTGGACAGAGAGGAACATGCCATTGTTGGCCAGTTTTAACTGTTAGTTCTATATGTTATACAGTTGTACTATACTATAATTTGGGTAAGGACCTTGGCACTAATGTTTTCTGGGCTTTTCCAGGTGCCACTGGGTTGTGTAACTCCATTTGCAGTAGTGAATGAATCTGCAAGGTATAGTTTTTGTCTTGTTTCATTGGGATATTTAAATGCAATATCCTTTGTACTTGGTGAGCTATTTGAAAGGCTCATTCCCAATTATTTCCCATTTATTATGTTTAAATTGCAAGGATTTAAGCCTTATCTAATCACTTAATTTAGCTGATGACTATGGTCGCTTTGTCTGCATTGCCCTTTTCATTAAATTCATATATTGCATTTTTATTTTTATAATTTACAACATATGGTCTCCATATCATATGGAGGGGGGGGGGGGGAGGTGAGATACAGGGAGAGATTCACCCATGTGATGTCCGAGAGAGAAGCCATATGTCAAGAAAAGAATGTTGCTTCCAAAAAAAGGGAAGTGTTGTAACTAAAGAAAATGAAGTGTTATGTTAAGCACATTTTATTCCATTAACGTCTCAGGTATGGTGATATAGTTAAGTCAGTTTGTTGGAACTTGGAAGGAAATTGAACAGGTTGCATGTCCATAATGCTGGTCATTTGTGCTCGAGGTCATTATGTGACATTGTTGTGTTTGCTAAACCTATCAATCCATTGTATGTGAATGTGTCCACAAAAAATCCTACAAACTAAAGTTTACTTTGATAAGAAATCAAGAAAAATTTCTGATCCAGGGTTTAGGACTTTAGGTTGAAAACGCCTAGACCTAAATAATAAAATGGAGTGATAAGAAGGATCAATGTTAATGCATTGGGCTTTTGGTTGCTGAAAAAAAAATCAAGTTGACCTACATGCTTGCTGAATACTTGAATTCAACTTGTTTGTCGCAGGCATACTTGATAATTGATATGTTGGGATAATATCTTGGGTGGCAGGAGTCATCTGGATTTCTGTAGATTAAATTTTACAGCTAGCAGCTATGGAAGACTGTTAATTTCAGTGTCTTCTGTCTGCCACTTTTCTCCCTCTCTAAGAAGCTAAGGCAGCTTAGCTCTATTAATTTCCTTATTATTGCTTAACAGAGCAGTGTTTTTTTTTTTTTTTTTTTAGGACTTCTTTTTCTTTCTTTTTTTTTTTTTTTATTTTTATTTTTATTGGTGGGGGGGGGGGTGCCGACTAGCCTGAGTGAACATTCAACTGTAAGTGGTTTGGTTAAATACAGCAGAAAACTAAAATAAAATTTCAATTATGTACCAGTATATTTGTCAATAATAGTCGTTCTTTATATATTTGTGTGCAAAAAAATGTAATGATATGTGCCAGACCCATAAAAGGCCCATCATATTAGGTATAGGTAGCCTTCTCATATCCTGTACTCAAACCAGATACCACATATTAAACTACTTTTTGTAATGTATAATACTGACAATTCTTTGAAATTTTGGCAACTTTCCCGTCCGGTTAAATAGATATGAGAACAAGTAGTGGCATTTGTTTTTGGATCAAATGCTGAATATTTCATTGCACAACTCATTTTGTATAAGCACAATTCAAAAACTCAACCTTTATATATATATATATATATATTACCTCCGTTAACAGTTATTTGCAACATTTACTAAAAATGGGCACTATCTATTATTTGCAACAAACTTATTTCTTTCTATTTTAGTAACTTTTTTCTATCTAAATGACCAAAATACCCTTATTTAAAACTTATTAGCACATAATACTACACTTAATTAGAAAAACATTATAACCTTAATCTAAATTAATTATCTCTCTCTCCTCCTTCATCTCTCGTATCATCTTTCTCTCTCTCCTCCATCTCTAATTTCATCTTCATCTTCAACTCTCATCTCTCTTCAAGTTCCAAACTATCTTACCTGTTGGTTTCAGATCTTGTCGGTGGTTTGCTTGATTTGTGGTTGAATTTGGTGGCTTATGGGTGGATTTGCAGGTTTGTTGGGGTCATTTGTGGGTGGGTTTGCTTGGATTTCGGTGGTTTTAGTGGTGGTTGAGTTCGTGGTTGGGTTTTGGTAGTTTTGCCTGGGTTTGTGGTGGGGTTTCGGTGGTTTTGGTGGTGGTTGGGTTTGTGGTGGGTTTTCGGTGGTATTGGTTGGGTTTGTGGTGGGATTTCGGTGGTTGTGGTGGTGGTTGGGTTTGTAGTGGGGTTGCGGTGGTATTGGCTGGTTTGTGGTGGGATTTCGGTGGTTTTGGTGGTGATTGGATTTGTGGTGGGATTTCGGTGGTTTTGGTGGTGATTGGGTTTGTGGTGGGGTTTCGGTGGTTTTGGCTGGGTTTGTGGGAGCAGGGGTTCGGTGGTTTTGGGTTCGTGGGTTAGGTTTCAGTGGTTTTGGGTGGGTTCGTGGTTGGGTTTTGGACTTTCGGTGGTTTGGAGTGGGTTTGTGGTGGGGTTTCGGTGGTTTTGGTGGTGGTTGGGTTTTGTTGGTGGGTTTCGGTGGTGGTTTTGGGTTCTGAGTGTCGGTGGGTTTGGTTGTTCCGGTGGGTTTGGTGGGTTTGGTTGTTCTGGTGGTTGTCGGTGGGTTTGGCGGGTTTGGTGGTTCTGGTGGTTGTCGGTGGTGTTTTTTCTGGGTTAAGTGGTTCTGAGTTTAGGTGATTATGGGTTTTGTTTAATTGCTTTTTCTAGTTAGGATTAATACTTAACCAAGTGTCCTTATTTTTCAATAATCATACTTTAAAAGTTTTGCCTAGGAGTCCGCGCATGACCCCTTTGTTGCAAATAACCGTTAACGGAGGTAGTATATAATATATATATATATATATATATTTTTTTTGAAGAATATTTATATTTATTTATAAATAAATATATTTATTTATTTATTTTTGTATTTTTTTTTGTGAAGGCACGTCTCGTTGTTATTGGATCAAGGTTTGAGAACTCAGAGGCGCATTATGTTTCACCCATTATCTAATGACATGTCTATAGGTACGTAGGAAGGTTCGTTCATGTGCACAGTTCTTTGGAACGGCATAGTGTAGTAGTGTTTCATTCTCATTCCTTTTTTTGTTTTATTGGGAATAATAAAATACTAATATGCATGGGGGGTTTTTGAGTGTTTTACATGTTGGCCATCGTATGATATGTGAGTTTCTTCATGATGTGTCTGTTACTACTTGTGATAGCTCTTTCTACTGATGGCCTGGACAAGTTTCTGAAATCATTAGGAAGAGAACCTGCATATGTTGATCTCGAGGTTAGAACACAATGCATTTCATGCTTTTGGTTGGTTATGTTGGTGAATCAGAGTGATACTTTTTGGCTAAGCTAAGCTACACTGTGTTTGAATGTAGGCTAATCCTCCTGTTGGCAAGGACCAACCTCCTGATTTGGCTGCGTTTGCACCATCTAATGCCATTGCTGTACCTGAAGCTGCTGCAAAAGCAGCCTCCACAGAACCTGCTCCCCAGAAAAGTCAACCTGCAAATAGTGACCTTGTCACAGGTAATTCTTGTCTCTTTAAACTTTATATTGGTGGAGAGTTCTTTGTGAAAATTGACTAGCGTTTTGTTGGTAACTGGCTACCTGTGTTAGCTAGTTCTGAAAAATTCAGATGACTTGCTCTTGCTTCTTCAAGATTTAGATGTATTTTTTTTTGTTTTTTCAATTGAAACATTTAATGGGGTTTTTCAATGCTGAGGGTCTTCCTGCTATGGATCCTCTTTCATTACCAGATCTCATGTCATTTGGCTTTAAGTATTCGCAGTCTTTACCATGCCACACCTACCACCTCTGTTTTGCCTACCTCTTTGCTCCTTAATCCAATGCTTGTTTATCTTGTGTGAAATTTTATCAAGTTGGACAGCTACCTCAACATGAACTTGTGAAGCCAATGCTTTCGTTATCTTTTTAGATTACCTCAAAGGTCATTTTTCAATCTTCACAATCTCCATATGTTTTTTGATCAAAATAAACCTTACATTTGGATGAATTAATCTTCATAATCTTTTTTCCCCTAGATTGGAACTTGTGCTTGTACAAAATGTTAAGGCATCATCAAAATATAGATAATTGGGCTAACTCTGATACCAAATAGTAGACTTGCAATTTACATATTCCAAACTCAGATACTTTGATAAAGGCATGGTGGAGGAAATGGCTTACAAATCAAAGAAATCTGAAATCCTTAGGGATCTTTTTTTTTTTTTTTGTTTTTTTTTTGTTTTCCGAAATTACTTATGAGTTAGACAAATTAGCAATTTTATCTATGCTTTAATTCTGTTATAAATCTGAAGCCATAAAAATTCACCTAAATCAGGAATGGGAGCATAATTGTTTTATGAAGTATGGGAGCAGGCTAATTGGCAGTTTTTGAAGTGATTCAATTGAGATGAGAAAATTTCAACAGCTAATTTACCCACGTAGGACAACTTGTAAAAATCAAGCACATTGAGACCACATTAATGATGAACAATCACTCTAGGATATTGCAATATCACTGAGCAAGTAATATCTTGACTTGGGACTTGCCAATTGATATGTGTAAAAAGCTAAGTATAATGCTTGGAAAGATTAAAAATAAAGTTAAATTTGAGGTGTGTTTTAGATAAAAAACTGAAAATCAAACTTGAAGATTGATAAAGTTCTAACTTAGTTGATATAAAGTTATCCTGCACTCAAGAATTTTTTGTGTAAAAATCAAGCACATTGAGACCACGTCAATGATGAACAATCACTCTAGGATATTGCAATATCACCGAGCAAGTAATATCTTGACTTGGGACTTGCCAATTGATATGTGTAAAAAGCTAAGTAAAATGCTTGGAAAGATTAAAAATAAAGTTAAATTTGAGGTGTGTTTTAGATAAAAAACTGAAAATCAAACTTGAAGATTGATAAAGTTCTACCTTAGTTGACATAAAGTTATCCTGCACTCCAGAATTTTTTGTTTAGCTTGTTTTCTAGCCTTTCGAAAATGCGGTGTATTAAAGCAGGAAAATTTAGATGAATATTAGAACTACTACGTACTTATTTATTGGCTTGGGGAATGCCTTAGGTCATTTCATGTGCATATTGAACAAATTGCAATATATTGAACTAAATGTGCGATTTTGTTTTGGCTCAATTGTGATGTACGTATTATATTCTAATTAAAATTTGCTTTTTTTTTCCTCGGAAATTATTTTTATGCGCGTTCAGCTTTAGAGAGAGAGAGAGAGAGAGAGAGAGAGAGAGAGAGAGAGAGACCATATCATTGCCAACTAATGCTTAATTGCCAACTAATGCTTACGCGTGTCATTTTGACATGTATTGCTATTGACTTTTTATGGTAGTAGGTTTTTTTAATTTTTATTTTTTTTAAAAAAATATTAATTTACCCGTGTGTTAGGAATAAAAGCCATATGATCTTTGTATTTTTATTTTTGTTTCTAAATTAGCTTTTTATTTAATGTTTTTTGATTTAGGCAATCCTGTAAAGAAGCCTGCTGCGGAGAAAATTGTAAAGAACATGCCTGCAAAAGGTAAAACTGCAAATGCAGCTGCATCCACACCTTTTTCTAATCCCCAGCTTTTTGTGGATGAAATATTGGATAGAACTTCTGCGCTAATACTTTCTGAGGTGAGTACTTTCTGATTTAACAATACATCAATCAATACATCATAGAAAGATTATATTGGATTCAAACTTAATGTCTTCATTATTAAGATTAACAAGGAGACAATATCAACGCATGGCGAACAGCTTGGAGCTGTAGCATCTGACAATATCCGAAAACGTCTTTCCTCAGAGCTGAGCCACCTAGCTGTAAGTTATCTCCTATGACTTATCTCTCTCTTTATCTCTTTATGTCATGTATTGTGACTTTGAAGTTGGTCACCTTTGGTTTGTTAATACTACTATATCATATTCCCCCTTAATTTACTTTAATTGTTGTGTGTCTAATTCAAAGTGCTGAAAAGATTTCAAGAGCAAAAATGCATGCATACTATTTTTTTTGTTAAGTCTGATGTAAATTTGACTGAATACATCTGAAGGCGGGAGTCTAGATCTACCATAATGGTTCATAATATTTCCTTCAAAAGCATATATGCTATTTGCTGTTAGATTCTTATTTCCACATCAGTAAGTTGTTATTGGCATTCATTTGGTGAGAAAACCCAGGCGCGCTATGAAGTGCACTTACATCAGTTGATTATTCGTGCTGCTTGTTTATCATATCATCTCTTCAAAATAATTTTTCGCCAATAAGTGCATACCGGTTAATCCTTCACACAGTCTGTTTATGCATCAGTTAGTCGGAAACATCTCTGATTCATTCAAACTTATTGCAAGGGATTTCTTTCTTTCTTTCTACAGATGCTTTATAAGAGTACGGCTTATACAGAAGGATTTCATGCTGGCTCTCATCGTCATGAATCTCACTTATGAAGAGAGTTTGCTTATATTTGAAGGAGAGGATTTTACATCAGCTGGCAGCCATTACTGTTAGATCTTTATCCAATCGCTCTGTGACGTGAATCTGGCTGATTCATACTATTCTCATTCATTACAATTTTTGGAGAATTCATGTAAAATGCATTATAACACTCTTTTTATAAGTATTTTATGAATGACAATAATTAGTTTTGTACCTTGAGGGTTAGCTCAATTTGCTGGAGTATCAACCACAGTTGATGGTTGATCTTTGAAGCATTTTTCCGTCAATTTAAGAGAAGAAAAACAATCCTAGTTAAACACTTAAACTTGCTTCTTCTAAGAACTTGTGTTTGAAACTGTTGCAACGGTTTGGATTCTTAATTGCTTTCACAGTGACTTCTTACCACTGAATCACTGAACTGGCAATCCAATTTACTTGGTGCACTGTGAGGCTCTGGCTAATATGTTTAATTGATTGATACTTGAGACAGGTATAGATTGTTTTTTTGACATCAAGTAATTTAAAAAATTTCAGTAATTTTTTAATGTGAGGTGGCCATGTCTAAATACTTTTTTTTTTTGATAAACCATGTCTAAATACTTTTAATTAAATACTCCGATACTATTTTTTGCTAATTAATACCTATTTTATTCCTTGCTCCGGTTTCTTTACTTGCCCAATTTTCTTTTTTGGAAATCTTATCACGCAAGATAATTAATGCATATTTTAAATAATAATTTTTTACTTTTAATAAAAAATATATTTTATATGTTAGCCAATCACTTGAGAGTAGAGGAGGTAAGGGAATCCTCATATTAAAGCTTGTATTAGCTGTATATACGGTGAAAGTAATAAAGATATACTACTCTCCCTTTTAAATATATGTTCCATTGTCTATTTCAGCCGTTTTTAAACACTTGTTCCGTTTCCTTATTTGGAAAGATTTTATAATATTTAATTTATTTTTCTTAGTTAGTGGTTCCAAATAAATCATAATTAATTTTTGGGAAATTCCCATTGGTACCATCCAGGTTTTGGCTTTTCCCAGCGGTATCACATTTTATTTTTGACTTCCTGGTGATGCACCCCAGTTTTTGACTTCTTAACTGGCGTGATTAAGTCTGTTAAACAGACGTTAATAAGTTAGTAATTCTGGGTTAATAGGTGATTTAGGGTTAAAAATATGAAATGACTAAAATGCCCCCTTTTTAAAACCTTCCCTCCAACATCCATAATTAAACCTCTTCCCCTTCCATTTATGTCGATTGGACATAAAACCATTTCATTCAAATTTCTTCTCTCTCTCTCCTTTGCTCTGGTAAATTCACGAAGAATTCCTAGGGTCAAGGGAAATTCGCAAATTTGGTTGGTCTACATAGCTAACAGGGGGAAATCTGAGCATAATTCAGGTATATTAGTACTACTACTGTTCATTTATGCATGATTTGGTGCTTTTGATTGATATTCTGTTTTTGTATGCGAATTTAGGTTTATTTCATGATTTAAATGTTGTTTATTTGTGCGAATTTAGGGTTATTTCATATATATTTGATGTGTGATTATGTTTGATCAAATATTGGTTTAGAGTATGGAATGAAATTGAATGAAATGCCTTGATCATGTTTGATTGAATTGGAATTTTTTTGCATGTTGTAAGTGTGTACATTGTTTACCTTATTTTGCAGAATGGGTGATGTTGTGATAAGATTTCATCACTTGAATAAACATGTTGATATTGGGGTTGACTTAGATAGATGTAATTTGATGGACTTGGTTATGGAATTTGAGGACAGTGATGTAGTAGACACTGAGTATCCATTAATCAACCCTTCCTATGGTTATGGTCACAAAGAAAAGCATATCCCATTACTAGATGATGCTGATTTTTTTAAGATGATTCATGCCCTAGATGAGTGTGATGTGTATCACATTTGGGTTGGGTGTGGCAAGAAACCAAGTGTCTTGAATAAAATGACCCAGAAGTTAAGGAAAACTCAAACTATTCCACCCCTTGTTGATCCACCCCAAACTGAACCCTCCCAAACAGAACCCTCCCAAATAGAACCATCACAAACAGAACCCTCCCAAACAGAACCCTCCCAAATAGAACCATCACAAACAGAACCATCACAAACAGAACCATCACAAACAGAACCATCACAAACTGAACCCTCTCAAACTGAACCCTCTCAAACTGAACCCTCTCAGCCTTCCTTGGAAGATTTATTTGTAACTGAGTCTTCTCCACCTAGGTATGCTGATGTCAATTCACCAATAGATGAACCAAGTGTCCAACCTAATGATGCTGAGTACACAAAGGGTAGAATTAAGTTTGAGAAGACTATGGAGAGGATAGAAAAGTCAAAGAAGGCTAAGGCTACAAAGAGTAAGAAGAGTGCTGCCACCAAATCAACCCCAATGCAACCACCATCACCTAGGTCACCAAATACTGTGTTCAAGACCTTAACTTTGAGAAGAAGCCCTAGATTTTCACCTATTCCAGTCACTGAGACAGCTGCTCCCAATGTTGAACCATTAAGTAATTCATCTCAGATCTCTGTTTTTGCTATAAACCTTCCTAGAACCACAACATATAGGAAAGGGGTAAGGGTTGGCAGTACTGTCAATGAGAGAAGAATGCTTGGTGTAGGTTCTAATTTGGAGTCTAGTCAGGTGGAGGAACTTAGAATTGGTGTGACTGAGACAGAAGTTGAGGACCCTAGTTTTGGTTTCAAGGGGAGAAGGAAAATGGACTTTGTTGTTCAGAGTGATTCATCTGGTTTGAATGAGAGTCAGGAGGGAGGCAATAGTTTGAGTTTAAATGAGAGTCAGGTGGAGGGACCTAAGACTGGTTCAAAAGTTAGAAGAAAAATGGAGTTTGTGGTGCAAAGTGATTCAGATGAAGATAATGAAGGAGAAGTAGCACCAAAGGGTGATGTTCCTGCAGATGAATTGGTTCAGCTTCAAAGGATTCCTAAAATCAAGGATAACCGGAAACCTGGTAAATGGTTTGAGTTTTTAGATGATGAAGATGATGAGGATTACTTTAAGAGACTTTACAAGAATGGAGAGATGTATGAGGATGCTGATTTTGGGAAGATAGTGTTAAGGCCATGGATGATTTTCACTGATAAGACACACTTTAAGGATACTCTTAAGGACTTTGCTGTACAAGAGATATTTGCAATTAATGTGGAGTATGCTGACAACAAGAGGTATACAACAGTGTGCCAATCTCAATGTTGTGACTGGAGGCTGCATGCAAGCAGGCTTTCAGATGGAAGAACTTGGGCAATTAAGAAGATTTGGCCCAATGTACACACTTGCAGAGGGTTAGAGACATACAACCCCATATGTAATGTCAAGTGGGCTTCCCAGAAAGTTATGGAAGACATCAGAGCTAACTGATGTGTCTATTTTAAATAGTATTTTACCCCCGTCCCTTGGTCATAATTAGTAGTGTTTTTGGCTCTTTAGAGCCACTTTTATTACTAATTGGTGTTTTCTAGTGTTTTCGTAGATTTGGTTGGCTTTTGCAGGGATTTATGCTTTTGGAGTATTTTCCCGAGATATTTTGGAGCAATCACGAGCATTGGAGAAGCACGACCAGATTCAATAGCCCAGGGCCGGTTAGAGCCATCGAAACGGTGATTAAGGGCTCGGTATAGGTGATACTGGGGCATTTGGACCGAGTATTCAAGACCTAAAGAGGAAACCCAGATTGGCCCGAAGAATTGGAGCCCAATCTAAGCCCAAATAGTGGCCTAAATGAGCCGCCCGGCCAAAGAGGCTGGCGCCCGGAGGCGCGCCCGGCCGGGCGGGAGAAGCTTAGTCTGGCGCCCGGTGACACGCCCGGCCGGGCGCGAGATTTGTACTATGATAAAAAAGGCGCGCCCGATCGGGCGGTGCCTCGCCCGATCGGGCGCGTGTATTTCTTAGTAGACGATTAGCGTCGTTTTAATTTGTTTTAGTTTAGGACTTTTGTACGGAGTATAAATAATCCTCCGTAATACGATTTTAGGATTACTTCTTCTTCTCCTCTTTTACTTTTTCTTTACTCTCTTAATTATTCTCTTAGGATTCTCTCTCTAAACTTTTGTTCTTAATTCTTCCATTAATTCCAGATTACTTTTTGGTAACAATTTCTTCCCCTTTAACTTCAGTTATTTTATTTGCTTCCTTGATTATGCTTTTATTTATTTATTTGATTAGTTTAGATTTAATTATGTGTGAGTAGTTTTATTTCTAGGGTTTATGGGGATCTAATAAATAATATAAAGGGGTAATTTATTGTTGTTAATTATTAATGCTAGATTAATTTCCTATTGATTGATTTAATGCTATGTAACTAGATTAGGCCTATCTTTTATGCATGAGTTTGACAATATTGATTCAAGATTCGAGAGATGAGAATTAATGTTTAGGTCTAGTTTCAATAGGCAGATTAATTTATAAATGGTTAAGTCGAGATTCGAGAGATGAGATTTAATACTGGTAGATTAATTCTGTGATTGTAATACGTAGCGAAAGCCCTTTACAATCTGGTTAATTGATGCATTGATGATTGACTATTATTGATTATTGATATTGCATGATAATTTCTTATTGAATTGTTTTAATGTTTTACAATTGCGGCTTGTAAAAGTATAGCAATATTAAATTGATGAATCGAGCAGATGTTAATTTTATATTAAAGGCTATTTTCAACAAGGACTTAGATCTAGTAAATTGCGAGAGCCTATTAGGTCTACGTTGATTAATAAATTGCGAGAGCCTGTTAATCATGTTATTTATGCAATGTCAATGATTGATTGCTATGTTTTTACCCTGGAGTATTATTTATTGGTGAACCTATGCCCTAGATCCTTTTATATATTGTTTTCTCCGTATTCCTATTCTTTGTAGTTTAGTTTCATATTCAAATATAAATATTGGTTACTTAGAAAATTTAGATTATAATAATTAATTAGGAGTAAAAAGACTTGTTTCTCTGTGGAGATCGACCCTACTTCCCTATCTACTTTAGTTAGAGGATTTAGGTATTTACTTTTGATTAGGGGATACGACTTTACCCTGTCACTAACCCTGACATTCCTGGGAAAGCTTTAAATGAACTTTTATTCCAAAGATATGGAATCTACATGAGACAATCTACTTTGTATAGGTTAAAGAGTTATGTAATTGAGCAGCTCTTTGGAGGCCATGATGAATTTTATTCATTGTTGTCCATGTATGCTAAAATGTGTATTGAGACAAACCCAGAAACTTTAGCATTTTGTGCATGGCAAGAAACTAAATCCCTGCCTAAGCAACTGCAATTCACAAGTATATTCATTTCCTTCACTGGACAGTGGAGAGGGCTTCTTAGAGGTGTTAGGCCTTTGATTGGTGTAGATGGAACACACCTCAAAGGTAATTATGGGGGTATTTTGTTATCTAATGTGGGAATAGATGGCAATAATGAGATCTTTCCCATAGCCTATGCTATTGTGAGTCAAGAAGACAAGGAGTCATGGAGCTACTTCTTCTGGCATTTGAGCAACATGATCAAAGAATCTTCAAGGGAGCATTGGACTATCATTTCTGATAGGCAAAAGGCAAGTACTGAAGTTAAAATTGAATTTTTTGCTGTTTATGATAACATTTGCATATTACATAATACTAATCTTGTTAATTATTGTTTCAGAGAGTAGAATTAGCCTTAGAAAATGTATGGCCAGAAGCTGACAGAAGGTTCTGTTGTAGACACCTTAGTAGGAATTACAAAAAGAAGTTTCCAGGCCCTATGATGTATGTTTTATTTTGGAGAGCATGCAATGCAACTTCAGCTTTCACATTCAGGAAAGTTATGGAGAAGCTGAAGAAAGAGGGAGGTGATGATGTCATGTGTTGGTTTGCTGACTTGGGAGAACAGTCCAAGTAGAGTAAGCACAAATTTAGCCCTAATGTCTGCAATGAGACCAACACATCTAATTTTGTGGAAAGCTTTAACTCCACACTTGGAGTAAACAGATGTAGGCCTGTATTAACTCTGCTAGAAGGTAACAAATTTACATAACTTTGTTTTGTGCTTATGATAATGTGAATATATTCTGATCATCATGTGTAATTATGTACAACTATGCAGGAATAAGGAGGGTCTGTATGGTAAGAATTGCAACAAGGCTTGAGAATGCAAGGTCTTGGAAAGATGAGGATATTTGCCCAAAAATTGTCAAACTGGTGAAACAGATAGGGAAGGCAAGCTCAAACTGCAGAGCTTTTAAGTCCAGCCCTGGAGAGTATGAAATCCATGAGGGCAGATCTCAATTCCCTTTGAGCCTTAACAAGAAGATTTGTTCTTGTGGTGCATGGCAACTTTCAGGAGTGCCATGTAGGCATGCAATTAGGGCCCTAATTGATGCAAAATTGGACCCACATGACTTTGTTAGTTCTTGGTACTCTGTCAAGACATACAAGCAAGCATACAGTTGCTGCATTAATCCCATACCAGACACAGACCAATGGCCTATTGATGACTCAGGCATAATTATCATGCCACCTAAGATGAAAAGGGGCATTGGAAGACCAAGTAGGAATAGAAAAAGGGAAGAAGGAGAAGTCCAACCAGGCAAGAGAAGCAAAACAGTCAAATGCTCAAAGTGTGGTTGCTTTGGGCATAACAAAGCAACCTGCAAGGGAGGCTTAACTGGGAAAGAGTTGAAGGCATCTGAGCCTGTTGTCATAAAAAACCCAAGGGTCAGAGACTAATCAAATGCAGCAAAGGCAGCAAAAGCAGCAAATGAAGCATTATCTGATGCCGCAGCATCTAAGTCAAGGAAGAAAGGGAAGCATGTCACTGATTATCCAACTGAGTTGAATGCTTCAATTCACAGTTGCCTAGCCAACCAGCAAACCTGTCTCAAGCTTACTTGTGGATGCAATTGCTATGTAGTTAACTTTGTTTTTTGAAACTTTAGCTACAATCTTGGCACTTTAGATGAAAAGTGATTGTTTAGTCAACTTTTTTAGTGCTTTATTCTAACAGTAGGTAACTGATGCTTTTTGGAACATAAGTTTGGTTTTGGATACTTTGGCAATCATCTTCATTTTGGATATATGAAATCAGCAACTATTGCCATTTTAAAAGTTGTGATTTGAGTTCAGTTATTGATCTTGTTCTGTTGCATTATTGTACTTATTACTTAGTAAACAAAGTATAAAACAGAACAAAGTAGCTCTTTTTTCATTTCTCATTCCTTCATCCAGAAAAAACAACTTTTAAATGCTAGTAATAATCTACCAATTACATAGCATGATTTAAAGGATACACCACTTTTATTTTAGAGCAACAAATAGTAAAATCAAGTACATGACAAGAGCAATCCTAACAACCATGTATATGTAGGCTGCAAATTCATAAGCTCTCTCTGTAAATTCAGTTAAATTAATCTCTCGGATTAGCATACTCAGCAACATTTGGTTCCCTGTTCTGTTTCCCATAAATTGATCTTCAGAGACTCACATCAACAAACCACAGTGCCTGCATTTGTAATATGTTCTTCCTGGGTTCGAAATGGAGTCAATTACCTACTGCCAGAAGAAGAACCTGAAATACCTGCCATGTCAGAGAAAAGGAAAAAGAAAATATTGAGAAGAAGAGTACTGCAGCAATGGAGGAGAAATGAAATGGAGAAAGGAAAAAGAAATGGCGCATTTTATAGGAAGGGGTTTTGGTGGGAAATAACAGAAAGAATCAGTGGGAAAAAATGGAGGGGAATTTTTAAAATGAGGGAAAATTAGTCTTTTTCTTTTTTTTTAACCTATTAACCCTGAATTACTAACTTATTAACGTCTGTTTAACAGACTTAATCACGCCAATTAAGAAGTCAAAAACTGGGGTGTATCACCAGGAAGTCAAAAATAAAATGTGGTACAGCTGGGAAAAGCCAAAACCTGGATGGTACCAATGGGAATTTCCCTTAATTTTTTATTCTTTTACCAACCTCATTACCTTCATATTACTTTTTCCAATTTCTTCAAAGTTCAAACTCCGCGCATGAAAAAAGGTTAATTTTTAAATAATCACTCAAAAATATAACTATTTTCGAACTAACCACCTGTTTAATTTTAAATCACCACCCCTTAAATTAAATAAATGCTCAAATTACCGCCCATTTCAAAAATCCGGTGGATTTTTTCCGTCTGTAGGCCCTACATAACACTTATTTTGACCCTTTTGACTGATTTTTCCCCCGATTTTTCTCTTTTAAAAATGCTCTCTAAACTTTAATTCACATTTCCTTCACCAAATTCTACCAAATTTTCAAAGAAAAAAAAGTGAATTGAAGTTAGAAGAACGTTTTTAAAGAGTAAAATCGGGGAAAAAAAATCAGTCAAAAGGGTAAAAAAAAAAAGGCGTTAGGTTGGGCCCACAGATGGAAAATCCACCGGATTTTTGAAATGGGTGGTAATATAAGCGTTTATTTAATTTAAGGGGTGGTAATTTAAAATAAAAAATTAAACGAGTGGTTAGTTCGAAAATGATTACATTAATTAGGTGGTAATTTAAAAATTTTCCTCAAAAATATGAAGTATTTATTTAAAAATGAAATGAGTTACATTTAAAATTAGGGTACTCCGTAAAAGTAGAATCATAAACATAAACGTAATGACTCTATAACAACAAATTACAAAGAGAAATATCATATATCATTGGGGTCCGCCTCGGAAAGCTGAATTTATTTATCACGGATTTCCATGTCCCTATCTAACCTTTTTTTCTATAAAATCTACAACAACATTCACAAGTGACTGACTGTACTTTCAGTGACTCTGAAATTGAAAGAAAAATAATCAATTTTTTTTTTTTTTTTGTGAGATTGTTTGTAATTTGTGTGAATTATGGCGACATTGCCATTATCATCATCATCAACTGGAAGAACATATAATTGTTCTTCTTCATATTATTCATCAATTTCTCGAGTTATGGAATTCAGCTTCAAAAATGGCTGTTATAATTCCAGGATTTTGTTTTCTTCTATTAATAATAGAAATATGATTGTGAGAGGTACAAGAAGATGTTTTGTTGTTAAGAATGTGTTTAGTGATTCGAAGCCGAAATCTCAGGAGCCGATCATTGAAGAAGGTCTGTTTATTGTTTTTATTTTGAATTTGATTTGGTATTTCTGATTTCATTTTTGGGTTTTTGTTGAAATTGCTCTGTTATGTTTTTGTAAGAAATGTTTTGTTGGAAATGTTACCACAGTAATTGCTGGAAATCCCAATTCCCGATATCTATGTTAATACTCTTAATGGGACTCGATTAAAGTGTGTAATATGACAATTATATTAAAATGTTGCATAATTTTGGTACAAAATGAATGTTGTCTCTAACAATGTTTATGTTTTGTTGTTTTAATGTATTAAAATTTATATTGAGTCATTGTTCAAAATTCAAATTAGTGACATCGAGTAAGATCATGAAGAATTGAACAAGTATCAACTCTTATTATTACTTGGTGTCAATATGGACAATATCAATTAAGTTAAAAAAAAGCAGGATGGTTTGGGATCCTTATGATTTCTTTGTTTTTTGTTTGTTTGTTTTTAATAAAAATTTAAAAAAAAAAGGTTTGTAAAAAAAAAAGTTCGTATGTTAGTGGTGGTATATTTAGCAGTAGCTAATTTCTAATGTATTGCTTGAGAGTGTCTTTAGAGTTTTATTTATTTATTTTTTCACATGTGTATAACGAAAAAAAGATAGGATGCAAATCATAGTTGCAATTTTTATTTTTCTGTCTTTTGTGTTTACGAGTAATGTAGTGATTCAACGTAATTGCGAATTTATGGTGACTTAGTTACAAAAAGGATGTCAACACTGAACAATCACCAGGAGCATCCTGTAGGAGCTTATTTTAGTTTGCTTTGAGAGTTGGACTTGTATTAGATCAGATCACCGTAAATGATTTTTTTTTGAAGATATCTGGAAATGGTTAGTGTTCAAAGCTATTATAATGTGGATAATGTAAGGAGGATTGTTAATATTCCCCTTTTGGCCAATTTGAATATGTCCTGACGTACCAACTCGATTGGATTATCAAGCACGCAACCTGGACATTTATGCTGTTATGAACTAATGTAAGAGCATCCAATATTATCGTACTAGCGCCAGTTCTCAAGTGCTTGATTCGTTCTTGAGAACTGGCACTAGTACGATAATATTATACTTACATGAAGTATGCATTGGAAGTTCTCAAGTGCTTGATTCGTTCTTTCTCAGGCTTTACTTATTTGTTTCATACTCATGTTTTCAGGGACTTCAAGCAATTTGAACCCGTTAAGAAACTTGAGCCCAGATTCTGCTTCAATAGCCTCAAGTATTAAATACCATGCGGAGTTCACTCCTTTGTTTGCTCCCAATGAGTTTTCCCTTTCCAAGGCTTTCTTTGCTGCTGCACAGAGTGTTAGAGATTCACTTATAATCAACTGGAATGCTACTTATGACCTTTACGAGAAGATGAACATGAAGCAAGCTTATTATTTGTCCATGGAGTTTCTCCAGGTTCTCTTACTGGTCTTTTTCTGGTTGGTCGTGAAATAAAAAAAAATTCATGTTGTCTATGGCAATTTGAAAATTAAGTAATTGTTCTCTTGTTTGTAGGGCAGAGCATTGTTGAACGCTATTGGGAATTTGGAACTTTCTGATGCCTATGAAGATGCTTTGAAAAAGCTTGGACACAATTTGGAAGCTGTAGCTAGTCAGGTTTGTTTTATGCTTTAGATTCAGAAGTACTATATCTGCTGTACTGTTGTTCTTATTGATGATTTTGCATTGTTGGAATTTTCTATTGGCCATTGTTGGAATTTAAACCTTCTTTTTTCCCCATATCCTTGCCTGTTTGACAATTTTCACCACCAAATGACTCCATTCTATATTTCGTTAGCTGGGTAGGATTGTGGGCTCTATCTTTCGAAAACAGCCTTTATACTGGTTAGGGTGACTTAAGAATAATTTTTCCTCTCATTTGGACCTCCTACCATGCCTAAATTGCCAATGGCGGATACACACTGTTTTCAGATGTGTGGACTTGCACTGCTGGTTTCACGATCTTCAGGCTACCCTAAGTCAACACCTAATTGCCTGTTTGCATCTAAGATACCTTGCGCATAATAACAATTGGCACTTCAATCTTAACTTCTCATGAAGTAATCTAGTATTAACATTGTCCTGTTGTCTTACAAACCTTTGACCTTATGGAGCACAATTACCACAGGCAATCGATAATTTCGAGCAGAAATAGTTTGTTGGTTCTATGTACTTCCTCTGTTTTTTTTTTACTTGACCTGTTTCTTTTATCACGCTTGCCAATGCAAAACTTTAACGATCAATAACTTAAATTCTTCATAAGTAAAAATTATAAAAGTTATGTATTATGATAGTACTTATTGAGACGAATCAAAAAAATCATATATGAATATATTTTTCCTTACATATTATTCACAAAAGACGGTCAAAGGAGGGGTGGTGAATAGTGTAAAAGTCAAAGCGGGTCAAGTAATAAAGAACGGAGGAAGTATTTATTTATTTTTTTAAAAACTGTGGCAAATCTGGCAATTGCTTTGATACATGAAAAAAATGTGGCAAACTAGCAAAGCCATAATTTTAGATGAAGCTTGAATAAGTTTATGCGGTGGCTTATAACAAATGTAGGGTCATTGTAGTTTCATTTCAAAATCTTTTTACAGACCTGACCATCTCGAAATGACAAGTACCTGTTTTATTATTGACCCCTCTCTTCTTCTTCTTCTTCTTTTTTTTTTTTTTTTTTTTTTTGGGTTTCATACTTGCTGCTGTTTACATTGGCTGCTTCATAACAGGAACGTGATGCTGCACTTGGAAATGGGGGTCTTGGGAGGCTTGCATCCTGCTTTCTTGACTCTCTTGCTACATTGAATTACCCTGCATGGGGTTATGGGCTAAGATACAAGTATGGGTTATTCAAGCAAATAATTACCAAGGATGGCCAAGAAGAATCTGCTGAGAATTGGCTTGAGGTATAGTTGCTACATCTTCTTTTAGAAATCATTAAGATGTTTATTACGGAGTAGATGATTATTTTTATGGGCATCTTTTGCATATTCATATTTCAGTATACACATCTTACTGCAGATTGCTAATCCATGGGAACTTGTGAGAAATGATGTATCCTATTCAATAAAATTTTATGGAAAGGTGGCTACTGGATCAGATGACAGAAGTCACTGGATTGGGGGAGAAGATATCAAGGCTGTTGCCCATGATGTTCCAATTCCTGGGTATCAAACTAAAACCACTATTAATCTTCGACTTTGGTCTACAACAGTACCATCAGATGATTTTGATTTGTCTGCTTTTAATGCTGGGGAACACACCAAAGCAAATGAGGCTCGTGCAAATGCAGAAATGGTTGGTTTTTATAAGAGTTCATCTTGTATCTTAATATGTTTGACCAAATTAGTTGATCTGCATATGGTGAAAACCCCATAACTTGTCAGATATGTTATATGTATGTTACTTGCTCCAAATATGCATTACATTTTCTTTCCTTCAGCGAGGTAGCAGACCTCCGTTCAAAAACTGTCTTTCTGTTACATCTTACTCGTCATCTCAGTTGCCAAATTAGAACTCATGACAAGGGAGTTGTTATCCAGCTATATAAGTTTTTGTAACTGTAAAGTATGTGTTTCAGAAGGGTCATAAAACAATATTCTCAGCCTTCAAAGGGTGCATTTTCACTGTGCTTCATCCACAAGAGTTGTGAATATTGTTTCTTTCTGGATTGAAATTCTTGGATTATTGTCCTTCTCTTTTTTTGATTCTTGATTTAAAATAGCATTATCAATTCTCTTTTCACAGATCTGTAGTGTACTATACCCTGGGGATGAGTCTATGCAAGGAAAGATCCTTCGTCTGAAGCAACAGTACACTCTATGTTCGGCTTCTTTGCAAGACATTATTTCGCAATTTGAAAGGAGATCAGGGGAACATGTAAAATGGGAAGATTTTCCAGAGAAGGTGGCTGTGCAGATGAATGACACCCACCCAACGTTGTGTATACCCGAGCTAATGAGGATATTAATAGATGTAAAAGGACTTAGCTGGAAGGAATCTTGGAATATAACCCAAAGGTACTTCCTACGATCTAATGGTTTACATTAGTGACAACAACAGAAATGCCTTTCTTTTTTTTTTCTTGCTTTTTGGGGGAGTGGGTGGGCAGTGATAGTGAGAAAGGCAATCTAATTTACTGTTGTGGAATATATTTTTAGCATGCCAACCCTCTGCAGTTATCATATGGAAAGAGATATACAATTCTGTATTTTACTTCCTCATGTCTTGAAATTACCAGTATTCCAGAAATATAATGTGATAGTTGGACCCAACAATCACATTCCAAGGTCAGACTTAAGTAATAATCAATCTTACTGATGGAGTCCAGAGTTTTTAAGAAGAGCAGAATAGCTTTAAGTTGTGGTGATAAAAATTATATATTTTAACTATAATTTATTCATCAATTTTACAATATGTGTAATTTTATTTTAGTTCGGCATATGAAGTCATTGGTGGATATAATTTTAGGAAGGATCTCTCCAGTGCGCAGAAGATAGGAAGACTCAAGTGTAATTCACTAGTACACTTCATCATGTATCAGTTTTACAAATATTTTAGGAATTATATGCATAATTCCAATTATTGCTTTTCAAATTGCAATTTCTAAATCTATATATCAGGTTTCAGTGCCTTGTTAATCGTTAAATCATTCCTAGCTTGCACTTGTTGAGTTTCCTTGTATCACATGCTCCTTGTGGTCAATGGCTCAGCCCTAAATCTTTTATGTTGTCAGTTCATTTCAAAAAGTCATCGGTGATCCCAGATTCATGGCAACAGAATGGTCTTGATATCATCCCTGTCCTGTAGGAGCACCAGGCTGTGCTTTGTTTTCTTCTTCTTCTTCTTTTTTATTTTTTTATTTTTTTTTTATATCCAAGCGTGGAAGCTAACATATGAATCTATGACTGAGAGAGAGGGGTTGGAGTTGGCGGGGGGGGGGGGGGGGTTTAAAGTGGCATTTATTCTATGCCAAATTTAGGTAAAAGTGGCATTTATTCTGTGTCAAATTTTGGTACGCCTGCCTTCTTTTACTAGGAGAATTGGAGAGCCAAGAAAAGCCATTGGAGATAGAAATTATAGATTATCAATTTATCATGATGAGAGCTTATTGTTACTAAGATTACTTGTGTAATGTAACCAATGCAGACCTTATGTATATTCTTTCAGATCCCTTTAGCACTTTTATGTGCATAGAAGATCACAAATTAGTCTTTTGATAATAGATGTGATTTACCTATCTGGCTTGATGGTTGTCACCCACAGTGGCAGCAAATGATAACCAACAGATGTTCCTAGGTGTGACCTATGCCTTCACGATACCCATTGACTTAGATCCATGTGCAAATTCCTACTTTTTCCAGTAAACAAAGATGGTTTCCTGTTTCAAGGGAATATGTCCTCTCTACAGGATTTTGTTTTTAAGGAAGTTTCATTTAGTAACACAACCCCCCACCCCCCCCCCCTCTTTCCCTCCCTCTAAAAAAAAGGGTTTCTCACTACTTAGCCCAATTGTACAATTATTTTTGTCTAGTGATTTCTTTTATTGTTTGTCGGAGGCAGTACAGCTGGACTGATTTTATGTGCTGTTAGTTTGAGGATTTGATTACATAGTATTTTGTCCTCCCAGCTTATGTTCCGCTGTCTCTTTGACAGAACTGTTGCCTATACAAATCATACCGTTTTGCCGGAGGCATTGGAGAAATGGAGTTATGAACTTATGCAAACCTTGCTTCCTCGACATGTTGAGATCATAGAGAAAATAGATAAGGAGGTGATCTCATATATTTACCTTTAAATGTTTTGTGTTTCCTGTTTGGACCGATCATTGTCCGTTCTAATACAATATATTGGCTATTTACAGCTTGTTGAAACTATCGTATCTAATTATGGTTCTAATGATCCTGAATTACTGATAGAAAAGTTGAACGAGTTGAGAATACTAGAGAATTTTGATCTTCCTAGTTCAGTTGCCAGTTTAGTCAAGGAAAAAATGACCTGTCAAGCTGAAGAGCATGAAAAAATTGAAATCCCTAGTGAACAAGATGGACTGGTTGTTGTAAAGGAAAGTGAGGAAGATGTTGTGGAGATGAAGGTAGAGGAAGAGCCAGTTCCAGAACCACCAAAAATGGTCCGGATGGCTAACCTTTGCGTAGTTGGGGGCCATGCAATAAATGGGGTTGCTGAAATTCATAGCCAAATAGTGAAGGAACAAGTTTTCCGCGACTTCTTTGAGGTAAGATTTGTAACTTGGTATAAAGCTGTGCAACTTTTCTTTGGAAATCCACTTTATGACGAACGAAATTGTCCGTGTTTTTCTCATTTTCTTCTCCCTATTTTGTATCACAATTTATTAAGGTTTGAGTTCTTTCAGTTGTGGCCAGAGAAATTTCAGAATAAAACAAATGGGGTGACTCCAAGAAGATGGATCCGGTTTTGCAATCCAGAACTAAGCAGTATCTTAACAAAATGGATTGGGTCTGAAGAATGGGTTCTTAACACTGAGAAACTTGCAGAATTGCGAAAGGTAACAATCTGTTTCATATTCACTTATGTATTGTGGTTCAAGCTGTATTAATTTTTGCAAACCGAAGATGGAGGAGATAATGGAGTTAGGTTTCGTTAGTCATTAAGGGAATCAAGTGAAGATTTGCAAATCTCAAGAGTACCAGGTGAAATTTTGACAACATAGAGGTGCCTTTGTAAACCTCAGGGCCTCAGGGGTACCACATGATAAAACCAATGATGTATATATAGTTGATTATTTGCTTCATAGGAATACAAGAATGTGATTAGAACTTGAGCTTAAGAATCTTTAAAAGGATGACTTAATAAAGTAAGCCTCTGTGTCAGGCTGCATCTTGATTAGTGCAAGGTAGAGGAACTTTCCACCGAGAGTTGTTTGGAAAATCTCTCTGAGAATCAAGTAAGGAAATATACAAAATGGGCTAGAATTTTTGAGAGAAAAAGTGGTGATCTGAAAGGAAGTTATGAGGATATGGCTAGGCTTTTGTAATAATTTCAAGCAGTCAAAGTGAGGGTATCTGTTGAGATATCTGTGATAAGGGTATTTACAGGCTATGCCTTTGAAAATATGTGGACAAAACCCCTGGCACTGCAACTAGAATGAGCCTGCTACAAGTCTGTAGTAGGGTTTTTGGAGTTTATCATTCTCCCATAACAGCTAGCCTACAGCAGTGTGATACCTGGCATTTCCAAGTCTTTGAAATTACGTGCTGCTCGTCCTTATTTTAAAGTGTTTGGAGAGGGTTTAGCTGCCATATTTCCTTAGAAGAGGTATGATGAGTCTACATTAGGCCAAGTCATATGACATCAAGTATAAATGGGAATTGAAATTTTCTTATTTGGTTTGAGAATATGTTGGTGGTTGGGATTGTGAAATGGGAGATCCTTCTTGACAAATATTTCCAAGCTGGGAGGGTTGGTAAATGGATGAGGAAGTTAGGAATGAAGGCAAAGTGGTGAAGGCAAAGTGATAATATATTAATATTGACTCTAAAGGTAGAGAGCAAAGGAGGGATAAAGTTGATATTAATCTGCTTTTTTATTTTATTTGGGTTATTCACATAATCTATCATAAATCAAACAAAAATAAATATGTAATGGATTTCTCACTCTTAATCAGTGGCGATTCCAGTATAGGTTCAGTGGGTTCAGCTGAACCCATACTGGATTTGGGGAAAATTCGTAATTTAGAGATAAAATAAATATAAGATAAATAAATATGCAACTACTAAATGGTACTATGTATTGTCTGTGGTTCAGCGGTCAAGAACTCTTGTGAAAGACTCTCACTAGTTGACGCGGGATCTAATCCCATGCCAAACCCATTTTGCTTTTTTTATTTTTTTCCAAAAAAAACTGCACATTTTATATAGTACGACCCGCCTATTAATTTCTATGATTGTTTTGTTGCTTCATTTGACTTTCATTATATTGTTTCTACTTTTTTATTAAATTTATTAAATATGTATTTACTTTTTTATTATTCTTGCACGATTACTGATTATTATTGGTAGTATGTATCTAATTAAGATTCAAGACACCATAGTATGAATAGGAGGGTGTGGATCTAATAATAGTAATTAACGGTATGGATCAAAATATTATAGTGGCTACAAAATTAGTGTGGTCATTGTAAAACTATCCTTATATACTACGGAGTACCTTGTAAATTTCAATAATTATTTTTGCTTCATTTCCTGTTGTTACTGAATATTTTTTCCTTTTCATTAAAGTCAAAGCATGTGGAGTATTTTATTTTACACAATCATACTTTTATTTTGTATATCTTGTTATATTTATCGATATATCGATCAACTAGATAATCTAATGAAGTAATGAGCTCCGAGAATCAGAACCCATAATGGAAAAATCCTGGAATCGCCACTGCTCTTAATCCCTCTTTTTAATCAATAAAGTCTAATCTCCCTTTCCTAAACTCTTTCTAAGGGTTTCTGGATGAGTATGTCCTACAAAATTATATAACTGTACTCTTTGTGGTATCTATTTATTTCAAAAATAGGGGAACAGAATAATGAAGAAAAGGAAATAAAAAAATATAAATTACTGTTCTCCATGTTACATTCTCTCTAGTAGCTGGGTTCATTCTTTTCTCAAAATCTCATTTAATATTGCCTAATGCCTCAAAAGGGTCAAGAGGCCCGTTTATTCATTAGATCATGCGGGATAGTAGTGGTAGTAGGTGAATCAGATGCATGCTATTTTACATATGTAATTGCAAAGAGATTTTCTCTGGTCTCTAACTGGACATGCTTAAAAGGGACTGCTACTTCACTATAAATAAGCATTGACACTCTTGCATAAGACATTTTAACTCTGTTGCATGCTATAAATGAAAACTATCTGATAGTGATTCATTCAGATCTCTTCAACTGGCTGCAAAAGTTTAGACTATGCTTATTTGTTTTAACTAGTGTTTTGTCTTTTGCCTTTGTTTACTTTATTCTGCTTCAAACATCTTTGTCTTAACTAACTGTAACATACTGGGCAACTGATTGCAGTTTGCAGATAACAAAGATCTTCATACTGAATGGATGGCAGCAAAGCGGAACAACAAACTGAAGGTTGTTTCTTTGATTAAAGAGAGAACAGGTTACACAGTCAGCCCAGATGCAATGTTTGATATTCAGGTAGCGTTTTACTTTTGCATTAACAGATCAAATTGTTTCAAGATGCTGCTTCAATGATATGTTTTTTTAGTTAGAATAGAAGTGGTTGATCATGTACTTAGAGAAGAAAAGAGAAAAGTTGCCAATACATGTTAGCTGGAAAATTGCATGCAACTCTACCTACATTGTCTTCAGTTCCTGTTCATTCATGTTTGTGTTGATGTTTTTTTTGGGGAGAGGGGGGGGGGGGGGAGAAGAAAAGGGAGAGAGTTTTCTAATATGTTCACAATTATACCAGTTGTCATATTCTTTTTTTTTAGGCAGAAGGTGTTGAACCTATTTGACATTTTCGAACTTGCAACTTTGTTAGCATAGTCCATCGACTCTCTTCTAGGCTTCTATGTTCTTTGATTTCTACACTGGACGTTTCTTAATTCTCCTTGTTCTCTCTCATTTACATAGTTTGTTAATTTTATGCAACTATAACAATAACTGGATTTTCAGATCAAGCGTATTCATGAATACAAGCGACAACTTCTAAACATATTGGGAATTGTATACCGCTACAAAAAAATGAAAGAAATGAGTGCTGAGGAGAGGAAAGAAAACTTTGTTCCAAGAGTTTGTATATTTGGAGGAAAAGCGTTTGCCACATATGTGCAGGCTAAAAGAATAGTGAAATTTATCACCGATGTAGGAGCTGCAATTAATAATGATCCTGACATTGGTGATCTACTGAAGGTATGCTTTTGTACAATATAACACTGGCAAATGTTGTAGTGTTACTTGCATATTTTTTTATATAAAGTACTATTATTTTGTGACTTCCAGTTTTCTATCTTTTCTCTGTGTCTGTATCATGGAGAGGGGAAGAGGGGAGGGGGAGTTTGAAGAATCAGATAATGTGATCAGAGGAAGCGCTGAAAAGTGCATCTAAAATTTCTTTAGTCGAGGATCTCTTCTGTTGCCTTGGGGCTGTATTGAATATATTCAGCATATATATATACATTAGAGCTAACAGAGTATGCTACAATTACTTACAAGTGGTCCGTGTTAAATTTTCCTTGTAATAAAATTAAATGTAAAACCTTTCTGTACTGGAGCTATATCAGTGACTTTTGAAGCTTTCTGATCCTTTTAAGCAATACTAAACTTCTCTGAGACTTTATAGTCTTGCGAACCATGTACATGCAAAAGTAAAATCTGGTTACACCATTGACCTTAGAATAGAGTATAAGATACCACAGTTTGATTACCAAAAAAAAAAAAAAAAAAAAAAAATGTGCTAGGCTGCTAGCTGATTCTTCTCTCAGGCATATAACAGTCTAGCATATTCTTGAAGAGATAGTTAGCACTAGATTAGCTATGCGCCATTAGTTATGCTGTCATTAGACCACAGAACCACATTGATAGTTACAGTTGTGTAGTGTAATTTCTTGTGTTTTGGACGACTGCCAAAATTCTTTGTTAATTCTTCAGCTTGGTACTTAAGGAGAATGTCGCAGCAGAATTATATTGGCTCAGTTAAGTGTACAAGGAATATCATCTTTAAATCAGTAAGGAATACAGATTGGTAGCTATCTGTCTCTAATTTTTTTTCTTTTTCTTTTTCTTTTTTTTTAAATGTAAACTAATATTATTTTTTGACCTATATCAGTTACTCCCTCTTCACACTTATAACTAGTGAAACACTTCCCTTGTTTATTTTGCAATTTCTCTCTATCTCACCTCACCACCTGGGTAGAGACTCACATTTCTCTTTATCTATTTCCTCATCACATTAGTCTCCTTAGTCCTTAATAATTATGGCATAACTTGATATTTCACTTTTTTGAATGGACAGAAGGGGTATTAATCCTCATACATATTTAGGAGTTGTAATGGTTGATTTTTGCCAACTTAATATCTGTTTTATTTTTCTAATTAGAAATTTTATTTTATCTTGGTTAATTTCTGACATTCAGGTTATATTTGTCCCTGATTACAACGTAAGTGTGGCTGAGCTGTTGATCCCTGCTAGTGAGCTTTCCCAGCATATAAGGTATTCGATTTCCCGTTTCACATAGTCTATTTGAATTCAACTCATATTCTTGAAGTACCTGGTTATGCTCAACCATCTAATATGATCCTTCCAATACGACTTGTAAGAGGACATGCTGAAATATATTTAAAATGAAGTCAATGATTACAAAATGTTTATTTTATATACTATTTGTCATTTTTGATGTAACTGTCGAGCCAATGATAGATCTTGTCTAAAACATTGAGTAAAATGGCACCATTCCTACCATGTAGCCAAAATATAACAAATCATAGAGGTATGATCTTAGTACATGATGCTCGTCCTTAGTCATTTAATTAGTCTCTTTTAATGCTCTGCTTTCACCTTATGACACCAATGGGGGAGTCATGTTTATTGTCGTAGTTTTCTCATATACCTCCCTGTGTCAGTGGTTTGACAGCAATGATTTATCATGACGACAAAGCACTTTTTTTTTTACTATGTTTGTTTGTGATCCTCATTAACCTCCTCTGAGGCTCTGTGTTAGATTATGTAAATAATCTTATGTATATATTAGTTTGTAATTTACTAATGTATCCTTAGTTGTTAACCCTACATACTCTGAATTGTATGGCTAATCATCACCAAAACAAGCCAGTGTCCTTGTAGCAACCACAATCAGTTACTGTCATGGGAAAAGTCAAGCCCCTGAGCCGATACAAGTAGCTGGTGCCTGGCGTTATATGCCAGTTTTTTCTCCTTTGCACATCCGTTGCTCCTGCTTTTTTCTCTATCCACTTCTAATCATCCTTTTTTGTTTCTTTGGCAAGAGGTTATCTGTCTCTTAAGTCTTAACCCTCATTGGAGTCATTGCTATTGCTAAATTGCATTTCTATCTCCTAGCAGATCCATGAGCTGCATATAAATTAGCTGTGACCATCATATATATCAATAAAAAAAACCCCAGCATCACTTTGTCGAGTAATTACAATTTTAAGTCAATTCTGTCTGTAAGTTATGTAAGTATGCCGAGACTGATGATGTGCAAGAATCCATTGCTCATCAACATGCAATTCCAAGCAATACTGCTGACAATATAGCAGAATCATCTGAAAGCATTTTTTTAAGCTTCTTGAGCATGCCTCAGAGAAATTAAATCCTCACCTGACAGTCATGACCATCCGTGGTAGGGCTTGCCTTGTATTCATGAATGAACCTAAAGAAGATTTAGAACTATTGAACTTAATTAACGTGTTCTATCAGCACAGGCAATAGGTCTAGCTGCTAGAAAAACTGGAGTTGACTGGAGATTTAATTATACTACTTTGGTACTGTACACATATGAGATCTGACTATGTGAGTTACTGTATTTCGGGAAATGGATTTCGATTTGTAATCTCATATATTGGTTTAAGGTGGATAATGTGCTCTTAAATCAAAGAATAAAATAACAAATTAAATAAATTCATACTCCATGTATGTAAACCTTGCTAAATGTTGAATGCTGTACCTTAATAATATGTATTTTACTAAGGAATTCACTTTGTCTACTTTTCGCCATCATACAGCAGGTTCATAAGCAGTATTACTAGTATAAACGAACTAAGGCACAAATATAATTTTTATATAGATTTATAGGGATGCATGTGTAGTCCTGGCCCAGAAAATGCGCATCAAATTTCATCTTATGAACATGTATTGATGTATACTTGTGCTAGTAAAATAACAGAACTTGTGGGGAACGTAATATCACATGGTGTCTTTTCTTAAAAGGCGCCGTTAAGTTCCATCAAGTAGAATAACTTATGCATTGCTTAACAATAAATTAATAGAACTTTACATTTGTGCAAAATATTTGACATTGAGACCTAGTGAAGAAACCTGATCACTTCCCATATCAATTAAGACAATTTTCAACTTCGATGGCTGAAATGTGGTAAACTGAAAGTTGATATGCAAGATCAAGTTTAAAATATACGGTTGATATCTTGATTTTTCCAAACCTGCAGCACTGCTGGGATGGAGGCAAGTGGAACTAGCAATATGAAGTTTTCAATGAATGGATGCATATTAATTGGGACCCTAGATGGTGCTAATGTTGAGATTAGAGAAGAAGTTGGAGAAGATAACTTCTTCCTATTCGGTGCTAAAGCACATGAGATTGCTGGATTAAGAAAGGAAAGAGCTGAAGGCAAGGTATGGTCTTATCAAGTTTGCTGATGATCTTTTTTGATATACTTACAGCCAATTTACACTACATGGTTTATTTTTTGTTGCAAAATGTTTTAGAAAAACGGCATGCGTTTACTCAAAGTCTCTTTATCAGCCATATATTAATTGCTGTAGCATTAATCATATCTGGTATTTCTTGGGTTAGAATTGATCTACCTGAAATTTTGAAAGCTGGGAAATTAAAAGTTTCCATGAATTGTTACTCTCTAGCTGCCACAATCTGAGTGTAGAATGTTTATTACTTTGTGCTTAATACACATTTGATCGCCTCATATTAGACAGCTTACTGAGCAAGCGTGGAAAGAACTACCCAATCTCTGTATTACTAGAATGATCCTTGTGGTCTTAAAGGACTAATCTGTACATATCTAACTTTTATACTTTCAACTGCTATTTGTAGTTTGTGCCGGACCCACGTTTTGAAGAAGTCAAGGAGTATGTTGAAAGTGGTGTTTTTGGTTCAAGCAGTTATGATGAACTGTTAGAGTCTTTGGAGGGAAATGAAGGATATGGCCGTGGTGATTATTTCCTCGTGGGAAAAGACTTCCCTAGTTATATAGAATGCCAAGAAAAAGTTGACGAGGCATATAGAGATCAACAGGTAAGGAACTCTAATCTGTTTATTATAGTCATGCTTACTTCCTGAGTTGTTAGAGTTATAAAAGAAAAGAACATAAAACATATGCTTTTTATTTATTGACTTGTGAAAGGATCCTTAAGAGGTCCTTGAATACAGTGTCTATCACACTCAGAGAGTGTGTGTCGCATAGCTGCGCTATGCACCATATGACATGGCTCCGTTGCCCACAAAAGCTAGCGGCTGTACATTCATTCAATTGCTATAATGGTCATGAATCTGATATTCTCTCTGTTCTGTTTGATGGTAATGTGCAGAGATGGACAAGAATGTCAATACTAAATACAGCTGGTTCATTCAAGTTTAGCAGCGACCGAACAATACATGAATATGCTAAGGATATATGGAATATTCATCCAATTAAATTGCCATGAGCTCAACTAAGATGGCTTCTAGTTATTATCACCAGTTCAATTATTATGCCAGTAAATAAATGTCTTGTTAGGCTATCTATAGAATGCCACGTGCAAGGTTGACATTGTATTGCATATGTAAAAACAGGCACTCTCTTCTAAGATGTAAAAGGAATTTCATGTTTTGATTTGATTTGATTTGAAATAAATATATATCGAGTGGCGAGTAGTATAGATAATTATGTGCTTGATTTGATTTGATTTGAAATAAATATCTATCGAGATATAGATAATTATGTGCTATTATACTTCCTACTTCCTCTTATTCAATTTTTTTGTTTTTGTTTTTTTTGGTGAAGGAGAGGGGCAAGCTCCATACAAAGCAAATCAAACCGAAACTAAAAAAGCAACAAAAGAAAAAACAAGCACACCAAACAAAGAAACACAAAACAAAAACAAACAAGCTAACAACATCCATTCAAGGTTGTCCAGTTGCGGCAATTAGTGTTAGCCTTGAACGAGCTACCCCCCCCCCCCAACAAAATCCTCCAATAAAATAGCCCTAAGATCCCTAGGGATCGTCTCAAAGAACACTAGTTTCTCTGACAAGTCAAAGTTTTCTAACCAATCCGCCGCTCGGTTAGCCTCGCGATAGCAATGTTCAACAGCTAACTCCCACCCGTGACAAGCAAGAAGCGATCTGCACTTGCGGATAATGTGAATAAAACGAGAGTTGGAGGGACACTCCTCCAACAAAAGCCGCACTACCACTTCTGAATCCACCATAAGCTGGACTCACTTATGATTTCCATTCCACACAATGGCAAGGCCTCAAAGAACACCCAAAATCTTAGCCCTTGGACACAAGCAAGTACCACAATTATTAGCAAACACCTCAAAAATCTCACCATTGCCGCCACGAATTATGCCACACCTTTCAATGCACCATCAGTGTGCAAAGCCACCCATCCTTCTCTCGGATAATTCCACCTGATAAATCTCTCTTCCCTAGCTCGCTTCCCACGTTCACAACGAATTAAGGAACTTTCCAAGGCTTTGCTAATTTCTCCAACTCCGGCCCGAATAAAACCTGCTTGATCTAAAGGGATATTCGCTGTTCTTGGAAAGCATCTATCATTCCGCCATCGCCAAATCCTCCAAAGGGTCACTGCAAACACAAAAGGTCCTCTATCCCCAAACAAAAAGTCATCTGATTCCAAATTTGACAAAATCCAGTCCTACAGACTTCCTTCTCTCATTAATCTTGTCTCAGACCATCCTATCTTGCGCCAACTAATCGAGCAGCAGGGCAAATCCTTAAGTTATGCTCAGTAGTTTCCTCATCACCACCACAAGCCATACACCGAGGGTCATTAGCAATTTTCCTGATAAATAGATTAACATTTGTCATAAGTCTATCTTGAATTGATAACCACAAGAATATCTTGATACGCTAAGGTACCTTGGCTTGCCAAATTAATTTCCAATTATGAACCTGCTGCACACTTGGTGTGTCTCTATTGCACACTATATTAATGGCAGAGGCAATGGAGAAGCCACACGAAGGAGTACCCTGCCAAAAAATTTCATCAATCGCATCCTCCTCATCTACTAGTTCATGAGCCGCAATCTCACTTAGCACACTACTTGGAAGATAGTCAGCAAAAATCTCATATTTCTACCCTGATTTCACATCCCACATATTCTTCACAGTGAAGTCTAATAACTCTTGAGGGGGGTCAATCGGGGCTAGAGCTAGAAGAGAGTCCTTAGTCACCCACTTTTGCCTCTAAAATAGAGTATCTTTGCCTATCCCAACTGCCATACTCACTCCTTTCTTAAGGGTATCAACAATTTGAACAATACCCTTCCATACATTCACGTGGGCCATGCTGTGGGCATGGGTGTGCTAAATGGTGGCCCGACACGGCACGAGCCACCACCAGGCACGGCGAGGCATAACTCGCGACGGCCCAGCACAACACGTTGTGCACCTATTTACCCTTTTCAACCAAACTCACTATAGCAAAAAACACAAAGAATAAATAAAAAAATAGCAAAGGCACTTGGAGCACGTGATGAGATACAACACACCCAGCAAAAAAACAAAAAGTAGAAATAAAAAAATACCTATAATGTCATAATAACTATTCATGTAATAATATAAAGGAGAATACTTCCAATAAAAAAAATAAAGTTTATCACATCATATTAGTAGATCATATTTTTTATTTTGATAAAACATAAACTGTAGCATTACCCTTCTCAACCAAACCCAATATAGATTTTTTTTTAAAAAATAAAATAAAAAAGGCACTTGGAACATGTGATGACATACTACACACCCAGCAAAAAACAAAAAGAATAAAAATATATACCTATAATAATGTCATAATAACTATCCATGTATCAATATAAAGAAGAATAATTGCTAAAAAAATCAAAGTTTATCACATCATACTAATATGACATGTTTGGTATTTTGATAAAACAATAAAATGTAACATTATCTTGTTCAAACAAACTTACTATAGCAAAAAACAAAAAGAATAAATAAAAAAAAAAATATCAAAGGCACTTGGGGCATGTGATGAGATACAACACACCCAACAAAAAACAAAAAGAATAAATTAAAGGAAAAATACACTTTAATCATTCTAACTATTGGCGATTTACCTAAAATAATCCTTAGAATCCCAAGTTAGGATTGTTTTCTAACAGTCCCAACTTTGCTTCTTATTTTTTCTTTCACTATACCCATCCGGTCAACTACGGGTCAACAACATGTGATAACAGGTCATATGCTGTGTGTTAACATACGATGGGTCCAAAATAAAAAATAAAAAATAGAAATTTTCATTAAAAAAATCAGAAAATACAAAAAAAAAATCAAAAAATTAAAAAAAAATAAAATATTTTTTTTAAAAATAACAAAAATTAAAATTAAACAAAAAATAATAAAATAAATCAGAAAATAAACAAAAAAATTCAGATAATTAGAAAAATTTCAAAAAAAAAAAGATTAATAAAAAAATCAGAAAATTAGAAAAACAAATAAAAAAAAATTAAATAAACAAAAAAAATAAAAAAACCCCCAAAATCCACCCAACCACCCTCCCACCACCCCGTAACCCTAGCCACCCATCCCCCTCCCTATTCCCTGCCAGCGGCCTATCCTCATAACCCCCTAAAATGACTGGCCGACACTCACCCAGCTCGGAAACCATCCGATCATCCCAAAATCACCCCCGAAATTAAACCACCCTTCTCACTGTTCTTCGACCCCATAACCACCACCTCCTTTTCCCCGACCCACAAAACAACCCCCATTCCTTTCCCCCACCATCAAAATCGGCCATTTCGGCTTTAGGGGAAAGGAGGAGGGGTTGTTTTGGCGGTCGTGGAAGATGGAGGGGGTGGTTTTGAGGGTCGGGGAATAGTATGGGGGTAGTTTTGGGGGGGGGGGGGTGATTTTGGGCCGGCCAAGTGGTTTTTGGGATGGCTGGGTGTCGGGTAGGGATGGCAACGGGTGAGATCTTAACCAGATCCGACTGGAGCCAAATCCAGATCCGTTTTTGCACCTTGGATCTAAATCCATATCTGTTGAATCCTACTGTAGGAAATATTTCAAGCATCCCACACTTCAGCCCCACTGTGATCATACACCTAAGTATGATGGCGTTCAAAGGGAAGGAAGCTAGAGTAAAAGAGTCGCCAACAAGTTTTAGGAACTTGTAAACTGTTCACAAGGTGAAGGTTACACCCTTTCACGATCCATGAGATCGCTAACTCCATAGTGGTCCGAAATCTTGACTGGATATTTGGGGATGAAGGTACAAATCCAACCTAAAAGAGATTGAACTTGCCCTAAAAATAGGCCTCGACTTTATTCTTCTCATATTCATGTGCGCTTTCTGACTAACATACAATCAATATATTAATCCTAAACCTGTTTATCTATGTTGATTGAATATTAGTGCACAAACAAATTTATTATTGGCGATCACTAGAATTATAATCATATTAACCTAACACAGAATTATTAATTATCTTATTAAGTGTGATTACAAGTACAAATTCCCTTTAAACATGCAAGAAAGACGTGATCAAACAATAATAACAATAATATATAGCAACATAACAAATCATCATCATAATATTCAATAAAGCATAATAATATTAGCAAGATCCTAGACATGATACTAACAAGATTAATAACAAATCATAGAATGTCATTAAACACTAAAGATCAAAGCTTTTATCCCTAACATGATATTAGAAAGAAATAAAATAATAAGAAGCGCCCTAAACATGATACTAGAAAGCAATAAACAACATCTTAACATTATACTAGGAATTTAAATAATCTAAGCATGCTTTCTATATCAAAAGAATAACAAACTAATTAATTACTTACTTGTATGCCTCATATCTCTTTCTAATAACAAAATACACACGTTAGTAACTTCAAGGAAAATAATAAATCAAACAATTAAATTAAATAATTGAAATAGGAATTTGGGACCAAACCCTCAGTTAACCTTCCACGTCTAGGGCGAAGGCAACTTCGAGCTTGGCTAGGTGTGTCTAGAACTTGTTAATGAGGAATTTTGTAAAAGGGGGAAGGTTTAGAAAGAGGGATAAGAATAAGCTTCTAGCTTTTAGAGAATAGAGATGGTGATTGTGAATGAAAAAAAAACAGGGAAATGCAACCCCTATTTATAAGAAAATAGTCTGGAATCGATAGAAACAAATCAGAATTTGAATCGGAATAAAACTGACCCTTGTCGCCAACGACAGAGCCCAGCGCACAAGGATCACGCATGGCGACAAGCTCTATCATTTGGCGCTGGTTAAAAGATAAAATGCACTTTGTACGGAATCCTCTTCTTAATATAATTAATCAATTAAAACTCCGTTTTAATTAATTTTGAATCAGATTTTATCATAATAAAACACTTGTTTTATTTCAAATCAAATTCATTATTTTTTCTAAAAGAATAATTATCAATCCTAATGCCATTAGAAATCAGAATAACCTTCTAGACTATTCTAGAAGACTATAATCAATCATAATAATTTTAGGAATGATAATTAATGGGCCCTCCACTAGATCATTGGACCATAAAACTATTTAAGACCCAATTTAGTATTTGGACCATAACTTCCTCATTATTCATTGGAAGTGCGCTTATAATATATCATTGCAAAGCTTTTTGCGAGCTCGACCCAAATACACTATTATTGGACCCTTATCATGGACCAAGCTAAATTAGAATGACTATTTTCATAAAATAGAGTAGATTTTCGAAAACAGAAAGAAAGATTTTATTAAAACAAACGTATCACAAGACTTTTCACACTTTCACTTCATTCGATAATCAAACGATGTAAAAAGTATTCATCACTGGGTTTTGTTTTTGGGGAGACACATTTGTGCGTCTACACCTACGCATTTGGGTTAAAAACAGGTCCAACACGGATCCTACACATTGTACCTATTTTTTTTAACAAAAATTCTAGTAAGACAATTATTTAAGTTAATTTTCATCCATATAGTAAATTACAATCAAATTTAATTATCTCTTTAAAGAAAGATCATTAAGACAACATAACCACAATTCACAATTAACTAAAATGACAAAAGTGAAAATTAATTAAACTAAACATAAAGTAAAATTCTAAAAAATTAAACATGTAGAGCTGCAGACTAGTGAAGAAGTGAAAAACGAACAACAATCAAATAAATCCAGTCATTTGGATTACAAAATTAAAAATTAGTAAGCATTAAAATGACAACAATAAATTAAATAACTAAAAGAATCTAAATTCTAAAGATTAATTATATTACTTTCCATAAATCAAACATTGTAAGTATGTGACTTGTGGTCATCGGAGAGTGCTAGACTCACAGTCACTGGAAAGTATGGGATGGAGGCTGGAGTATGTTGCTGGACGACCGTCGTAGAGGCTAGAAGGTGGAGTCGTTGGAGTTTAGGTTAGGGTTGCCGTTTGGGAGAGAGAGAAGAGAGACTAAGAGAGAGAAAGAGAGAGTGTGTGTGAGATTTTAGGGTTTGGAAAAGTCAGAGTTCTAAGAGACTAACATATTTTCATGTGGGTTGGGCTTGTAGTTTGAAAATACTAGTATTTTTTTTAAAAAAAAAAACAGGTCAACGGATCTGGATACGGGTATTTGGGTTAGACTCGATCCAGACCCCCTTTTTTAGACAAGATCAGTATCCGATCCAGATTCGTCGGGTCCAATTTTTCAAGATCCATATTTGTGAAAACGGATATGGAACCACGGATCCGGGTCGGATACGGATCCATTGCCATCCCTAGTGTCGGTCGGCCATTTTGGGGGGTTATGGGGTTGGCCGCCAGCGGGGAAGGGGGAGGGGAAGGTTGTCTAGGGTGGTGGGAGTGGCTGAGAGGGATTTTTCTTTTTTTGATTATTTTTTCTAATTTTCTTATTATTTTCTAATTTTTTTTTGAATATTTTAATGAATTTTTTTTTACTTTATTTCTTTTTTTTTGATTTTTTTTGGTTTTCTTTGTTTTTTAAATTATTTTTTTTCCTAATTTTTTTTTTATTTTTTTAATTTTCTGATTTTTTTGGTATTCTATTTTTTTATTTTAAGTTTTTGAATTTAATGATTATTTTTAATTTTCTGAATTTTTTTAATTTTCTTATTTTTAATGAAATTTTCTGATTTTTTTTCTAATTTTTAAAATTCTAAACTAATCACGTGTTGACACCTGGTATTCATTAATTTTTTTTTAAAAAATTAATTTTTCAACAGATTACCGGTCATTGGAACCGCTGGAAGAAAATAAGAGGCAAAGTTGGGTCTGTTAGAAAGTAATCCAAATTAGTTGGGATTATTCTAGGTAAATTGCCAATAGTTGGGATTATTAAAGTGTATTTTCTAAATAAAAAAATACCTATGATGTCCTAATAACTGTTCATGTAATAATATAAAGGAGAATACTTCCAAAAAAATTGAAGTTTTTCACATCATATTAGTAGGACATTTTTGGTATTTTGATAAAACAATAAACTATAGAATTACGTTTTTCAACCAAACCCACTATAACAAAAAACTAAAAAAATTAAAAAAAAAAGAAAGGCACTTGGGGCACGTGATGAGATACAACACACCTAGCAAAAAACAAAAAGAAGAAAAAAAAACTGATAATGTCATAATAACTATCCATGTAATAATATAAAGGAGAATATTTCCAAAAAAAAAATTTGAAGTTTATCACATCATATTAGTAGATCATGTTTTGTAATTTGATAAAACTATAAAATGTAGCATTATCCTTTTTAACCAAACCTACTATAGAAAAAAATAAATAAAAATAAAGTAACAAATGCACTTAGGGCACGTGATGAGATACAACACACCAAGCAAAAAAAAAATAATAATTAAAAAAAAATTGTACATAATGTAGACACCCAAATGTGTCTCCCAAAAAACCAAACCCAATGATGAATACTTTTCACGTCGCTTAATTATCGAATGAGGTGAAAGTGTGAAAAGTCTTGTGATGCAGTCGTTTTAATAAAATATTTCTTTCTGTTTTCGAAAATCTACTCTATTTTATGAAAATAGCAAGTCCAATTTATCTTGGTCCATGATAAGGGTTCAATAATAGTGTAGTTATTTCTAGCACGTCAAGAGCTTTCCAACGATATATTATAAGTCCAATTCCGATGAATAATGAAGAAGTTATGACCAAAATACTAAATTGGGCTTGAAATGGTTTTATGACCACATGATCTAGTGGAGGGCCCATTAATTATTATGATGAAATCTGATTTAAAATTAACTAAAACAAAGTTTAATTGCTTAATTATATTAAGAAGAGGATTCTATAAAAAAAACACATGTTTTATCTTTTGATTAGCGCCAAACGACAAAGCTGTCGCCAAACGACAGAGCCTGTCGCCATGCGTGATGCTTGTCGTTTTGCGCTGGGCTGTAACACCCCAATAATTCTCTCTTAAAAACCTGTGAATAACCTGTATTTAACCTGAACAATTCCAAGAGAATTACTAGCGTGCTACCGCCACGTGTTCAAACGTTAAGGCTATCTCAGAAATTAGCAGCGGAAAACTAAATCACTTATAAATAAACTTCAAAACCAAAGAATTAAACCAAATTAAGTGTTACAAGTTGGAACCATTATGGCCATTATTCAAAACCCATCAAAGTAGTAAGTAAATAAAACTAGAGTTCAAATAAATTCAAACCAGAAGGAGTAATGTAGAATAAAACCGAGTTAGAATAAATTCAAACTTGCAAAAGCAATAAACTGTGGACAATTAACTCTCCACTCAAAATCCCACAACCCTGATGTGAATGCTGCATGTGTAAGAACCTGTGGTAAATCTGCTCCCCAATATTACAAATGTAAAAATTGGATCGTCACAGGTGTTTTGGGTGTTTTGGTCCCTTGGGAGAGTTACAACACGAAGACTGATCCGGAGTGAGCTGTACCTGCAAAACAAACGGAGACACCGGTTGGGTGGTGCCCCGCCTCCGATGCACAAGTTAGAAAGTTGAAGAGAGAGAATAAAGTGCGGAAATTTAGGTGGGTATCTGCTCGGATTCCAAGCTGAGGTCTTTCTCTGATGTAAGAGAATACCAGTGTAATAAATGATTGAATGTGTCCCCAAAATGGGGAAATATCTCCCTATTTATAGGGTCGTTGGAGAATGTGCCCCTATTTAGGTCATCTGACCTAAATTTCAGTGGGCTGCTCCTTAAAACGGCGCTTCTAGGGATTTGGGCCCTTGAAGGCCGCCATTTCAGAGTCATATCTGAGGGCGCCAAGTGTCAGAGGGATGTTCAGCCACATGGGCCATCCTGAGCTTGACACGTGGCTTCCTGTCATTGGTCCACGTGTCTAGGGTATTTTTACCCTAAACATTTGCCCCTCACAGGTCACACGTGCATATCACGTGGGGCCTGTAACACGTGTCTACCCTTTATGGGTGAACAGTAACGGGTAAAATTTTTGAATTTCAAATCAAAAATTTTCCCCCCACTTTCACTTTCTATAAATAGAAAGTTACCCCCCTCCTTTTCACACCTTACGTTCACATTGACTTTTTAGAGAGAGAAAAAGAGAGATTCTAGAGAGAGATTTCTCTGCTCCCGTCTGCGTCAAAGAAAATTTCAAGCTTCTGAGTGCTAGCAGTTCATCACGCGGCTTACCGGTTGTAGCGGTTTCCAGATTTTCCAGAGTCAAAGCGAGGTAACCGCCTGTACCATTTTAGCTTTTCCTCCCTTTCAATTTGTATACCATTTTTTCCGCCTGTATACCCGGCTTTTTTAGAGAATATAAATGAGTTCCCAATCCACCCACTCGGCACTGTCTAGGACACTCAGCCGATCCCCCGGAACGGCTGAGTCTGGAACAGGGGGTGCATCTTCTGAACTGTCGGAACCAATATGCTCATCTCCGAATTCCTCCCTCTCTGTGTCTGTGCAGGACACAATGGCCGGAACGAAACAGACGGCCAGACGGTCTAGAAGATGGCCCACTATGAGAGTGCCAGCCGATGAGGTTTTCCCTGAAGGGGAACAGAGGGATTGGGAGGAGAGCGGATCTGACGAAGAGGCTCCCTCTACCTCCGGGAGCTTTGGGATAAGAGAGGTAGACGACGAGGGAGCCGCCTCCTCTAATGAAGCCGGCGGTGCTGAGGCCGGCCAAGGATCTAGAGCCGAATCTTCCGGCTCCGACCAGGGTGATTTTGCGGCTGACTATCAGCAGGCGCCCAAGGTTGCTGACAATCGCAACCCCAAAAAGACCCGGATGATGCCGAGTAACATCACCCTTCTTAATAGCGGGTTCAGGGCCTTTAAAGAGAAACATCCCTTAGGAAGGGGTTGGGAGATTATTATCCCTCCGGCTGATGCTGTAATGGCCTGGATTGACGACATTGATCATTCAGATGATTACTTCATCTACTACGAGGCGGTTATCAAAGCCGACCTCCGGTTCCCCCTCCACCCCGGGATTAGGAAAATCCTCAAGGGGTACGATCTGGGGGTTTGGCAGCTCACCCCTAACTCGTGGGTGAATATCTTAAGTTACATCGCCGCCTGCGAGTTTCAGAACTTGAACCCCAGTTTCTCTGCCTTCGCTCACATGCACTATTTGAGCAAGGCTCCAGGCGGCCATGGGGCATGGTATACTCTGACTACCTTGCCCCAATACTTAATGACTTTAGACAAAGTGTCCAAATGGTCCGGGTGGAAGGACAAGTTTTATTTGATTTCCTCCCCCACCCTAAGACACAACCGGACACTGCGCCGGTACAATACTGAACCGGCTCTCCTTGGACGCAAATGCCTTATCCCGGCACTATCTACTAAGGCCCGGGAGCAAATAATGGAGCCGAGATTCTTTGAAACAACAAATGAGCCCATGGGGGATGGATCTCATATTATTGTACCCAAAAACTGGATCCCCCATCCGGACTTCTTCAAGGACGAGTGCTTCTTGTCCGCCTACGGGCTAAGTACCATGTTTCCAAGGGGTAGAATACTTCTCATCCGGAATGATTGTTATTTTATTTTAATTGCGAACTTGCCTTAATTTCCTTTAACTTTAAATTCTTGTCCTTGCAGACGAAGCCTTGAGGATGGTTGACCAGGAAAAAACTCCGGCTAAGTCCGCGGCGCTGCTGCGCAAGGAGGCGACACTTGCCAAAAAGGTAGCCGTCGAGGCAAAAGATTCGAAGAAAGGCGGGGTAAGACCGCCTGACTTTATGTGTTTGGTTTTTTTTTTTTTTTTAACGGTTGGGTATACTTACCCTTTGTTTATCTCTCAGGAGTCCGTCAAGAAGATTCCACGATCCTTCTTCAAGATGCTCAAAAGGCAAGGAGATGATCTAGAGAAGACTCTGGCTGCGAAAGCCACCAGGAAGGATCCCCCCCAGAAACAAACATCTGCCCAATCGGGTCGTCCAACGACTGGGGGCAAATCCCCTACTGTACTGAGAAAACTGAGCGAAAGCTCAGAACGCTCACAGCAGAAAGCGCCGGTTGTCTCTACGGCATCAAAGGGTGGCGAGCCACCTGAGGTTGCAAGCGGTGCGGCAACCACTGGGGAGGAGAAGAAGCTGGAGACCCATCCAGAAGCCCTAGGTAAGGAACGAACTGAAATACCTTGGCCACTTGATTTTATGAGAGTCAAGACCAAGGTTGATCCTTCAAAAAGGTCAGTTAGCAGCCGACAACGGATGAATGCCAACTACGCTGCTTCTATCTCACATAGCGCTACTTTTGATGCAGATCTGACTTCTGACGAGCCGGATCTTGCAAGCTTTGCAAAACGGATGGTGAGGACCCTCACCCGGTCTGAGAAGAACTCCATATCTAATCTGCAGGTCGTGGACTTCGACCGGATAATGGGTTCTCTGGCTAAGGTAAAAAATCACTCTACCCTGATATCTTTTATCTTTAATTTGGCCAACTCATAAACCGGCTGTTATTGTCTCAGGCTATGGTGAGAGTGGACAGTCTCCGGGGCCCCTTCAGGCGAAAGCAAGAAGAGGTAAATGACGCCAAACGGAGGGCCTTAGAAAACCTCAACTTTGCTGAACATTCTGATTATATGTGTAATTTAAAGATTAAAGTAGTAGAGTTGAAACAGGAGGAGCTGATCCGGAGTTTGACGGCTGCAAACGATGAAGCTAACAGCCGGGCTGATGACCTTGATAAGAAGCTAAAAGATGCCAAATCAGATCTCAAGGAATTGGAAGATGTTGACAAGGAGAATGCCTAACTCCGAACAGACAATAACCGCCTGAGGGTCGAGCTCATCAATCTGCGCAACAAGCAGTCGGACGAGCTGGCCCAAGAGCAGACCCGGCTGACTGAGGAGAATGAGCGGGACAACTTGGCCCGACTGAAGATCACCTGGAGCCTCCTTTACCCAGAAATAGACTTTGAGGTCTATAAGCTGAGGTATGATTACGCCACTGCGGTGTATGATGCCCAGCACTTGGGTGATGCTCCACCGCCTCGCTTCAAAGACTGGGCTGCTGAGTAGGGATATAAAGTCTCTGATGACGAGGAGCCGGCGGCGGATGATCATAACGAAGGCCAAGCCAGCCAGACTCAGCCGGAGAAGCATCCACCTCAGCCTTAGGCAGGCCTCCCCAACCTCTGCGGCAGTATGCCAACCATTTTCTCTACCGGCTTATATGTCGTGTAATCTTGTATCTTTACCAACCATGGGGTTGGGTCAACAATTGATTTTTGGTTTCTTCACCGGATGTAATTCCGGCTAACATTTATTCTGGCCTTTGTGCCATTCTTAATATTAATGAAGTATTCCGACTCAGTCGATGTTTATATATGTTTGTGTTTGTGTTTGAGTTTTTCAATTTGAATTTTGCATCTGTTTGCAATTCTTTAATATTTTGCCTAACTTAAAAAAGCATGCGGCAATTTGCAATCCGGGTGCTCTTGCCCCTGGGCGGCTGTGTGGTTGGTTTTATTTCAAGCTGATTGATTGGCTTGAAAACACTTGATACTAGGAGAAGTATGGAGTGTTTTTAGGCCAATCAATCACAATGGTGATTGCCCCAAACCAAGTGCACAACCGGCCATAAAAACGGATGCTTTGTTACCCACGCGGTTATATTCCGTCTGGGGTTAATGCGTAGCCATTACACAATCTTTTGCCCCCATAGGGGAAATGAGTGCAACTTTGGAATAAATAACCCAAGTAAGAATTTCAACCAATGACCGACTTATGCCTTAGGGCATCCGGTACTTGGTTACTTGATTGTTCCGCATGGATTATTCTGGTCAGACAACTATGAGTTGACCAATTTGGTCGTTCAATTTTCGCCATCTGCATTTGTATCTAGAACCGACGAATAGTCTGTTCTCTGCGATGATTGCACCCGGAGGGGTGTCGTCGGACGCCTTTGTCCATATTAGGACAGGCGGTTTTATAAAATAAGCAACCATCCGGCCGTATTGGCCTTTGGTCTTGTTTGAGACCGGTTGTATAGCCACTAAGCGTTTTTGTGCTTAGTTTTTAATCGGATCATTGGCCGAGCGTTATCGAACTTAGTTGATTGAGCGAGAAGTCCGTCTAAGTATTACCCAGGCGGTCAACAAATTTATTAAATTACACTATCAAACGTAATTAATTAAACAAAGGGTCCGTCTGATTTACCCAGGCGGACTATTGCGCTAAGTATCAAAATTAGTTATTCAAACAAAGGGTCCGTCTGAGTTTCACCCAGGCGGACAAACGGTTATAACATTTAACCAAACCAAGTATCAAACTTATTAAGTTAAACACAGGGTCCGTCTGGGTATTTCCCAGGCGGACAAACAATAAGAATGACAAAATAAGTGCAAACAAAGCCTGAATTTTCATTAATTGACTTACTGTTTACAAAAATTATACATTCTCAGAAGTAGTACTTTTTTAGATTGTCTACATTTCAAGTTCTAGGCAGGCGGCGGCTGTCCGCGGTTTCCAGACGGTAGGTGCCGTTCCTGACTTCTTCATAAATCCGATAGGGGCCTTCCCAATTAGGGGTTAGCTTCCCAGCCTAATTGGCCCTACCAGTTGCCTCCATTTTTCGTAACACAAAGTCATTCACTTTCAGGGGACGCTTGTGTACTCTCTTGTTATAAGCTCTGGTCATTCTCAGACGGTATATCTCGTGGCGCAGGGCAGCGTTGCCCCTACGTTCCGGGAGGGAGTCCAATGCCAGCCGCATGGCCTCCCAATTTGCATCTTCATCATAGAGCATAACTCTAGAGGGTCGGCTTGTAATGTTCGATGGGCAAGACGGCTTCAGCACCGTATACCATAAGAAATGGGGTTTCTCTGGTTGCCCCTTTAGCAGTAGTCCGGATGGCCCACAGGACATGAATTAATTCTTCTGCCCATAAACCACCGGCTCTTTCAATTTTCTTTTTTATGCTGTCTGAGATGAGTTTGTTGAAGGCTTCAACTTGGCCGTTTGCTTGGGGCCGGCCAACAGATGCAAAATAGCTTGAGATCCCCTGATCTCCCAACCAGGTTTTTAGCTGAGGCGTCTCGAACTGAGGACCATTATCAAACACCATAGACATAGGTACCCCTTACCGGGTGATAATGTTCTTCCAAATGAAGGAAATTACGTCTGATGTCTTTATGTTTTTAACCGCCTCAGCCTCTACCCACTTGATGAAATAATCCACAGCCACCAAGATGTAGCGCTTTCCGCCTGGAGCAGGCGTATAAGGACCCAAGATGTCCATGCCCCATTTGGCAAATGGGACTGGGCTGTGGATTGCCGTCAGATTAGTAGCCGGGCGGCGAATCAGTGGGCCAAACCTTTGGCACTTGTCGCATCTTTTGACTAACTCTTTGGCGTCTGCTTCAAGAGTAGGCCAAAAGTAATGCCGCCTGGCTCTGACGGCTAAAGACCTGCCGCCTATATGAGAGGCGCAGTATCCGGCATGCAATTCTTCGAGAACTTCTTTCCCCTTTTCTGGGGTAACACACTTCAATAAAGGTTTGAGGAAACCTGCCTTGAAGAGTTCTCCATTTCTCAACTCGAAGTTTGCTGCTCGCTTTTTCAGGACGGCTGCCTCCTGTGATGAATAAGGAAGCGTGTCGTCTGCTAAATATGCCCGGATGCCATCCATCCAGGTAGAGCTTCGGTCTAAGGTTCCAATGGGCTCTTCATGTATGCTTCTCTTTTCAAGAACTTCCCAAAAGACCGACCGAGGAGTATCACAGCAGGCGGAAGAAGCCAATTTAGACAACGCATCCGCCTGGTTGTTATCTGACCTGGACACTTGATTCAGGTGGAATTCCTGAAGTGTCCTAGTCTCTTCTTTGACTGCCTGAAGATATTTGATCATAGTCGGATGAGTAGCCTCATATGCTCCCTCATACTGGCTGATGACCAACTGTGAATCAGAATAGGCATCAATTTTAGTTGCCCCTGCTGCTTTACACATGCGGATTCCGGCTAGCAGGGCTTCATATTTTGCCTCGTTATTTGAGGCTTGAAACTTAAACCGTAGTGCATATTCAAATTAGTCCCCCTCAAGGGACTCATATATAATTCCTGCACCGCAACCGTTCTTTGTTGAGCTTCCGTCTACATACACTTTCCAAACCTGGTCAACATTATCCGGTTGCACCGGTCGTGTCATTTCAACAATGAAGTCGGCAAACACCTGACCTTTCACTGCTTTTCTAGGTTCAAAAGTGATTTCATGACTTTGCATTTCAATAGCCCATTTCAACATTCTGCCGGATGACTCCAAGGTAGACATTGGCCGCTTGAGGGGCTGGTCGGTGTAGATTACCACCGGATGAGCCAGGAAATACGGTTTCAATTTCTTGAAAGCCATATACAGGGCAAGGCCAAATTTTTCTACCATGGGGTACCAAAGCTCAGCATTTTTTAAGACATGGCTAACAAAATAGACCGGAAGCTGAACACCGTCTCTCTCAGCAAGGAGAACGGCACTGAGGGCATGATCTGAGATGGCTAAGTACATGTATAACACCTCCCTAGGCAGTGGACTAACAAGTCTTGGCAAAGAGTAGAGGTGTTCTTTCAGCCGTTGAAAGGCCGCCTCAGCCTCATCCCCCCATTCAAATCTGGTCTTCTTCCTGATTTCTTGGAAGAAGTAAAGGCATTTATCTCCTGACCGGCTAAGGAATCTCCCCAGGGCAGCCAGGCACCCGGTTAATCTCTGTGCTTCCTTGACAGTGCGGGGTGACTTTATGTCAATCACCACCTGTATCATCTCAGGGTTAGCCTCTATCCCCCTTTGATCAATCAGGAATCCGAGAAACTTCCCAGACTCAACACCAAAAACGCATTTCTTAGGATTCAACATGACCTTATGCCACCTGAGTGTGGTGAAGGTTTCTCGGAGATCAGCAAGGTGATCCGCCTGCTGTTTGGATTTGACTATCATGTCATCAATGTATGCCTCTACATTCTTCCCAATTTGATTAATGAAGACAGTATTAATCATCCGTTGGAACGTAGCCGGTGCATTTTTCAAACCAAACGGCATCACCGTGTAACAGAATAGCCCCTGATCAGTGACGAAGGCCGTCTTTTCTTGATCTTTCTTCCACAGGAGTATCTGATGGAAGCCAAAATAGGCATCCATAAAGCTCATCAAGGCATGCCCGGCTGTTGAATCGACCAGACTGTCGATCTTAGGAAGCGGATAACTGTCCTTGGGACATGCCTTGTTGAGATTTGTGTAATCAACACACATCCGCCAGGTACCATTCGACTTCTTTACAAGCACAACATTCGCCACCCAGTCGGGGAAATTACATGGCCGAATGAACCCAGCATCCAACAGCTTTTTTACTTCGGCAGCTGCCGCCTGACTTCTTTCCTCGCCGTGATTTCTTTTCTTTTGCCGGATGGGCTTCTTTTTAGGGTCCACGACGAGTTTGTGAACAGCAAGATCCGGGCTGACGCCTGGCATCTCTTCCACTTCAAAGGAAAAAATGTCTTTGAATTCTTTCAGCAGAAGGTGCAAGTCTGCACTTAACTTAGCAAAGGCAACCGTCCCTACCTTCACGGTACGCTCCGGACGGCTGTCGTCCAGAGGTATGTCAATATGTCCACCAGCCGGTTGGGGACGGAGCTCATCTGACCGTTCACCGGTCAGTGATTGCTATTTTTCTCCTTCTTCACCTCCACCAGCATAGGTGCCTTTACTTTCTTTCCGGCTGCTGGTGGGGCAGGCGTTGGGTCAGCATCCTTGACATTGTCAAGGTCTATTGATTCCTGGCCGCCTGGAGTTACAGTGTCTCTGATGGCTGAGAGATAGCACTCTTGGGCCGTCTTCTGATCCCCATTCAGGGAACCAACAGTGCCATCATCCCTCTCATACTTGATGAGCATGAGAGATGGGATGATTACTGCCTTGGCTACGTTGAGGGTTGGCCGACCAAGGATAATGTTGTAGGCGGTCAACTCCTCAACGACCAAGAATCTGACGACAATATGTCGTCCTTGGCCCTTCTTTCCCAGCCGGATGGGTAAGTCAATTCTTCCGGCTGGGTAGACCATCCCACCCCCACAACCAACCAAGGGGTGGGTGACCGGATGCATGCTGCTGACGTTGTATTTCAGCTTTTGCAAGCACCGGAGGCTGATGATGTCTGATGAGCTGCCCGGTGTCAATAAGGATTCTTCCAACCAGTTGGTTGGCAACCTTACATTCAATGACAACCGGGTCATCATGCGGAAGGAGGACGCTGCCCTTGTCCTTCTCAATGATCAAGACGTCTGGGAAGGAAGTGCTTGCAGACGCCTGCTCATCATCATCCTTGTCCATTTTTCGAAGATGGCTCTTGGTGCCCCGGATGGTAGGGCCCACCACAGGAGAACCCACCTGCTATTGTGTAGACCGGCTCCTTGTTGGTATCCGAGCTACTAGCAGGCTGGGAGGTAGTCTTAGATGACTGACCCTTATTCTTCTTCTTTATCCCGGCTGGGGACTTAGAAACATAGGACTTCAGCATTTCTTTGTCAGCCAGACGGTCCAACGCCCTTTGAAGGCTGAAACAATCGTTGGTGTCATGGCCAACTTCGTCATGGTATTGGCAAAAATTATTTTTGTTCCTTGATTGAATGGAACTTTTCATTGGATTCAGCTTCTCTAGGGACAGCCGATCCTTAATTTCCATGAGGATGGAATTGCAGTCCTTGTTAAACTCGTACTTGGGGACGTACGGTTTAAACTCTTTCTTCTTCTTCTGGGACGGCTGGTCAGAATCACTAACCGCCCAGATTTCTTTTCTCTTTTTGCTGTCTTCTTTCTTTTTAGCCGGCTGAGCAGGCCGGTTGTCTTTCTGCTTGTCGGACTTCTTGGAGCCCAACTGGCTACCAGGCGAGCAGAGGTCGGTATCTTGAATGTAGCTTTCCGCCTCCCTCAGGGCCGCCTGTAGGGTGAAAGCCCCTTTTCTGACTAGGTCAAACTTAAAGGTCGACCCGTCTCTCATACCCTTGAAAAAGTCTGTAAAAGCTACCTCATCAGACAGTCCCTGAATCTGAATTCTAATCAGATTGAACCGCCTGACATATGAGCGCAGCCCTTCTCTCTCTCCCTGCTTAACATTGCTCAAATCAAGGCTTGTTTTCTTAGTAGGGATGTTCATTGAGAAGTTAGAAGCAAATAGGAAGGCGAGCTCCCTGAAACTATCGATGGACCCGGCTGGAAGATTACCAAACCATTGTTGGGCAATGCCCTTCAATGTAGCCGGGAAGCACCGACACCAAGTGACATCATCCAATACCTGCAGATACATGAGGTTGGTGTAAGCCATGAGGCGGTCTTCCGGATTGGTGGTACCATCTTAGGTACCAACCAACACATTCTTAACCTTGGCCGGCTGGGCCGCCTCGGTTATCTCCCGGGTGAACGCGGAAGGCTGTTCACCCAGGCGCAGCAGACGAAGCTGCCAGTCGTGTGGCTGGACATTTGGATATGCCGCCTGACCTCCAAAGAGGGTCGACTGCATGAAATGAGGGAGATACTGGCCGTAGACCTGATTAGGCACATACGGTACAACTCCAATCATATGAGGGCCAGAATGGACGGTGTTACCGCCTTTCTGACTCTCATGCAAGGAAGATGCATTCCCTGCAGAGGTATTGTTAAAGCTGTCAAGAAAGTTTGACGTGGAAGCCGACTCAGACAGCTGCTGATTTCTCTCCCGGTTGATAATCTCCCGGGCATCAAGAGATGACTTCTTACTTCTCACCGGCTGTTGAGTCCGGCGGGGGTTATTGTTATTCCCTTTAGGAAGAAGAATTTTGGACCAATCAATGGTCCCAGTTGCCTTCTCCTTTGGATGAGGAGTGGGCTGTCGATCTTTGACTGACTTCCCCTTTTCCAGAGGAGTCTTCTTGGCCGACTGACCTCTACTTGGGCCAGCCCGGCTCTGGGTGATCAGCTCTTTAATTTCACCCTTGAAACTTGTCATGAATCTCATGAGCTCGTCTCGGGTGACAGGCGCTGATCCAGCTGCCGTATGGGTTTCCCCTTCCGGCTGCCTAGGGGGTCTACTTGCACCCGCCTGGGAGGCACCCTGCTCCAGAGTCTCTCTGGGCCGGATGCGCTTGATTCTAAGAGAGCCGTCATCGGCTGTAAAGGTCTCGACCTGGGGATCTTCATCCTCCTGGTCTGTAAAGACTTCTAAGTCTTCGCCCAGACGGTTAGGGGGTGGTACAGACTCTTGAACCATCTTCGAGGTACTCTCCCCACAGACGGCGCCAAATGTTTTGGGTGTTTTTGTCCCTTGGGAGAGTTACAACACGAAGACCGATCCGGAGTGAGATGTACCTGCAAAAACAAACGGAGACACCGGTTGGGTGGTGCTCCGCCTCCGATGCACAAGTTAGAAACTTGAAGAGAGAGAATAAAGTGCGGAAATTTAGGTGGGTATCTGCTCGGATTCCAAGCTCAGGTCTTTCTCTGATGTAAGAGAATACCTGTGTAATAAATGATTGAATGTGTCCCCGAAATGGGGAAATATCTCCCTATTTATAGGGTCGTTGGAGATTGTGCCCCTATTTAGGTCATCTGATCTAAATTTCACCGGGCTGCGCCGTGAAACGGCGCTTCTAGGGATTTGGGCCCTTGAAGGCCGCCATTTCAGAGTCATATCTGAGGGCGCCAAGTGTTAGAGGGATGTTTAGCCACATGGGCCATCCTGAGATTGGCACGTGGCTTCCTCTCATTGGTCCACGTGTCTAGGGTATTTTTACCCTAAACAATAGGGTCATTGAAAGGCGAAGGCCATGACAAAAAAAAACACACACAAACAAAATCACGCAATCAGCAAAGCTGAGTACGTACAAGCTGCGAATAAATTAAGAAATACCTATCATGCTACTAATAATCAAACATAAGCATCATTAAATTATAGACTCAACACATAACTCAACTAAAAAATTTATTAGGACTTCACTAGTTGATATTAACTAACTCATTTATTTATTTCATTGGATTTAGCAATAGACAAGGTTGTCCAACCCATGTTCCATTTGGAACATTAATAATGCCTCCTTTCGGAAACATCAATAAACATCCAAAGACCCTGAGCGCTACTCCGTGACCGTAGTTAGTATGAGATCTCACCTAACTCCTAGTTTTTTAAAAAATGTATTTGAAATAAGAGACTCGTAGATCAGACGGCCTCGAGAAAAGTACACGGCTAATACCCCATGTACCCCAATCCCTGATTGTCATTACTCCAGATGTGCACCAATCCAGAGTTTTTTTGCTCATCCATCTTGCACTTAACGTGATTTACAGGTTTAGACTTGGTGATGACTCATATGCAAACAACACAATCAATCCATTATCAATTCAATTAAGTAAAACAACTTTCCAATTCCTATTCTTGATTTATTAGTGACAAGCAATATTTATTATTTATTCCTTTAACTACCTCGGTGTATAAACACCTTAAGTGCATAAGGCACCCCAAAACCTTAACCTCGTCTTATAAGACTTGAATTCTTCCGTTACTCATCGTATTTCAATAATCATGAATGAGTAATAAATAAATCATTCCACAAATCACATACCTTTGCCTCTAAGCGCACCTTGCATAATTAGAGCATAAACAATACTTGCAATATAGAATAGTGCACATCATATGAAATTCACAATGTATAACCAAATAATTTAACCCAGTCATCCCTATACATGATACTAAGTACTCGATCCGTCCTTAAACATGCACCTAAAAGCAAGGCTTCGTAACTTGTACATACCTTGAATAAACGAATTGGTTGGCTTTAGGAACTAGAAGTCACCTTCTACGAAGTCCTCTCCTAAACCAAATAACAAGAACTAAATCAACACCAAAGCAAATAAATTTACAGCTATACCAAACTACTTTAAAACCTCTCAAACCATCAAAATAAAGCCTTTAAATTGTCCCCAATAGTCAAAGTTAATAATATAACATCCCAACTATAAGTTTATATGTTAAAATTATGAAAATATAGTGTATAACAAGAAATTCCAGCAGCTTTAAAGTAAGTAAATAAATCTGAAAATTTAGTTTAAGTATATAAAATGACCCCATAAGCATCATTACTTGAAATTATTGTTATATAGCAAGTTAGTGTTCTAAAAACCCAAAAATATATCAATTCAATGTAATTAGAGGCTTCAAAATAAAAAGTATGAAATCTGAAAATTTATACTTGAGGTTGTAATTTAAAGTTCAAAGCTTTTTAATCATAAAATACCCACAATAATTATTTTATAGGCTTTGAAGCATAAAAACATGAAATTAACATATCTTGCTCGTAAAAATCAAAACTTTAATAATTTGAAAATTTATATATAATCAAAATAATCATACTTTGATGTAATTTAAACATAGTATAATTAGATAACTTGATTAGCACGTTTTCAAGCCCTAAAACATGAAAAATCAATGTTTAAACCCTAAATTTCATACATACACAAATCTTAAAATTTATATAATAAAGTAAACATGTCAATACTCATAAATTTATAATATTTTATAATCTAAATATATTATCAAACCATAATAATAATAATAATTTAGAACAAAATTTAATCAAAGATTGAAACTTTAAATAATTTAATAAAACAAAGAGAAGTGAGGAAAGAGGGAGGAAGAAGTGCGACTACTACACAAAGGGGGGCTGCTGGTGGCACGCTGGGTGGCTGGAGGTGGCGGTGGTGCAGGCGGCTGAGCAGCAAGGACGTCGACAGCAGCTCGGCTCCAAGCTTTAGTTTTTTTTTTGTGTGTGTGTGTGTGTGTGTGTGTGTGTGTGTGTTGTACGTGAGAGAGGAGAAAAGAAAGTGAGGGGGAAAAATAAAATAAGGGTTTTGGGTTTATATACTTTGTGGGCTTGGTCTCCAAAGTCAAGTAGGAATAGAATTTGTAGATTGGACTTAGATGAGAGTTTAAGCTCTATTTATTTACATTTGGGCTACTAATACCATTGATACAATATGTTGGTGCATAGAAAAAAGAATTTAAATTGGATTAATGCTTATTAATTTAACATAGTTCAAATAAATTTTGCATAAAATAATTTATTAAATGAAAACAAAATAAAATATTTATTTAAATAATACAGAAATATATAATAATTTATTCTACAAAAATTATGGGGGATTACATGGGCTTTGTCGATGGTGACAAGGGTCATTTTTATTCCGATTCAAATTCTGATTCTTTTCTGTCGATTCCGGACTATTTTCTTATAAATAGGGGTCGTATTTCCCCGTTTTTATTCATTCACAATCATCAATAATCATCCTTAATTCTCTAAAGCAATAGCTTATTCTTCTCCCTCTATCTAAACCTTCCCCTTTTATAAAATTCCGCATTCACAAGACCTAGGCACACCTAGCCAAGTTCGAAGTTGTGTTCTCCCTAGACGTGTAGACGTGAAAGGTTGATAATTTTTGAGGGTTTGGTCCAAAATCTCTATTTCAATTATTTAAATTAATTTTTTGATTTAATATTTTTCTTAAGTTATTTACGCATGTATTTTGTTATTAGAAAGAGATACAAGACAACCAAGTTGTTTTAATTGCTATATCTTTTAAAAGCATATTTATATTATATTAATTCCTAACATCATGTTATGATGCTTTTATTGCTTTCTAGTATCATGTTTAGGTTGCTTCCTATTCTTTCTAATATCATATAGTATTATGTTAGGGCTAAAGCTTTGATCTTTATTGCTTAGCGACATGCTAAGATTTGTTATTAATCTTGTTAGTATCATGTCCAGGATCTTGCTAATATTATTATGCTTTGAGAATATCATGATGATGATTTGTTATTATGTTGGTTGATATATATTGTTATTGTTATTGCTTGATCACGCCTTTTATGTATGATTAAAACAAATTTGTACTTGTAATCACGCTTAATAAGATAATTAATAATCTTGTTTAGGCTAATATGATTATAATTCAAGTGATCGCCAATAATAGATTTGCTTGTGCATTAATATTCAACCAACATAGATTAAATAGGTTTAGGGTTAACCTATTGATTGAATGTTAGTCAGAAAGCGCACATGAATATGAGAAGAATAAACTAAAGGCCTATTTTAGGACAAGTTCAATCTCTTTTAGGTTGGATTTGTACCTTCATCCACGAATATCCAGTCATGGTTTCGGACCACTATAGAGTTAGCGATTCCATGGATCATGAAGGGGTGTAACCTTCACCATGTGAACGGTTTACAAGTTCCTAAAACTTGTTGGCAACTCTTATGCTCTAGCTTCCTTCCCTTTGGACGCCACCATGCTTAAGTGTATGATCCCAATGGGGCTCAAGTGTGGGATGCTTGAAATATTTTCTACAATTAGCGTGCAAATTTTACCTTACACCCCACTATAGGGTGTTCTGTCTAAACCCCCCGATGAAGCTACGCCGATTTGTAGCTAGTGTAGGGTGTTCTACCTACACTCCCCTTGAATCTAACCACTTGATTTGCTATTTGTTTTTTTCCCTTTTTTCTTCTGATATTAATTTTTTTTTTCTTTTTTTAATTTATGTCTTTTCTTTACTCTTCCCCCAATGATTAAAATATTATGTGAGAAGATTAGCTTATACAAGTACAAGATGCGAATTGTTTTCGAAATAATAAGAGCCAAATCAAAACTGATAAACGTGAAGACATTTAAACGACATATACATACACAACTATTGAAGGTTGAGATTTATAGTAGTACTCATGGAAAAAGAAAAAAGTTTATTTCCTTCTAATAAAATCAAAATAAAATTGTATATCACCAAAAATTGAGATATTAGGTATTAAAATGTACAGTAAAATTCTACACATATAATCAAACAAAATAAACACCTCGATCCAAATTCGAAGAATTCAAGCACGTGTTATTTGTTTATTTTGCTTGGCGACTCCATGCCTTCTTGATTTCCTTATTTTTACCGTCTTCTTTTTTTTCTTGCTATTGTGTGGTTTAACTCATTGTATCCATGATTCTTTCTTCAACTAACAGACAAAAACATATAAATTACTTTATTAGATTTAAGCAAGAATAAGTGTTAGAATGAACCAATTTTCATATATGAATACAGACATGGAAAAATATTGCAATTGACATGATCAACTGGAAATGAAAATTTACTAATATAAATGAACATGTATAGATGATTAATTGAACATATATTTTTGTGGAAATGACCATCTATTAATATGGAAATAAACAACTGTTTATACATAAATGAACATATTTACATAGTTCAGTATGTAAATGAACATCTATTTATATATAATTGAACATTTATTAGTTTGAAAATGACTATGAAAGATAATGGTCGATCAACATGAAATATATACATGAATAAACTCTTGAAACTATCAATTATTTATTTACCATATATCCATATGAGAAAAGACAAATTTGAAATTCAAAATTGAAATGAACTTGAAATATTTGAAGAAAATGAATAAAATATGAATATTTATTGAAATTTTAATAATCGTGAAATTGTGAATGACCATATACTTTTATATGATTTAACATTTACGAAAATAAATATGAAAATTCATCAAAATAATTTCCCAATCTAAACCATGGAAAAGGATGAACTGTGTGGTACCTGGTTTTTATTGGACAAAGATTAGTCTACAAAGGTTCCACTTAAGTGTCTGATAAGACTTATAGACAAAACTTAGAGTCGCCACCTTATTTTTATCTGAATAAGGACGGATTTTAAAACAGTCAATTTTAAGAAATAAACTAAAAAAACACTGTTAACTCCATAAAGATAAATAAGGCACAGGGTTCGGGGTTTAGGTTAAGAGAATCGAACGTCTGTAACTCGTCTTCCCTTCCGTTCTAAGGAACGGGCAATTACTATTGCGTTGTTAAAAAATCAAGTTTTAATACATATTAATCACAAAAAAATATGATATAATAATTAATATAAGCTAGGTTTGAGCACCAAAGTTGCACTACGTACCGATCATAGTGAGATTTTGAATTTACTCACGGTTCAAAACATTCGTAGTTCGGACTAATGCCATGTTTTAAGTAACCAATTCCATTGGGTTTTTAATTTGGGCAGTTGACATAAATGACATTTTTTTGTAAGTGGGATTTTTGTGATCTTTGACGGATTCAATCATAAAAGTAAAATAAACCACCTTGGTTGAGGAAACTCACCCCGATTAGTGATCACCAAAAATGTCTTTTGAACAAGACAATTCAACAAATGCGTCCCAAATGGCGACTTTTTGTTTGGTCAAGGTATTTTTTTTTGAACTAGTAGGGTTGGACATTATATTTCAGAGTTTATATAAAAAAGTTAAAAAAAAAAATAACCCCTGCCTTTATTAGATATTACATATAAATTTACCCAAGAACATCTAAACATACGACAAAACCTTATAAATACGAGTATTTAAAATAATAACCCTTACTAAAAGTATATAGTAAGGTAAATCATATAAAATAATAAGATTGACATGGTCAAAGTGAAAATACACCATGTAAAATCATACAATATTAAGTCATATGACATAAATTTAAGGTAGTTAAGGGTAAAATATATTCCCTTAATCGAATGACCTTTAAAAAACGATGAACTCTTATCTTGCCTCACTCTACTAAAATACAAATTTATACTTATCATAGTCGCAAAAAAAAAAAAAAAAACTAGATCAAAACAACAGGAAAACAAATAAAATAAAAGACCAAATTCACGTCGGCAACGCAAATTAACATAACGGAAAATACTATTTAAATAGTGTCAAATAATGTTTGAATGGTGTCAAATAGTGTTTTGAATAGTGATATGCAATATGTGACGCGTATGAAATCCAACTGTCCCAATTAGTGTTAGATAAATATTGATACAATTGATCCAATATTAACCGCGGGGTATAAAAAAAGGTAACGTTATTTTACTATTGACAATATTCATCAAAATTGACGAAAGGATACAAAAACTAGGCAGTAATAAACAAGTCATAAAAAAAAAGATAAAAGATTAAAAAAAAAAAGAAACAACTACCAAAATAGAAGATGTCAGAAACATAATTCCACTAATAAAGTGGATGAATGAATGTAGCAACGTGATAATTCACAGCAACATGATCCTAAAATAATGCTAAAAATATACTATTCATCTAAAGTTACGCGTAACAACCATACACAATTATACATACGCATCCTTATTTTATTCACGTCCATATAACACCTAGTTAAATATCGACGGGTTTGGTCCAAACTTGTATTTATCGGAACAAGTATTAACTGTGGTATAAAAAACAATGACATTTTAACAAGCGTATATAAAAGGAGGTCCTTTTAGCGCTACAACATGTAGTACCTATTTAGGCGTGGGAATGTTTGTCATTTCCCTACATTGGTTGGGCATGAGTCTTTAGAGTAGCAGACTTTATAGGTAGAATGGTCATATAATAGGATATTGTACAAATCGCAAAAATCACTAGATAAAATAAAAAAATAAAAAAAAAAAAAAATACTCTAACAATCTAAGTGAACATACGAATATACTTATTATACTCTAAAGGAGTAAACAATGCTTGTTTATAAAGAAAATGACATATTCCCCTGGCGAGACAAAAAATATAAAAAATGTACTTTATACTATATGATTATTATACATATACGTATAAAAATACGATCTAAAATACCTACTTTTTACTATAAAAAGAAATTACCCTTATCCAAAATCTTCACTCACCACTTAAGTCTTATCTTCTTCCATCTTCCTCCTTACCCGAAAAAATCAAACAAAAGCCACCATTAAACTCGGCCTCCATGTTTCAAGAAAATTAGGAAGATCAGCCTGTCTTCATCTTTGAGGAAGACATGAGGATGATAAGGGTGTACTTCATGTACATTGTGAGGTTAGTGGTCCTCCTAATGGTTGTATTAATTTACTTGCTAATCCACAAGTAAAGGTTGAAAATTACTTCGGTGGAGTAGGTTAAAAATGCATGTGGTGTTAGCTGTACTTCAATATTTTGTAGTTTAGTAGTTTAGAAGTACAAATTGTAACATGTATTTTGGAAATTCTGAATAAAAATCATTATTATTACTTGTTTTCTTCATTTTAAATAATAAAACAAACGTTATTAAGTTTATAAAAATAATTAGCAAAATAAAAACAATTATTTGCAAAAAACGATAACTATAATAATAAAAGAAATTAATAGTGATAATTACAAAAGTAGGATCAAAATTTGGTGTCTACAAACAGTATTACATAAATTAATGTACGTACTAATATATAAGTGAACATTTATATTAATCATTTATTAAAATGTCAATGACATCATAATATATAAATGAACATCTAATTAAATGGAAATAAACATTCATAAAAAAAAAAACTACGAACTACGGAGTATATTTATGAATGCTTACATTTCTTCAGAATCTCTGTTTTTCTTTTTTGAAACTGTTTCCTTTGCTCTGGAAAAAAAAATTGAAGAATATATTGATTTTATTTACTAGTTTTGAATAATGATTACTAAAATTATAGTATAATATTTACATAGTGTAGACACCCATTTGTGTCTCCCCAAAACCAAACCCGTTGATGAGTACCTTTCACGTTGAATCATAATCGAATGAAGTAAAAGTGTGGAAAGTCTAGTTTTGCGGATAGTTTTAATTTTCTTTACTTTTCTCTCTGTTTTTGAAAACCTATTTTAAGAAAACAGCCAATCCAGTTTGGTTGGTCCATGATATGGGTCCGATAATAGTATAGTTGGTTGGGGCTTGAAAAGAGCTTTCCAATGATATATTATAAGCCCAATTTCGATGAATATTGAGGAAGTTATGGCCAAATTACTAAACTGGGCCCGGTTTGAGCCTTATATGCGGCCCAATGATCTAGAGGAGGGACTAATATGGATTTATCATTCCTAATGCAATTAGGAATGGTTTTAGTCTTCTAGATTCTTATAGAAGGTTTTTTTCATTCCTAATTCAATTAGCATTGATAAATTGACTTTTGTTGACTTTTTAGAGTTTTAATCAGAATAAAAGAGTGTTTTTAAGGAAAATACGATTTTATTCTTCTGTACGGTTAAATTTTATCTGAATTTAGAAAACGCGTAAAAATATTGATTAGCGCCTAACGCCAGACATTAGCGCTTGGCGCTAATGTCAGCGTTTGACGCTTACTTCATTTTTTCACGTCAGAACTCTGGTTCGTTTTTTTATCTTTTCGGTTGATTTTTTCTATAAATAGCCTCCTAAAAACACCGTTTTCGATCATCTACAATCATCTCTAATTACCTATTCTCTAATTCTCTTCTTTCTCGAAGCTAAAGCTTTCTTTTTCTCTCTTTTCTAAACCACCCTTTATACAAAATTCCGCATTCACAAGACCTAGAAACATCTAGCATAGTTCGAAGTTGCCTTCTCCCAAGATGTGAAAGGTTTGATATTTCTGAGGGTGGTCCCAAATCTCTCTTTCAATTATTTAATTTATTATTTTCCTTGAAGTTACTAACGTGTGTATTTTGTTATTAGAAAGAGGTACGAGACATCCAAGTAAGTGCTTTAATTGTTTACATTGTTATTATGATGTAGAAATCATGCTTAGGTTGTTATTATGATTCCTAATGTTATGTTAGGGCGTTTTGATCTTCCTAGTATCATGTCTAGGGTAAATTTAATATAAAGTATTATTAAAAGTATGATTCTTCTTATATTCTTTCCTAATATTTATATTCATGTTAGTATCATGTTAGGGCTAAATATTTGATCTTTATTGCTTAGTGACATGCTAGGGTTTGTTTTTAATCTTGTTAGTATCATGCCTAGGATCTTGCTATTATTATGCTTTAACATTATGATTATCATAATTATTTTAAATATTATTATTATTTGTATGATTATTATTATTATGATTGTTTTTATGTTGCTTGATATATTTATTTTTATTGCTTGATCACGCCTTTTATGCATGTTAAAGGGAATTTGTACTTGTAATCACGCTTAATAAGATAATAAATAATCTTGTTTAGGGTTAATTTGATTATAATTCAAGTGATCGCCAATAATAGTTTTATTTGTGCATTAATATTCAACCAACATAGATAAACAGGTTTAGGGTTAATCCTATTGATTGCATGTTAGTCAGAAAGCGCACATGAATACGATCAGAATAAAGTAGAGGCCTATTATTAGGGCAGGTTCAATCTCTTTTAGGTTAGATTTGTATCTTCATCCCCGAACTACCAGTCATGGTTCCAGACCTATTGGAGTTGACGATCTCCTGGATCGTTAAGGGGTGTAACCTTCACCTCGTGAACGGTTTACAAGTTCCTAAAACTTGTTGGCGACTCTTTTGCTCTATCTTCTTTCCCTTTGGACGCCACCGTACTTTAGTGTATGATCACAGTGGTGTTCAAGCTAGGGGTAATGCTTGAAATATTCCCTACAGTTTTTGGCGACTCCATTGGGGAGGATTTCTATTTTAATTCCTGAAATTTATTTCGGCAATGATTTAGAATGAGTGGATGAGACTCGAAAAGTTCTAAGTATTTCATGTGCGTAATTTTGATTAACATTATTGTCATATTCATAAAAAAGATCTCATTGGAAAGACCATCCGTAATGAGTTAAAACATAGGATTTTTACACGTAGGAAATATGAGGAATATCTTTCACAACTAGGATCGAAATAATGCTGCGCGAAACTGGAAAATTTTATCGAGCACAGAAAGCTGCCGAGGCATGTAGGAACTAGCGTCAGTGAACAAAGACTAGCGCCAACATTTTGACGTTAGCGCCTGGCAATAGCTTCTGTCGCCAGGCGCTAAAGCCAAAAGCTGGCGCTGGACTCTGTTTGCTGGCGCCAAGTTCTTACAATATTGGGCCAGAAATATGCGTTCTAATTTTGACCAGTTTTTAGCACTATTTGCTCGATCCTACTTCCTGATTGAGTTTTTCTCACTTTTCTGAAACCCACATGTGTTCTACATATGGACATAACCCTCTGGGAATTCATGCTCCATCTACCTGATTGAACGCTCTGAGCAACAAAGGGTACATCCGAGAATGTTGAATTCACTAAACCATGGAAGCGAGTTTTTCTAAACTCGCGGTGACCCATCCACTCGCGCCAACCCTTCACGGTTAGGCTTCCGTGCGGTGCATCTGGAAAATTAACTATGGACCCTCTATTGACTAACCCATATCCCGAACTTTAGAGAACTAGAGCCATGGTTAGGTTGCAAACTCATTGCATCACGTTGTGCCTACTTGACTAATTGTGCATTATTGCTTGTGCATACTCTATGTGTTTTTCCTAACTGTTTGTTTGACTTGTGCTAAGATTAAATAAATTAATTTATGACTAAAAGAAATTTTCCTGATTTATTAATTAATTAATTAATTAATTTGAGTTAATAAAGTTTAATAATTTAATCAGATTTGACTTAGTACGACTTTAAGCATACCCTGTAGAGTAATAATACCGAAAGCAGTTCCAGATCAACGTTCCAGCAATGGCGCCAAGGTTTGAATTACAGCGCCACTCTGTGGAGCGTAGCGCCTGGCGACAATGCTGTCGTCTGGCGCTACACTGCAAAGAGAGGCGCCAGTCCTGTCGTTTTGACGACAGTTCGGTTTATTACTCGAGTCATCACCTTATGGCTAATTGAGCAGTTTTCAAGTCGATTTAGTTACTTTTTACTGGTAATTATACCTTGTTAAATCATTAATCGAGTCTAAGCATTAAGTCCCATGGTCTTACAAGAGTCAAAGCATGTCACTTACACTCACCACATAAAACACACACTAATGTACTCTTTGACCATGTCTAAGGGAGTCTTGTATGCGCGTTTTCCGTCATTTTTTATAGGGGGTAAGTCGGATATTAATCCTCCAAATAAATCAACTTGTTTGAACCCTATACTTAACTCCCAAAAATATATACCTTATTTTTGCTAAAAATATGCACCTATTTTTTGTTTTTTCCTCTTTCAAACCGTAAAGTCAAGGTCAATTTGAGTCAAGTAATTAAAACAAAAAAGGGTTTAATTTACAGCGCGTGGTCAAGAAAGGAAGGGCGTTTGATCAAAGACAACCTTTTTATCCAAGTCCAACTTTTCGACAAATCCATCGCTCGTAAGAGGAAAGTTAAGACAATAATGGCAACTCAAGAGGAAGTTAATGAGCTCAGAAACCAACTGGTTACTGTGACTGAGGCGTTAAAGGTTATAACCCTCAAGATTGATGATCCCGTGAAACAACAACAGATGGACCTCATGCAAGAGAGTCTAAGAAAGATATCTAGTGACTATAAGTTTCAAGGAATTAGCTCACAAGGGGTCTCGGTGGACAAGGATCTTCTTCCGCAGAAGTTCAATGCCAACGACATCCCGAAATTCTAAGCGACTGACAACCCTTACTTTCATTTAAGATCCTTCGAAGCGATAATGAGTATTAAGGGTATTGACAAAAAGGTGTTTCCTTCCTTATTTTCACTATCTCTTGAAACCGTTTGCCAACAATGGTTCTTTCTCTTGAGAAAGAAAGAACCTCTACTTGGGAGTCCATAGTAAACGCTTTCATTGATAGATACAAATGCAATATTCAAGGTGAGACTGACTATAGAGAACTTGAAATCCTCAAGCATAAAGAGAATGAAGGTTTCACCTCTTTCTTCAACAAATGGAGGGAGACTTCTGCTAAGATGATCGAGGTGCCAAGCAAAAAAGAGTCTGTGAGGTTATTCATCAAAAACCTTCAAGAGAAATATTCAAAGCATCTCAAACACCAGAATAATCTCCATACCTTTAAGGCCGTCTACGACATTGGAATCAATATAGAAGACGACCTGGCTAAGCTGAAAGTTGCTAACAATAACTCCAACAGTGGCTGGAAAGGCAAGAAGAACGACAATCCTTCTTCTTCCAAAACTACCCACTCGAACAATGTTGGCACTTTTAACTTAAGTAAAGTCCTTGCTATGAATAATCAAGGACAAAAGAAACCATTTAGGAGGAACTTTACTCCTATTGGTATGAGTTATGACACCGCATTTGAACGATTAAATGCAAAAGGTCTTATAACTCCTATTGGACCATTTGGGGACCCACCTGTCGAGAAGAGGACGACTAATTGGAACTCCAATGCACATTGCAAGTATCACCAAGGTAGGGGCCATCTTACCGAGAATTGCTGGAAGCTTAAGGAAGCTATCCAAGACTTAATCGACAATAACAAGCTACCATTGCCTCCTGCTAGTAAGAAGCCAAGTATTGATAATGCGCCTCTCGCTCACTCCTTGGCCATCTCTGATGAGGATAACGAGGTTGATCCCTCATCTCTCATCAAATCTGTCGAAGAAATCCATGCTATCGAAGAAGAGGAGGAGATCTTTTTCGATGCCATGGATAACCTCCCAGAATTAGAAAGTAAAGAGGACATACAATTTCTTACGTTGTCCATGTTAGAGGGATCAAATTTGCTACGTGAAGCTCTTGAAGTTGTGAAGCAACTGCAGAAAAAGTATGACGAGGTTCCACCCTCGAAAAATAAATCCAACAGAGAGTTCACACCCATGGGAATGACCTATGATGCTACTTTTGATCATCTCTATGATCAAGGAATAATCAAACCTATTGGCCCTACTGAGGATCCAACACCAGAAAAGCGATCTTCAAGATGGGATCCCAAGTCCTACTGCAAGTACCATCGAGGGAACGGTCATACCACAAATGAATGCTACAGGTTTTGAAACATCATTCAAGATCTTATCGAAGCAAACAAGATCCCATTACCTCTAGCTAGCGAGGGAACGGGGAAACACTTTTCCTTGTAAGTAATCGATGAACCCAAGAAGAGTAATAGACTCTACACTCCAATTGGGATTCCATATGCTCAAATGTTCAAAATGCTCTCCGAGAGTGGCGAGGTCAAACCTCTCGAACCGTGACCATTCGAATCGTTAAAAAGGACAGACAAATTTTATTGTCAATATCATCAATCAGGGGGTCACACTATTGAAAACTGTTTTAAATTTAAGGATTTAATTCAGAAAATGATTGATGACAAAAGACTAGTCTAAGTTCTACAAGAAGAAGATGTAAATATTAATGGAGTTTGGGATAGTGATGAAGAAGACATTTATCTAAAGGACATGGTAGGACCTCCACCTACAGTGTCATATGCCATGGATGACTTCTGGGTTGAAGAAGATTCATCCATAGACGTCCTCACAAGATCTGAGAGAATACAACCTCCTGTTTCGACACAACCCATGCCAACCACGCAGCAAGTTCCCACACCTATCATAGAAGACAATGACATTGCCAAACAGCTCAAGAAAACCAAGGTTGAAATGAACGTTTGAAGCTTCTAGCAAAATCTCGAGAGCATAGGTTGGCAGTAATGAATGCCTTGGATAAGATAGGGATGATTCTGACACCACCCCTCAGGGGTTGGCTAACTTCCTTACGAGTGATCTCCCTAGTCCTATCAACTTGATCACCTTTTCCGACAAGGATTTACCTCCAGAAGGTGACAAGCATTACAATGCGTTAAATCTCACAGTGGTTTGCAAGAGAATGAACGTCCCTATGACTCTTGTAGACAATGGATCGGCCATTAATGTCTGTCCACTTAGAACTGCGAAAATGATAGGCATAAGGGATGAAGACTTAACCCCGTCAACGCAAGGAATAAGAGCTTATGACAACACTCGACGTCAAGCTCTTGGTAAAATCACTATGAATGTAACGACAGGAGTAATAGAACACGCTACTACATTCCAAGTAGTAGACATTAAGGCTTCATTCAATCTATTGTTGGGACGCCCTTGGCTTCATGACCTAGAGGCCGTCCCTTCATCTCTCCACCAACAGGTAAAGGCCATAGTTAGAGGAATTCCCATTACAATCGATGCTTCACCCATGAGGATTAAAGCTATCGAGAATCCAATAATTAATGTGGAGCACGATGAAGACGATGAAGATACGTGGGGCTTTAACGAAGAGGTCTCCTTTATCGAGGAGGATGAAAGGACCCCTCTTTGCCACGACCCCCACTCCAATATGATAGTGAACATTATTCTGAAGAAACAAGGACATTTTCCGGGGATGACCCTAGGAAAGAATAAAGGAATAGCAAGACCGCTAGAATCACCTGGCCTCCCTAAATTAGATACTTTCGGACTTGGTTTCGAACCGACTCGGGACGATCTCAAGCGAGCCCAGGAAAAGTCAAAGGCACGTAAGGACGCTCGCATCCAAAAGAAAGAAATCCCAATGGATCAGTATCCTCTTACCCTCAATGGACAATTCATAAAAGAAGGAGAGGACTATCCGTACGACGAATTTCCCGAACCGTTTGTCGTAAATGGCATAAGACAACCGGGATTTGAGATTTTCCTAGATTGCTATTTCATAGATGAAATCCCAACTCCTATCCGCAAGGAGAAAGTACCCCCATGCTTTAACTTTAATGTCATGGGATTACTATTTGGGCGAGAAAAAGATGAGTCAACATACAAAGAGGATAACTCCTCGCTCATCCAAACAGTCCTACAAAGCGAAAGCTTCGATCCCTCGAAGCTTATCACTCCAGCGGAAGGATCACTACAAGGGTGGCGCAATATCGTCAAGGTGACTACTCCAAGCGGAAGGAAAATATCCATCAAAACAGGGCAAGGATCGATGTTCGAAGAGTCGTCTGAGTCAGAGAAGAGTCTCTCCCTATAGAGTCATCTAAGTCTTTATTTTTAGCACCCCCTCCTTCTATCTCTTCCCGTAGGATAGTCAGCGATCAAGTCCCTGAGGACATATCCCTCTTTGATGTAATGATCTCAGAATTTAATAATATGTCTTCTTCTCCTTACTCCTTGTGTTCTTCTTTAACCCAAGATGAAGAGCATTGCTTAACTAACAACGAACATGACAAAGAACATATTAAAGCAATGGAAACACTTGAAAAGAAAACACCGATAATTGAGGAAACTGAGACGGTTGATATCTCAAACGATTCAACCAATAAAAGAGAAGATAAAATCGGACTAACACTTAATGAACAAGAAAGAACCGATTTAATTAACTTGCTTAAAGAATTCATCGATGTATTCGCTTGGTCATATGAAGATATACCAGGCATTAATAGAGAAATAGCTCAACACGCAATACCATTAATTCCAGGAATGAAACCTGTAAAACAAAAGTTACGTCGAATGAAACCCGACGTAGCTCTTAAAATAAAAGAAGAAGTTTAAAAACAAATAACTGCAGGTTTTATCAAGATATCCAAATACCCCAAATGGGTCTCTAACGTCGTCCTAGTTCCGAAAAAGGATGGGAGGGTAAGATTGTGTGTCGACTATCGAGATCTAAATAAGGCAAGTCCAAAGGACGACTTCCCTTTACCACACATCGATATTCTGGTGGATAACACAGCAAACCACGCGCTTCTCTCGTTCATGGATGGATACGCGGGCTATAATCAGATTCTCATGGCGGAAGAAGACATGGAGAAAACAACCTTCATAACACCATGGGGTACTTACTACTACACGGTAATGACATTCGGGTTGAAAAACGCGGGTGCTACTTACCAACGAGCAGCGACTGCCTTGCTCCATGACATGATGCATAAAGAAGTCGATGTATATGTGGACGATATGATTGTGAAATCAAAAGATCGCCCATGCCATCAAATAGCCTTGAGAAAATTCTTTGAAAGGCTGAGAAAATACAACATGAGGCTAAATCCATCTAAGTGTGCTTTTGGAGTCACTTCAGGCAAGCTTTTGGGTTATGTCATAAGCTCTAGAGGAATAGAGATAGACCCAACCAAGATCAAGGCAATCATAAGTAGGTTCATATCAAAATTGATTACAATATGTGAACCAATCTTCAAAAAGCTTAAAAAGAATGTACCAGTGATATGGGATGACGAGTGTCAAAAAGCCTTTGAAAAGATCAAAGCCTATCTCGCAAATCATCCCGTATTAGCACCAACACTTCCGGGAATACCTCTTAGGTTGTACTTAACATTCACCAAAGAGACAATGGGAGCCATGTTAGCGCAAGAAGTAGAAGGCAAAGAAAATGCGATCTACTATCTAAGCAAAAAGATGCTCGAGTATGAAGCACGCTATACACCACTTGAGAAATTGTGCCTCGCATTGGTGTGGGCCACAACTAAGTTAAGACATTACATGCTCGTGCATACAGTCGTTGTAGTTTCCCGATTAGATCCACTCAAGTATTTATTCGAGAAATCTACACTCAATGGGCGCATATCGAGATAAATATTCAACTTAGCCCAGTTCGATGTAAGATTCATGCCACAAAAAGCTATCAAAGGATCTGTGGTTTCGGATTTTCTAGCAGACTTTCCAATAGAAGACTTGACCCCAATACACGAAAATGAATTTCCAGACGAAGACTTGATGGTCACTGAAGATGATACTTGGACCTTGTACTTCGATGGAGCCTCAAACCAAAAGGGATGTGGCGTTGGAGTATTACTAGTATCACCCAAAGAAGAGCATGTTCCAATCTCTATAAAGCTTGATTTCGACATTACTAACAACGCTGCTGAATATGAAGCATGCGTAATAGGCCTTGAAATAACTTTGGCATTGGGAGTGAAAAAACTACGAATATTCGGAGTCTCTTCATTGATCATTAATCAAATCTCTAAAATATGGAAAGTAAGGAGTGAAAGCCTAGCCCCTTACCAAACTTATCTAGAAACGCTCACTAATCAGTTAGAGAAGGTAGAGTACACATATCTACCTAGAGAAGAAAATCAATTTGCTGATGCCTTTGCAAGACTAGCCTCAATGGTTAGGATTCCTACGGAAATCGAGCAAATGCCTATAACTATAGAAAAAAGGCATAAACCGACCTACATTCAAGCTATAGAAGATGATGAAGTGATCCAAGACGAAGAAGAAGAAGAAGAAGAAGAAGAAGAAGAAGAAGAACCGTGGTATATGGATATACTCAACTATGTCACCAAAGGAGAATACCCTCCCTATGCTGACAAAAGAGCAAAACGAGCATTAAGACTCCTGGCTTCCCAATACGTACGCATAGACAACGAGTTACACCAAAGGGTACCTAAGGGCCGAGCCCTCTTATGTGCAGGAAAAAAGGATGCTCAAAGAGCAATGAGGATAGTCCACGAAGGAATTTGTGGAACTCACGTAAATGGCAAAATGCTAAAATATAATGCGAGAAGGGTAATATTGGACTACCATGAATAGGGATTGTCATCAATATGTAAAAAGATGCCCTAAGTGCCAAATCTACACTGATTTACAATATGTTCCTCCATCTTTACGCTACACCTACACTTCGCCATGGTCATTCTCTACATGGGGAATTGACATCATTGGCAAAATCACTCCCCCAGGAACAGGAGGTCACGAATACATTTTAGTGGCAATTGATTACTTCACAAAGTGGGTCGAAGCACAATCATACGCCAAACTCACTGCAAAACATGTAGCACTCTTTATCGAAAGAAATATTATTTGTCGATATGGAGTCCCACATGAAATGATAAGTGACAATGGAACTCACTTTCAAGCCGAGTGTGAAGATTTGCTACAAAAATATGGTATTCAACATCATCATTCTTCTCCTTATAGACCTCAGGCAAATGGAGCAGTCGAAGCAGCTAATAAAAATTTAAAGACTATCATTGAGAATATGACGGAAAATTACAAGGATTGGCTTAACAAACTCTACTTCGCATTGTGGGGTTATCGCACGACTAGAAGCTCTACATTACACTCAATGCTATCAAACTCGTATGGCTATGCATTTTAATAAGAAGGTCAAGACAAGAAACATCAAAGTAGGAGATTTGGTGTTAAAAGCATTAAGGAAAAATGTTTTATATCTAAGGGGAAAATTCAGACCTATTGGTCTGGACCCTACATTGTCAAAACAATCCTGCTAGGAGGTGCAGCAAAATTAACTGACATGGATGGCAATGAGTTCTTGAACAAGACAAATCTTGACCAACTTAAAAAGTACTAACCATAATCACTTGAGTAGGACACTCAAGAGAGCTACGTTTGGTCTGATTCCTTAAGAAAGGATACATAGGCAACCCTTTACGGGTGCGACCACTTTATTTTTTCTCAAATCTCGCATCCCAGACTTAATAAAAAATTCAACAGAAGATCGACGAAATATCGGCGTCACAGAAAATATTCTAACGCCAGCCGATCAACCTTAGCGCCAGACGACAACCTCTGTCACCTTACGCCAGACTTCCGTAGCTGGCGCCAGTCGTAAAATCGCGGTGCCAATTTTCTGTAATATCTGGGAATATTTCGGTGTTTTTTCAGAAAATTTTTGACTTCCGTACTCGGAAAAATTTCTGGAAAATCAAAATTTCAGTTTTCATTGCTTTAATAAATTAAATTTAAAGGAGATAATTTAATTAAAAAGATGGAATTTCATTAATAAAATAAACTAATAATTACATTATTGATGGAATTTAAATAAAGCTTAAATAAATTAACTTTGAATTTAAAACTAAGTCTAATAATTGAAAGTTAAGCAGTGCTTTAATCTTTTTTTTCTTTTTTCTTTTTTTGCCCTCTTCCAATTTTTATCTGCGTCTTCTTCCTCATCCATAACTTTAGCTAGTAGGCATCCTTTAGAAGATCTACATTCAATTTTGGAGTAAATAGTTTCTCCTTTAGCTAGGACCCCATGTTTCTTTTTTACCCAAGCCTTCTTCTCTGTAGTGTCAGCTTTCCTTTTTCCTTTATCCTTCGCAGAGCTTTTCTTCTTAGGAATTTTAGGTGTGTTGAACTCAACTCTTTCATCCAAGAGTTCCTTAACAAGAATCACTTTATCACCTAGACGACTCTTCACATCAGTTTTACTCTGAATTTTCTTCATGTCCTTTGAAGGTTTCTTCAGAAGCCACCTTTTCACATCATTGGGCAAGGAAGGAGGAACCTTTTGGATAATCACTTCCCATAAAGGTCTACGCTCCAATAAGTATCAAATTTGTCTACTTCTTGAGAGACAAGGAACTCATAAGGACAACGAAGATCCCCGGAAGGAATTGTTTGAAGTAGGACGTACTGTCTTTTTACCCTGCATGGATAATAAAAAGTCATTCGGGACAAGCTTGGAAGACGGCAGAAAGGTTGCTTGTTAACACCAACCATCTTTTCTATTTTCCACCAAGGGATGAGCCCCTTGATGGCAAAATTGCAAGACTCGAAGACCTTCTTCCATTCATGGCGCTCCATCTTAGAGAAGCGTTTCTTCCTTCTCACAAAGCAGTTTGGAGTGTACTTCTCAATATTGTCTGGAGGGCTAATTAATTCCAGTCTTTCCATTAGCCACATCTGTAAAAAAAAAAACAATATTATTATTACTATACAAAAATATATTTTTGATTTCTGTAATTAAAAATACTATTTTTCTACCTGTAATAAAATTGGAGAGCCCCGAAAAGGCGCTTTTGGATTCTTCTTTAATTCATCAAGACTAAGCATAGTCTCTCCAACTATTTATGGCGTTGGATTTCTCCCAGATTCAATCTGCTCCAAAACAGTTGATATGATTGCTTAACCCTTATTAGTTTTACCACTAGTGAGAAGATATTGATTAAGCATGCAAAAAAGAAAAGCCCTTCTTCTATAAACATGAAAAGACTCAGAATAATGTCTATCAAAATAATGGCGAGCAAATTCTTTCAAATTAACTATGCTACCATCTACTATTTTGGTTAGATCTTTGTCTTTTAAATTAAAGAAGCGCTCGAAATCCTTATAATAATATTCGTTTATTTTAGGGATTACTACAAGATCTAATGCAAGGAAGCCTAAGATAGCACCAAATTCTTCCGGCAAAGGGCTAATTTCATCATACCCTAATCTAAAGCAATGAGTATCCACATCCCAATATTCTAGAGCGGTATGAATAAAGTCTAAATCAAGATCTACCCCTTTGACACCATAAATACCCCCCATATGAAAAACATCTAACTCTTTTCTCTCCCTGGCATTAAGAGACCGACACCTATCATGAGTGAAGTTGGTAAAACTTTTAGAGATTAGAGACATGATTGTTATTTTTTCCAAAAGCTAAGAATATATTTAATCTGCTGAAATTATGAAGAAAATCGGCTGGGCAGGGGGCTATTTATACACAAAATCGGCGCAGTTTTAATCCAGGAAGGATTCGGAGTCAGCGCTCATCAGCGCCAGACGCCAAATATTGGCGCCTGACGCCAGAGCATGGCGCTAAACGCTAAGCGTAGCGCATGGCGCTACACCAAAGCGCGTGGCGCCAGGTGGTGCTAACGTGTCTTATTATACCAGCTTTCTAAAAACCACGCTTTTTTGGCCTGATTCGAGTATGACCAATGACTTTACGGCCTATTATTCCTTTTTATACCTTTTTTCCAAATTTTATTTATTTCTTCTTCTTAATTAATATAACTATTATATTAATTATATTATTTTTCAGATTTTATTTAGACTTAACTACTAAGTTTTTTTATAAATCCAATATTTTTTTTGACTTTTATTTTTTTCATTTTTTTCTTTTTGGGGGAGAAAGTCGGATACCCTCCATCAATAATAAAAATGACGGAATTTTTACGCAAAATTAATTTTCACAATTCTTTGCATACACAAACATGCACATTAAAAAAGATAAATAATAAATACTGAATAAACTCATAAGTAGTATGTATATACAAGCATGCCTAAATAATGAGTCTAAATAAAGGCAAAGTTCTATACAAAGTCAAAATAAAAAAAAGCACAGGAACAAACTACGCCGCCAGGGGACGTACACCCATCATCTCATAGAACTACGCCGTACGAGGAGTAACCTCTCCACTAACTCCAGTTCCAGCTCCGGTCTCCTTGGGAGGTGGAAAACTCTACACAGGACCCGTCCACCCAAGATCAAGCTGAGGCTGAGGCTGCGGAGGCTGCCACGAAGACGAGCCGACCTCGTACATCCCACCATCTCTAAGAGCCAAGGTAGCCTCTCCCTGGCCTGCCGGCGCAGCATGTGGACCCTTAGATGAAGAGCCTGAGCCCTCTACCGCCTCGGTGCGCGCAGCCTCAAAACAACCACCCCGACCGCCATAATTAGTTTGGCGATGTCTCGAGCTAGATCTCACCGACTCCCTCCGCACCTCAGGTCTCGTACGGGTACGAGAAGGAATGGGCTGACCCTGCAAAAGAAACAAAAGTCAGAAACAAGTAAAATAGAAGCAGTAATGCAAAAATAAAGAAGGGAAACTACCTCCTGAAAGGCGTCGTCACGACGACATGTAGCCATATTCCTCATACGAACAAGCTGGCTCCGGAAAGCATCTATGCACCGTGCCATCGCCATGATCACCTCGCGTTAGAACTGTCAAAGAAGTAAAGTCAGTAATGATGCATAACATATATGGATAAAAGTTGCAAATAAGTAAGTTTACCCGAGTCTGGTGACGAGGGATCGACCGTTCCACGAAGCGCTCACCCTTGGGAGCCGGAGGAATCATCTCCTCAATCGGCCCGTACGTCCCCTGATAGTGGATGGACATACAAGGTGGCACAAACTCAGTAGGTGTAGGGAAAATTTCGAGCATTACCCCTAGCTTGAACCCCACTGTGATCATACACTAAAGTACGGTGGCGTCCAAAGGGAAAGAAGATAGAGCAAAAGAGTCGCCAACAAGTTTTAGGAATTGTAAACCGTTCACGAGGTGAAGGTTACACCCCTTAACGATCCAGGAGATCGTTAACTCCAATAGGTCTGGAACCATGACTGGTAGTTCGGGGATGAAGGTACAAATCCAACCTAAAAGAGATTGAACCTGCCCTAATAATATACCTCTACTTTATTCTGATCGTATTCATGTGCGCTTTCTGACTAACATGCAATCATTAGGATTAACCCTAAACCTATTTATCTATGTTGGTTGAATATAATGCACAAACAAACCTGTTATTGGCGATCACTTGAATTATAATCAAATTAACCCTAAAGAAAATTATTAATTATCTTATTAAGCGTGATTACAAGTACCAATTCCCTTAAAACATGCATAAAAGGTGTGATCAAGCATTAAATAATAAATATAATCAAGCAACATAATAATAATGATAATAATAATAATAATAATAATAATAATAATAATTATTATTATTATTATTATTATTATTATTATTATTATAATCACAATAAAAAAATTAATCATAATTAACATAATCATATTAACGCTAAAGCATAATAATAGCAAGATCCTAGGCATGATACTAACAAGATTAATAACAAACCCTAGCATGTCACTAAACAATAAAAATCAAAGCTTTAACCCTAACATGATACTAACATGAATATTAATATTAGAAAAGAGCATAAGAAGCATCATCCTTTTAATCATACTTGATATTAAACTTACCCTAGACATGATACTAGGAAGATCAAAGCACCCTAACATAACACTAGGAATCATAACAACCTAAGCATGATTTCGACATCATAATAACAATGTAAACAATTAAAGCACTTACTTGGATGCCTCGTACCTCTTTCTAATAACAAAATAAACACGTTAGTAATTTCAAGGAAAATAATAAACAATTAAATTAATTAATAATTGAAAGAGAGATTTGGGACCAAACCCTCAGAAATTAAAACCTTTCACGTCTAGGGCGAAGGCAACTTCGAATAATCCTAGGTGTATCTAGGTCTTGTGAATGCGGAATTTTGTAAAAAGAAGGTAGGTTTAGAAAAGAGAGAGAGAAACTTTAGCTTAGAGAGAGTTGATGATTGTAGATGATTTAAAACAGAATTTTTAGAAGGCTATTTATAGAGAAAATCAGGCAAAAAGATAGAAAATTGAACCAGAATTTTGACGCGAAAAAATAAAGTTAGCGCCTGTAGGGAATAAATTTCAAGCGTTAATCCCCTTGCTTGAACCCCACTGTGGTCATACACTAAAGTACGGTGGCGTCTAAAAGGGAAGAAGATAGAGCAAAAGAGTCGCCAACAAGTTTTAGGAACTTGTAAACCATTCACAGGGTGAAGGTTACACCCCTTAACGATCCAAGAGATCGTCAACTCCATAAGGTCTAGAACCAAATAAGGGTTCGGGGATGATGGTACAAATCCAACCTAAAAGAGATTGAACCTGCCCTAATAATAGGCCTCTACTTTATTCAGATCGTATTCATGTGCGCTTTCTGACTAACATGCAATCAATAGGTTTAACCCTAAACCTGTTTATCTATGTTGGTTCAATATAAACGCACAAATAAAACTGTTATTGGCGATCACTTGAAATTATAATCAAATGAACCCTAAACAAGATTATTAATTATCTTATTAAGCGTGATTACAAGTACTAATTCCCTTTAAACATGCATAAAAAGCGTGATCAAGCAATAAAAATAAATAAAATCAAGCAACATAATAATAAAATAATAATCATAGATATAATTATAAATTATAATCAAAACAATAATAATCATAAATAAAATAATCATCATTAAAATAACAATAATAATAATATTCATAATCATCATAAATTATAACAATTATAATCATGTTCATGTTAATATTAAAGCATAATAAACATAGCAAGATCCTAGGCATGATACTAACAAGATTAATAACAAATCCTAGCATGTCACTAAGCAATAAAAATCAAATCTTTAACCCTAACATGATACTAACAATCGTAAATATTAGGAAGAACATAGGAAGCATCGTAACAATCATATTTAATATCAAAGTTACCCTAGACATGATACCAGGAATATCACAATAACAAGATTTCTACATCATAACATCAATAAAAACCATTAAAGTACTTACTTTGATGCTTCGTACCTCTTTCTAATAACAAAATACACACGTTAGTAACTTCAAGGAAAAAATAATAAACAAACAATTAAATTAAATAATTGAAAGAGAGATTTGGGACCAAACCCTAAAAAAATTAAACCTTTCACGTCTAGGGAGAAAGAAACTTCGAATATGGCTAGGTGTTTCTAGATCTTGCGAATGCGGAATTTTGTATGTAAAAAGCAAGTTTTTAGAAAGAACGAGAGAAAGATGAATGAATGAATTAGAAGAGAATGAGAGTTGAAAACTAATTGTAGGTGAATATAATGAAAACTGATTGTTGATGAGAATTGGTGAGTCAAAACGAAGTTTTTAATACGTTATTTATAGAGAAATCAGCCAAAAAGATAAAATTACAAAACAGAGTCCGGCGCACGCAAAACGAGATTGGCGCCAGGAATTGGCCATTGGCGCAAGGCGCCTAACGCCAGGCATTGTTTTCTAAAATTAGATAAATTTGCCGTACTGGAGGATAAAATCGTATCTTTTCCTCAAAAATGCTCTTTGATTTTAATTAAAACTCTGAAAAGTCAACAAAAGTCAATTTATCAATGCTAATTGAATTAGGATTGAAAAGAACCTTCTAGAAGAATCTAGAAGACTAAAACCATTCCTAATTGCATTAGGAATGATAAATCATACATTTCCCTCCCCAAGATCATTGGGCCGGACATAAGGCTCAAACTGGGCCCAGTTTAGTAAATTAGCCATAACTTCCTCAATATTCATTGGAATTGGGCTTATAATATATCGTTAGAAAGCTCTTGTCAAGCCCCATCCAACCACACTACTATTGGACTCATATCATGGACCAACCAAACTGGATTGGCTGTTTCCTTAAAATAAGTTTTCAAAAACAGAAAGAAGAGAAAAGAAAATTAAAACTATCCGCAACACTAAACTTTCCACACTTTCGCTTCATTCGATTATGATTCGACGCGAAAGGTACTCATCACTTGGTTTGGTTTTGGGGAGACACAAATGGGTGTCTACAGAATCCCCCACTTTGACTGAGTTTGGAGAAACGCGAGTTTTGAAAACAAAAGTCAAAGTATCGATAGGGACGGAGAATGATTCAGAACGTTATGCAATCCTAAATCATTCTTGTAACGCCGATACCTGCAAAACTAGCGTTAGTTAAACAGATAAAAGAGTTAAGAAACGAGTATCTTGCACCGTCGAGCACACGCCTCTGAAAGTAACCGATTGTTTTGATGACTTCCTGCAATCTAGAGAATGCCATCCCGCTTGAAAACCGCTACGTCTGTAACTGCTTCCAAATTAGAAGATTGCTTCGCCTGAAACGATCCTCCTCCGCTTTGATAATATTCCACATCCAAGGGAATACTTTCGAAGATTATTTCTCTTGAAACAATCCTCGGTTGTTTGTGACTACTCTCCATAATCTAGGGAACGCCACCTTGTTGTTTCGATGTTCACTCGTCTCTGAAAAAAGAGCTTCCTTTTTTGGTACGCTCACGCGCCTCTGAACAAAGAGCTTCTTTTTGATATGATCTTCTGAATGACGTGTCCACGCATCTCTGAACGAAGAGCTTGATAATAGGATGCCCACGCTTCTCTGAGCAAAAGAGCTTGTAGGAAAATAGGAGATCTTTGATGATATGTCCAAGTGTCTCTGAACAAAAGAGGTTTTAAATGATATGCCCACGTGTCTCTGGTGCAAAAGATCTTGATGGACACGCCCATGCGTCTCTAGACAATAGAGCTTGAATGTAATGTCCCCGCGTCTCTGAACAAAAGAGCTTTGATGATATGCCCACGCGTCTCTGGAGAAAAGAGCTTTGATGGAAATGTTCATGCGTCTCTGAACAAAAGAGCTTTGATGATATGTCCACGCGTCTCTGGAGCAAAGAGCTTTGATGGAGATGTTCACGTGTCTTTGAACAAAAGAGCTTGAAAATAATATGCCCACGCGTCTCTTGACAATAGAGCTTCGGTACTTGAACGTTTGTTGTGATAATATTCTGAAGAAGAAATTTCCGAAGACCAACGTTTGTCGATCTATAAAGCTCGCCTGAACTTTGTTTCCGTTAAAACCAATATGTCGGTGTTTCCGTGATGAGCCAATTCTTAGGCTTTTTAAGCTAAGTGAGACGATCTTTTATCAGGTCATCCACTTATTGTGATTGTAATCAAACTGACTACTTAATCATGTCAAATTGCTTATAGGGGCTAACTAGCGTACCAAGGAACCTGAAGTTGCTGTATGAGGTCGAAATCATCTTTTTGAGAGGCTTCGAGCTCTGTCGCTGCTGAAATATCTATGGCGCCAAGAATTGACTCTGTCGCCAGACACTGGGGTCTAGCACCAGGCGCTAAAAACTATTGCCAGACGCTAAATGTTTTCGTTCGGCGCTAGAGTAGGGTCTTCCCTGTTCTGCTGCACCTTTATTTATTTTTGACTATAGAACTTTGCTAATATTTTTAACCATCTAAGGGTTGACCTAAGGCTTAATTATCTTAGGGTTGACCTAAGGTTTAATGTTGCTTGACTCATCGACTTGACACGATTCAAGGTATAAACTTGACTCGATATGATTGACTGACTCGAGGTTGACTCGACTCGAAGTGAAATGACACGTGTGCCTCGTGACCCGTGTGTGCATAGTGTTGATTATGCGACTCAAAAATGTAAAAAAACAAAAATTTTCCGTCATTTTTGTGGAGGGTACCGACTTTCTCCCGAAAAAGAAAGACGCGAAAAAAGAATCGAAGTTTGAAGATGCATGTTGAATGAGCTTAGTCAAATGTTGTTTGATACTATCTCTCAAGGTGCAAGGATTAATCCATCCTAGGCTATCTCAATGGTTGACCCCATGATAAAAGTATTTGGGTAACTCAGGCACGGAGGCTAAGTACTTCATACTTCGTGATGCAATGATGATTATGATTGATGAATGACGTTGATATGACAAGGCACACTTCAACGGTGTGTTAAGATTCCATGACAAAGGGATCCTAAGGAAAGGTATATTTGGTTATGTATCTGTGCGGTGTGTGAAAGTGACACTAAAGCTAGGCCGCAAGGGCTAAGTGTATGGAAAAATATATTTAAAAGAGTCAAATTTAGGCTAGGTAAGTGTAGGCGTCGTTCGAAGTGCGCCTACGTTAAAATCATGTGTGAATATGCTTGGAACTCATAGGAAGTGGGAGTTGACATAATACGATTAGGGACAAATAAAGTAAGGAGCCGCCAACAAGTTTTTAAGGAATTTGTAAACCGTTCACGGATCATAAAAAGCAACCACGAATAAAGGGACTACGAAGGCAACAACGATTGACCCGTGAAGGTTACACCCCATTCATAATCCATGAGATTACTAACTCCATATGGTTCGGAACCACAAAAGGAGGATCGGGGATGATGGTACGAAGTGACTCGTGGAGTCACATTCGCCCGTATTGGCCTCTACTCGATTCTTATAGTGAAAAATGAAGCCTGCGATCTCAAAGGCATACAAACAAAATATTCAATTTGCTCCAAACTATTATTTAGCTAAATTGGTTGAATATTAATGCAACACATAATTCTAAAATATTTGTGACCACTTGAATTAAACAATAAGATTAAAAAGGAACTTAAACCGGTTGTCCAAATTATCTTATTTGGCGTGATTTTCAATTACATATTCCCTTTAAACATGCAATATGGTGATCATAACAATAATAATATAATAAATATTAATATTGGAAGAAATTTAGCAATAATTCCAACAATATAAAATCGTTAGAAAAATAATAGAAATAAGAGGAAATAATTCTTACTTTGATTCTGTTTGTTTGCAACTACAAAATAATAAACGAGTTAGTAACTTCAAGAAAATAATAATAGAACAATAATTAAATTAAATTAAATAAAGTAGAGTTGATTTGGGGCCAAACCCTCAAATAGTTCTACCTTTCACGCCTTGGCTTAAGGACAGAACCACGAGTAAAGTATGGACTCCTTGGAGTACTTGAAGAAGGAATTTTGAAAGAAAAAAGGGTAGGCTAGTGTTTAGGCTAGAGCATAGAAGAGAGAAAAATAGAGAGTTCATTGATGCCCCGTACATAAGAAATGAGGGGGTATTTATAGAGAAAATGTGCTGAGGGGGCACACGGAACCCTAAAATGATAAAAACCCTAAAAAAGTATCCCGCGACACGGCAAACTGTAACGTGACACGGGAAGTCCCACCGTCAGACGGGAAACATTCCCGTGACACGGTTCATTTTTAGGTTTACACGGAAAAGACACGGAATTTCCCGTGTCACGGGAAATCCCACCGTCAGACGGGAATGATTCTCGTGACACGGTGGTACCTGCCGTGGCGCGGGAATTCCTAGCCCGCTTTTCCGCCTAAATATATTTTTAACCCTAATTTCATTCGGCATTTTAAGTGCCGATTGATAATTTCGGGCCTTTTATGACTTATTATTTGGGCTAAAATAAGAAAATAATTAAATAAAATAAATAAAAGGTTTGGGCTAAAATTAAATAATAAATTTGGGCTGAAATTAAAACTATGCCTTTACCAAACATCAAGACTAATCCATGGACTGTTCAAAAATATGAATTTAATCGAATACGATTTTTTAAGCATTTCGGGATTAAATACTAAACCCGACCAATAGTGGTGGTGAAAGGTTGTTCATCATCGGGTTTGGTTTTGGGGAGACATTTTTAGGTGTCTACAGAAGCCCCCACTTTGACTGGGTTTGTAGAAACGTCAGTTTCGAAAACGATAGTCAAAGTAGTCGATAGGGACGGAGAATGATTTAAGACGTTCTGCGATCCTAAATCACTCTGTATACGCCGATACCTGCAGAAAAATGTTAATTCCATAGATAAAAGAGTAAAAGGATAGAATACGTATCTGGCACCAGTGTATCAGTGACAAACGAATTTGGCAGCTTCCTATGCTTAAAGGAATCCACCGGGTGACATTTGTTGAAACGCTTTCCATGCCTGAGGAAAGCCGACTGAAGAGTTTGGTAGTTTTCTAAGCCTGAAGAAACCTACCGGATGATACTTTCCATGCCTGAGGAAAGTCGACGTATGAATTTGGCGGTTTCCTATACTTGAAGAAAAATCCACCGATAATGCCTTCCATGCTTGAGGAAAGCCGACAAAGGAATTTGGCGGTTTTCTATACTTGAAGAAAAATCCACCGATAACGCTTTCCATGCTTGAGGAAAGCCGACTTGGCGGTTTTCTATACTTGAAGAAAAATCCACCGATAACGCTTTCCAAGCTTGAGGAAAGCCGATTTGGCGGTTTTCTATACTTGAAGAAAAATCCACCGATAACGCTTTCCAAGCCTGAGGAAAGCCGACGACTACTGTTATCGCTGAAATTTGCAAGTGTATGATGGTTCGATTATCCCCGAACGTGGGCCACATATGATTCACACCTTTCAAGTCGATTATCCGACCATATTAGGTGCTTAAAATATCGACAACATGACTTTAATGCTTCTAGGGGAAAAATAGTAATTTTGTTACCCTCCAACCGTCAGTTAGAATTTTCCGCGTAATTTTGCTGAAAAATTAACTGTCCAATTTGCGCGGAAAATCGTGCAATTCTGGTCAAAATGCCAGGAATATTCGCAAATAGCTATGTAGGGCAGGCACAAAGCCACCGTGTCACGAAATGACTTCCCGTGACACGGCACGGGTCCCCGTCACGCGGAGCAGATTCCCGTGACGCGGCAGGGGGTCCCCGTCACGCGGAGCAGATTCCTGTGACACGGGAAATTAGTTGGCTGAAAATCAGTCAACTGGCATCTTTGACTAGTCAGACCACGTGCACCACGCAATATATTACCGTTACATGGTAACGGAAACCGTTGCACAGGAAACGGGGTCATGCAACGGTTACTTTTGGCTTTAAATATCAACCATTTCTCCCATTTTGCTCACCAGCCATTTCTCTTTCTTGTCCGGTTTTCACCCAAAAAAAAAAATTTATTTTTGCTCGGATTCCCGTGTCTCGGTGGCTTCTCACCGCCGCTCGGAGTTTGCTCCCGTCAGCCGGAATCACCTCCCGTGTCAGGGCGGTTCTCCCACCCCCCTTTTTTTTAAAAAACTTTTCGCTACTGCTTGCTGCTTGCTGCTCACTGTCGTGTTGCTGTTTGCCGTTAATTGGAGCTCCGGCTTCCCCTGTGCTTACCGTGACACGGAATTTATCATCGTGACACGTCATTTGCTCACCGTGTCGCGGCGGCTACTCTGATCTTCGCAGTTTTTCGAGCTTTTGGAGCTCAAATCTTCACCAATTCCGCTCTAATTTTTTGCCACTTTCCTTATTTTCGATTCTCTACAAGGATCTATGTAAGTCTCCCTTGATTTTGCCTCGAATTTTCTTCAAATGAGTAATTTCATGAAAAACCCTTAAAAATCAATTTGGGGATTTTTTTGATTTTGTGGTTTATGTTGAAATTCTTGCTATGAATTTACTTGTATTTGTACGTATGCGTGTTATTGAGCGATTTGAGACAAAAATTGCATGATTTGGTGAAGAATTGAGCAAAATCACCATTTTTGATACTACTTGTGGTAAATGGTGTTCCTTGTTGTTCATGTTGTTCTTTTGCACTTGGATTGATGACATGTTGGTTGTAGATCTTGTAAAATATGCTATGATGTGTTGATCTATTGTTTTTGTGCAACTTTGAGACATGTTTTGTATTGCGTATGTACTACATTGTCATGGAGAACATAGTATCATGGAATTAGGAGAACATAGTATTAGTTCGTCATGGAGAAACTAAATACTATAAATAATTCCATTATTTTGCCAATTTTTATCCTTGAGGTAAAAATTTAGCGTATAATGCGATAAACAACTAAATAACTTAGGAAGTGATGCTAAGCATTTAGATTTTTTTATTAAAAATGCAACTCGAACTAAATGTCTTAAGAAATGATGCTAAGCATTTAGATTTTTATTTTTATAATAGCGTGCCTAGGCGACGGGATCGCGATCTTTCCACCCATGGCCGGCGTCAGGCTTTTTGGGAGGACACTCCCACGATTCCCGAGGGTATGGACGATGACGTCTTAGAGTCTGAGCCTCGGGCCTCTACGGGTAGGGGTAGGTGGGTTCCACCTCTGTGGACTCCAGACTAGTTGGTTTTCTGTCATGAGAACCATTTTTCTCATCGCCCACTTGCCGGCATAGTTGACGGGACGCTTCACCATCACGGTTCTGGAGCCGGAGATTGATTCCTCGACTTCACCAGATTATCACGAGGGATCCTGCTACGAACGCCTTATGGGAATCGGCTAGTTTAGTGGATTTTTATTCGGCGGTCGTAGGGTTTCGCAGCCCCCGGGGTTGCGGTGCGACCGTCGTTCGCGCATTGTTGGAGTATTTTTGGGATACTACCAACACCTTTCAATTTGCTTGGGGGGAGATGACGGTGACCCCTCTGGACTTTAGCATGATTAGCGGTCTGCGCTTCACTGACCGGGCTGTAGCACAGATGTATGATCTTTCTTGGGGAGCGGCTGAGGCAGCCGATTTGTTAGGTCTGATCGTTCAGCATATCAGGACTCAGCCAGTGTCTCGAGGTGGTCCTAGGAGCAGGCGATCGGAGCTGGCTTCAGTTCTTGCCGGTAGTTTTGACATGGAGGAGACGTCAGCTGAGCAGCGAGTGCGGATCTTCATTCTGATTCTCATCTCCATGACGCTTTCTCCAGATAGGAGTTCACGTGCACTCCTTTGCTACCTTACTTCTTTAGTCAGGATCAGTGAGATAGGATCCTTTAGCTGGGCCAGCCTCGGATACGCTGACCTTCTCTTGTCGTTGCGTTATGGGTGTAGGCAGCTGAACGACGGGTCTCCCGTCACTGTCTACGGTTTGTGGAGAGTCGTAGAGGTTATGATCCTTTCCTCTTCTTGTTTTATTTTAATTTGTTTGACTCATGTGCTCAAAGATTACTTTTCATTGCAGCTATAGTTCTACGAGTACTTCCCAAGATTGGCTCCTCGACGGCGTCGTGGATCAGTTCATGACTTCCCTGTCGGGGCCAGGTGGCGTGACCGAGGAGAGTCACGAGTGGATTCTGTCTCTGCGCTGCGCGGGCTGCTATGCCGAGGCACCTCTTCTGTTGGCGTAAGAATTAGTTTTGTTGCATGTTATTTTCTCTCTGACGTTATTTCTGGTGTTTCATGCCAACTTTTTATGGTTTTCAGGTTGCCATTGATGTCCAGTATCGTCCTTGGGCCGGGATGACTAATCTTCCCGAGGCCTTGCATCTTTCAGCGCACCGCACCATTTTGGTTGGTACTGGACGCTTTGTCTGGTATTTGGGGGAGCGTGTCGTTCGTGAGCATAGCTGTGATCGCTTTTTGGTGCCCTCATCTCCACCGGAGTCGATGCTGGACTCGCGCTTGCTTAGGGAGTTGATAAACAGGGGAGAGCGCTACACTTTTCCTTGGCAGGAGCTTATGCACATGGAGGGTGATTACGCGCAGGACTTGCTTCCCTCTCTGGCTCCTCGACCCCGCCTTCCTGAGGTATGATTTCTTTTGAGGATTTTGCTACTAGTCTCTGTTTAAATAGTCGAATAACTTGATTATTCAATCGTATTTTCAGATGACTGTTCGCCCTGTGGGGAGGATCGAGATTCCGCCTCAGTCTGTCCGCTACCCAAGGCCGATTGGTATTACTGAGGACCACATTGTTGACGCGCTAGAGGGTTACAGACAGGCGCAGGAGTCTCTGCCCGAGGTTTTTGAGCCAGTAAGTTTTTGATGCATTATTCATCCTTTTAACACCGCTTGTTACTGATTTTTCTTTATTTTGTTCTCAGCCTAACCGCTCGGAGATGATGGGATTCATGAAGCTGGTTGACGCTCTGAAGTAGTGCATCATCAAGCTTCGGCGTGGTGCGAGTTGTCGGAGCAGTTCTAGCGATGTTCTTGAGGTATGCTCATTTTTTCCACTTCTACCGTTTGTTTTATTTTGCATTGTTGACGCCTTTTGATTTTGTATCTTTCAGGAGCAACGGAAGTCCCGCTCGCGCTCGAGGCATAGAGGCTCGGACGAGGAGGAGCTTGGTCGTGGTAGACGATCTCCTGTGGTTCATTGGCATTCTCAGTCTCAGCGAGAGCCTCAGATTACTTTGCCATTTCAGGAGGCTCAGTGGCAGCAGCCTCAGTCTTCCCTGCGCTTTTAAGGCCAGGGTCAGGGGCAGCGACAGTCGTTTTCAAAGCCTTCACAGCCTGAGTTTAGGCCTGTTTTGACTCCCGTGGATCCTGGTTTATTTTCAGCTCCATCTTCTATGATTCCTCCATCGGTGTCGGGCTTGTTCTCAGTTCCAATGTATGGGACGATGCCTCCGCCGGCGATTCCCGTGTCTTTGAGTCAGTCTACACCGTTTGCCAGTTGGACGGGTCCTGCTTTGAGTTTGACTGCTGCTGGAGTCACAGGGACTAGTAGGGACACTACTCCCCGTACTCGGATGATGGCAGGACTCTTTGGCTCACCGTTCTCGTATTCACAGGCTGGAGATGATACTGACCCTAACTTTTCTAGTTTTGCAGACTTTTGACCGAGGGTCTTTATTTGTACATACTGTGATGACACTTGACACTGTTTATTTATTATGACTCATTTTGTATATTATTCACATTTTATGCATTTATTAGTGTGTGCTTGAGACTCATTGTGTGTGATCGTGCATTTATTAATGACGCGACAAAAACGTAAGTGGAGGGTACCGACCTTCCTCAAAGGAAAAAGAAATAAAAAGACAAGAAAAAATAAATAAAAAGTAAATATATAAATGATAAAGAGAAAATAGAAATAAATAAAATAAAAAGAAATAATGAAAAGAAATGATAAAAATAATAAAAATAAAAATAATAATAAAAAGAAAAAAGAAGTTGAGAATTTTATTAGGAATGAAACTCTCAGAAAACTGAAAAAAAAACGGTGAAGATAAAATACTAAAAAAAATCCGGATAGATACGGGAAAAGATAAAAAAGAAAACGCGTGGGGTGCCGCGACACGGCACTGTACACCGTGTCACGGCAAAAATTGCCGTGTCGCGGCAAAAATTCCTGTGACACGGTGGGATTCCCCGTGTCAGGGTGCGTGTATTCTACAACGGTGTGGTTTACGCGTACGAAAAGATAATTTCTGAGTAGTTCCGAGCGCTTTTGCTACAAAATAATTAGAATTTCATATTTCAATAATAATGTCTTAGAATTTTGAAAATACATTGCGCGACTGGTCTTATGCTTTGACCAGTGTTGACAAAAGAGAGTTAGAATTGTTTCATGTCAGGGGTTTATTAGCCCTGAGACATGTGGCGATTGAACATGATTTTTTTAGGGCAGCATTAGACTATTGGAGTCAAGAAACACATTGTTTCAAATTTGATTACGATGAAATCTGTCCCCTGCCGGAGGAATTTGGTGCATTCTTTGGATTTCCTGCTAGAAATCTTATTGCCATGCCTACCCTACGTGAATATTATTACTAAGATTTTGAACTCCATCTGAATCTAACAGATCCAGATTTAAATAGAATTGTGTGTGGTAATGAGGTAGCCTTAGAAAAACTTGCAAATTTATATTTTAATCGCCCTATCTCTGAGTCTTATCATGTATATCGTAGAAAGGCATATATTTTTTGCATGTTTAGCAAGCTATTATTTGCAAACGGTAGGGTAGGACATGTGTCTAATGTCTGTGCTTGAACATGTCGAATCTGGGAGATCTCCTATGCCTACGTGCCTTGGAGAAACATGTCGTGGCCTTGACGAAGCAAAAGCTGACCGGAAAGCCATCAGGAAGGGCTCTCTGGTACTGCTGCAGGTAAAAATACGCTCCGAGTAGCCCCCGTAACACAAAACAGGCACCATGCCACGGTGGCTGTCTGCCGTGACACGGTGAAGTCTGCCGTGTCACGGGAAATCTGATTTTTTTTTTATTTTTATTTTTTTTGCAGATTTGGTTGATGGAGCGTTTAGAATTATTTGAAGCCCCCGACGATGTTGAAAAATATGGCCCTAACGATCTAGTCCGCAGGAAAAAGAATTACTCTGTGAACATGTCGTATGAAGACTAGAAAAATTTCTTTGCAAAGAGGGAATTTTCCATTCGTTGGGTGGTTCCTTGGTGGAGGCTTACTAGGATGGTTGGTACGAATGATACTCCATATTGCCGTGTTCCTAGTATCTCAAAACTGACTTTTTATTGTCTTTCTCAACTGATGCGGCAGTATGGACTTGAACAAGTAGTTCCACGCTATAACGATAGTCCTCGTGAAGTATCGTTGCATGAAAGTAACGTTCACAAGTACGAGACTTATTGGATTGGAAGACCTTTATGGACCGTTTCTGCAAGTGACCTAGCTCCTCCTCCTTTATCTAGTGCATACAAGGCATGGTTAAACCCTAGAAATAGGTGGGAACGATTCGGATCGCGCAATTCTGATGTGAAGAGTCATCTTGGAAATAAGAAAGCACCTCCTAAAGATCGTCTAGGTCCAAGAACACAAGGGATTGAGTTTAAGACTCCTATAATGCCGAAAAGGAAAAATTATGTGAAAAGGAAGGGTAAAGAGAAGATGGTCTATAGAGTGACACAACCGAAGAATTTTAGGAAAGGTGAAAGGGGTGAAAGTTCGACTAGGGGTGTGACGGTTCGGGCTACAAAAGACACATTAATGGTGAAGGCCGACCTGGTTGAAAAAGAGAATGAGGTTCCTAAAGTGAAGAGGGATTAGATCAGTATTGCTTTGCTTTTATGATTTATTATTTTTTATTTAAAATAAGGCGTATGATGAAAATAATTGTAGTCACATTTATTACAATAATAATAGCATATTTATTTTAGCCTTAAATAAAAAATTACAATGACTTTTTTTTTTATTATCCGAGTCAAGGAGTCGGACGCAATGGAAGAATGAAATTAAAAAAAAACCCCGAACAAATAATGAATCCGCAAAGAATGTGTCAATAAAAAAATCGAAAAACTTAAATTCCACCGTGCTAAGGTGAAAAATCCCGTGACACGTTGGAAATTCCCGTGTCACGGCGTTTTTTTTTTTTTTTGCCAGGTCCACCGTTCCACGGTGGACTGTACCGTGACACGGTGGATTATCCCGTGTCGCGGCAAAACCACCTCTTTTTTTTTTTACTCAGGTCCACCGTGCCACGGTGGGCTGTACCGTGACACGATGGAATGTCCCGTGTCGCAGCAGAAATCCCCTTTTTTTTTCCAGGTCCACCGTGCCACGATGGACTGTCCCGTGTCGCGGCAAACCCCCCCCCCCCCTTTTTTTGGTCGTGACGCAATGCTGAACTAATGCGTATACTTGATCGACAGAGGGAGGATTTTTTTTAAAGTGGCCGGGCCCCCTTGAGGGGTTTCCTACGTATCCTTAAAAAGGAATCAGGCCAAACGTAGCTCTATTGGGTCATGAACCCATGCGACTAGGAATAGAATTTCTTGAGTTGATCCAAGTTGGTTAAATTGTGGAAACCGTTACCGTCCATGTCTACCAATTGCGCCGCTCCGCCAGACAAGATGGCTTTAACAATGTACGGGCCTGACCAATTTGGTCTGAATTTTCCTCTTGGATCTAACACATTTTTACGAAGTGCCTTAAGCACCAGGTCACCCTCTTAGATGTTCCTAGTCTTGACTTTTTTTATTAAAATGTCGTGCCATACGCTGTTGGTAGGTTTGGACATGATGCAAAGCTGCCAAGCGTTTTTCATCAAGTAAGACTAGTTCATCATATCTTGCTCTAATCCAGTCGACTTCATCTAGTTGGCTTTCCAATGCGATTCGAAGAGAAGGGATTTCGAGTTCAATTGGTTGTACAACTTAAACTCCATAGACCAAAGAGAAAGGGGTATCCCTCGTTGATGTACGAACAGAGGTTCGATATCCCCAAAGGGCAAAATGTAGCTTACCTGGCCAATCCTTGTAATTTTCTGTCATCTTTTCGATGATAGTTTTCACATTTTTGTTGGTCGATTCGACCGCACCATTTGTTTGTGGTTTTTAAGGTGATGATCTATGATGCTTGATACGATATTTCGGTAATAATTCCGCGCATTCGGCTTGGAAATGTGTTCCATTATCGCTGATCATCTCATGTGGTACCCCATAGCGGCATATGATATTTTTCTCGAATTGAGCTACGTGTTTCGCCGTCAGCTTAGCATATGAGGCAACTTCGAACCATTTGGTGAAATAGTCGATCGCTACGAGGATCAATTCGTGCCCCCTTGTCCTGGTGGTGTTATTTTTCCAATGATGTCGATGCCCCAAGTGGAGAAAGGCCATGGAGAAGTATATGTGTAGAGAAGCGAAGGTGGAACATGCTGTAAATTTGCGTAGACTTGACACTTCATACATTTCTTGACGTATTCGTGACAATCTCTCTCCATAGTAGTCCAATAATAACCTTGTCGTTGAATCTTTTGGACTAACATCTTTGCATTCATGTGCATTCCACATATACCGACATGGGGGTTTTCCATGGTTCTGTGTGCTTCTTTCTTGGCTATGCATAAGAGATTTCTCCCCTTTGCAGTTCTCTTGTGGAGTTCTCCCCTGATGAGCACATACTGTGAGGCTAGGAGCCTCAAAGCACGGCGTGCCCTTTTATCAGTATTGGGAGGGTATTCTCCTCTTGTCACATAGTTAAGGATATCTGTATACCATGGCTCTTCATCTTCTTCTTGTGGTTCTTGTTCATCGTCGAGTGCTTGAACATAAGCCGGCTCATATCTTCTTTCTATGGTCAACGGCATTCTGATTGTATCCGTTGGAATTCGCACCATTGATGCTAATTTAGCTAGTGCGTCGGCGAATTGGTTTTCTTCTCTCGGCAAATACGTATATTCCACTTCATCTAGTTGCTCCGTGAGAGTTTCTAAATGAGCTTGATACGTATCGAGACTTTCACTTCTCACTTTCCATCTCTTAGAGATTTGGTTAATGATTAGTGAAGAATCATCGTAGATTCTGAGTTTCTTAATGCCCAAGGCGACATCTATTTCTAACCCCAAAATACATGCTTCATATTCTGCGGCATTGTTGGTGACATCAAAGTCGAGCTTCATGGAAATTGGGATGTGCTCTTCATTGGGTGATACAAGCAAGACTCATACACCACATCCTTTTTGGTTTGAAGCTCCATCGAAATAGAGCCTCCAGCTATCATCTTCGGTCATGAGTAAATCTTCGTCGGGGAAATCGTACTCATCTTCTTCTTTCTCAACTTCTTCTAGCGGAAAGTCTGCTAAGAAGTCAAAACCGCAAAATCTTTGATGGATTTTTGTGGTACAAATTTCAAATCAAACTGAGCAAGATTGACTATACACCTTGATAATCTGCCATTAAGTGTTACTTTTTCGAACAAGTATTTGAGAGGATCCATCTTGGACACGACATGCACTGTATGAGTGAGCATGTAATGTCTTAGTTTCTGTGCGGCCCATACAAGTGCGAGACACAATTTTTCAAGTGGTGTGTATCGTGTCTCATATCCTTGAAGCTTCTTACTCAAGTAGTATATTTCATTCTCCTTGCTTTCAATCTCTTGTGCTAGCATTGCCCACATCGTTTCTCTTGTGACCGTAAGGTAAAGTCGAAGAGAAAAGTCAGGTATTGCTGGCGCTAGCACGGGTGGGTTTGTCAGGTACTCTTTGATTTTGTCGAAAGATTTTTGGCAATCGTCATCCCATGTGACTGGGACATTTTTCTTAAGCTTCTTGAATATAGGTTCACATATCGCTGTGAGCTTTGATATGAACCTACTTATATATTGCAACCTTCTAATGAAACCTCGAATCTCCTTCTCATTCTTGGGCGGTGGCATGGCCATGATCGCCTTTACTTTTGTGGGATCTATTTTAATCCCTCGAGAACTGATCACATATCCAAGTAATTTGCCTGACGTGACTCCTAATACACACTTTGCTGGATTTAATCTCATATTGTACTTGCGGAGTCTTTCAAAGAACTTGCCAAGTGCAATGATATGGCCTGGGCGATCTTTAGACTTAACGATCATATCATCGACATAGACCTCTACCTCTTTGTGCATCATGTCATGTAACAATGCCGTAGCCGCTCTTTAGTAGGTGGCACCCGCGTTTTTCAACCCGAATGGAATTACCGTATAGCAATATGTACCCCATTGTGTGATGAATGTGGTTTTCTCTATATCTTCTTCAGCCATCAATACTTGATTATATCCGGCGTAACCGTCCGTGAATGGTAGGAGTGCATGGTTTGCTGTGTTGTCGACCAGAATGTCAATGTGTGGTAGAGGGAACCCATCTTTTGGGCTTGCTTTATTAAGGTCCATGTAATCAACACACATTCTGACCCTTCCATCCTTCTTTGGAACTGGAACCACATTTGCTATCCATTCTGGATACTTGGATACTTTGATGAAACCTGCGGCCAACTTCTTTCTGATTTCTTCTTTGATTTTAAGAGCCACATCCGGTTTCATACGACGCAGCTTTTGTTTGACAGGCTTCATACCTGGAATGAGCTATATTCCTGTCAATTCCTGGCATATCTTGGTATGACCAAGCAAATACATCAACAAATTCACTAACAAGTTAATTATCTTTTTGCATTCATCTTGACTTAGTGTTAATCCAATTTTTACTTCTTTAACAGTCATATCATTGGAAATGTTAACTGTTTCTGTATCTTTGATAACTGCTGTTTTTTTTTCGTGTTCTTCCATTGCTTTTATTATTTCTTTGTCATTTTTATCATTAGCAAAGCAATATTGATCAGGGCTAGGGGAATGACACACATCGTAAGCAAAGGTAATCATTTTATTGAATTCATTGGCTAATACATCAAGACGGGCAAGGTCAGCTGTGACCTCACCGGAAAGGGAAAATTCAACAAGAGACTCAGGATTGGACTCTATAGCAGAAAGAGGGTCGGCCTCAGACTCTAAGGACTCGTCTATAGACTTAGACTCAGACTCGGACTTGGACCCAGACGACTCAGACTCATCAAACATAGGACCTTCTCTCCGCTTCTCTCCGCTTGGTGTAGTGATCCTCAATGTCTTGCGCCATCCCCTTGAAATATTATCAGCTTGGACGATTAATTCAGAGGGGTCAAAATCCTTGTTTGCTACAACAGCTTGAACGAGCTCAGAATTATCATTGCAGACGGGCTTAGACTCATTCTTCTCCATTCCGAAAAGCAGGTTGATGCCTAGATCATCAGAGCTTGGGCTAGCTAGTTTCTCAGTTGTGAAGAGCTCTTCGTCTTCATCAAGAAAGTCACAATCGAGGAACATCTCGAATCCTGGTTCATGCTTCCCATCGTAGACGAATGGCTCAAGGAATTCATAGCATGGGAAGTCTTCCCTTTCTTTGATGTACTGGCCATTAAGGGTTAATGGATATGGATCCATGGCCATTTCCGTCTTCATGATTCGAGCGTTGTTGAGAGCCTTCATCTTTAAGAGGGCTTGTCTCACATCTTCTTTTGTCGGCTTGAATCCCAAGCCAAAAGTATCCTTCTTGAGTGCACCAAGATGGTCCCAAAATTCAGCCATTTTCTTTCTGAGTCCGAGGATCATTCCGGGGAAATGCCCTTGCTTCTTCAGAATGGCATTAATATTGGTGTTTGAATAGGGATCGAAGTCGAGATGACACTTTTCCTCTTCTTCAATTACAAGAACATCATCAAGTGAAAACCCCCAAAGATCTTCGTCTTCTTCGTCATGTTCGACATGGACGATAGGAGTGTCGATAACTTGAATGCACATAGGAGAGGCATCAATGGTAATTGGAACGCCTCCAACTATGGCTTTCACTTTTTGGTGCAGCGATGATGGAATCGCCTTTAGCTCATGAAGCCAAGGGCGTCCTAACAACATATTGAAGGAGGCCTTAATGTCTACCACCTGAAACTTAGTGCGACATTCAATGGCCCAAGTAGTTATGTTCAGTAGATAGTACCCACGGCTTGACGGCGAGTATTATCATAAGCGTGAATCCCTTGAGTGGAGGGAGTCAGTTCTTCATTCTTTATGCCCAACTTCTTTGCAGTACGGAGTGGGCACATATTGATTGCAGAGCCATTATCAACCATGCTCATAGGAACATTCATCTGCCTACACACCACAGTGAGGTGTAAGGCCTTATTATGTTGGTCCCTTTCCGGAGGCAGATCCTTGTCAGAAAACGAAATCAGATTGCTAGTGCTTGGCAATTCAGTAGTGAGAAAGTTGACCAGTCCTTGAGGAGTCATGTCATCACCAACTCCTATTTTCACCAGAGCATTCATCACAGCCTTTCGATGCTCATGGGAGGTGGCCAAAAGCTTCCATACATTCATCTCCACCTTGGTCTTTTGCAATTATTTGACCACATCGCTGTTCACAGGGTCGATGGGATCAACTATCGGATGTGATTGTGGCGAAGGTGGAGGTGGACTGGGTTGTTGCAACCGTCCACTTATGGTGAGAAACTTGACCTCAAAGTCTCCCCAAACATCTTCACTCGTGCCAAGAGATGACTAGGCTATATCCTTGAGATAGACGTCTTCATTGTCAATATCCCAAATTCCATTCACTTCTTCAGAACTCGAGAAAAACACAACTTCCGGCAGAGGTTCATTCACAGATTGAATGAGTATTGAAGGATCAAAGGAGACTTCATCTCCCATGATAGCCAAAGCATCAGAAAGAGGACCTGTTTGAATGTTAGGCTTCTTGCCCCCTGGAGGGACAGGAAGTTAATTAGCACCAATTAGGTCTTGGATTGCATCTTTAAACCTCCAACACTTCTCAGTATGATGACCCTTGCCTTGATGAAACTTTCAATAAGAATTGGGGTCATAGCTAGCGGTCCTATTCTCTGGTCGAGGTTCTGGAAATGGTCCAATTGGCATAATCAGTCCTTGACCATGCAAACGGTCATAAGCAGCATCATAAGTCATTCCTAAAGGCGTGTAAACCCTCCTTTTTCTTTGGAATCTTTGAGGAGGAACATTAAGGGCCAGCACATCATTGATATTGATATTGTTGGTAGCATTATTGGGCTTGGAAGACGAAGAAGGAGTGTCGTTCTTCTTGATTTTCCAAGTGCTGTTATTATTGTTGCTACCAGCAGTATTCATCAGTTCATCTTCGATATTGATCCCAATATCGTATACAGCTTCAAAGGTACTCAGAGGCAGAAACTTCAAGTGTTGCTTGTACTTATGAGTCAGATTGGCAATGAACAAGCGAACCATTTCTTTCTCCTTGGGGGGATCCACCAAGAGCGCGGCTGTTTCCCTCCACCTGCTTAAGTAAGTGGTGAAGCCTTCATTCTCTTTCTGTTTGAGAATGGAGAGTTCACGTTCAGAAGTCTTGGCCTGAATGTTACACTTGTAACGATTCATAAAGCTTTCAGCAACATCCTCCCAGGTCGCAACATGTTTGGATTCCAAAGAGTAGAACCATTGTTGACCGGCATGCTCCAAGGAAAGAGGGAAAACTGTAGGGAAGAGTGTCACATCTACTCCCTTAAGAGCCATAGTTGCAGAAAAAGCCTTCAAATGGAGAAGCGGATTATCAATAGGCTTGAATTTGGGAATGTCAGCAGTGGAAAACTTCTCAGGAAGCTTGTCCCTTATGGACGAAGAGGTGACAGGCTGTTCCACATAAGAGAATTCTTTAGAAATCTTGCTCATCTGTTCTTTAATCTTGTCCATTGTAGCGGTAGTGACATTGTTTTGATTGTCTTGTTCTACCGTGCTAACTCTAGTGGTGAGTGTCTGCATCATGTTAGACAACTTTTCAATTGTCTTGTTGAGGTTCTCAATGTCTTCCTTAGTAGCCATTGGTTGAAAGTAGACTGGAGATGGATCTTGTGGAGATGATTGAGGTGGTTTCCTTGTACGCCTCTTTGGTATAAGAGGTTGTTGAGGTATTGACTCGAATCGTAACAATCTACCCCTGCTTCTTGACCAGGTGCTATGACACCGAAACAAACACACCTTTAATGACCAAACTTAACCTTAACCTATCTGGAAAGAAAGAAAGTCTATAATTTTTAAATTCTATTTGTTTATTTTTTAAAAAAATATGGGAGGATACTATCCGACTTACTCCGAAAAAAAATGACACAAAAAACAAGACTATCCTAAAATACGATCAAAAAGTAGTGCACGACTAAGGAAAAAAGTGTGTGAATACGATATGTGAATGATTAAGTGAGGTTATGGACGTGTGTTTTGACCGTATAGCTAGGCATGACACCAAACTGGACACAGGAACCACATACGTACGCACAAAAACCGAAAAAAGACTAACAGGACACTTTTCATGGGCACCGTGTCACGGTGCTGACTGTCGTGACACGGTGCAATCTACCGTCAGACGGTAGAAAGCCCTGTGTCACGACACTGTTCACCGTGGCGCGGCAGAACATGCCGTGACACGGTGCGCAGTTCTAGGTCAGTTTTGTGATTTTCTAGATTTTAATCGATTTTAGGTCCGTACTAATTACTATGTGAGAATAAAAACCCTCGGTCATGGGTTAAACAAAAGAGTAAACACATGAGGATTAGCACCGAACAACCACATAGCATTTAGGCACGATGATGTAAAAAAAGTTCGCAACCTAAAGTCAAGATCTATGTTCAACTATTGGTCAAGCTTTGGTTGTGAAAAGGGTACCATGGTTAAGAGTTTGGACGCGTTAGCAAGGCAGCCTCCCTTGAGGGTGTATGCCAATGGGCGGCTCCGCGAGTTCCTGATGAAATCGAACTCGACTCCATGGTTTGGGTGGATTTAATAACTCGGATGAACCCTTATTGCCATGAGCGTTTTTGGGTTGATAGAGCTTAAATCCCCCGGGACTAAGACGCATGTAGAACACATACGTTTTTCTGAAAAATCGAAAGAAGTTGACTGTGAGAAGATCTGACTGGTGCCCTGTTTTCCTTCGTGCGCAACAAAGTTATTCAATTTTTCCTACGGGACATACCTGAATGCGACGTTAAAACGTCTATGAAGATGCAAAAATGCCAAATTAATCACAGGAATATGTTTTCAAGAATCTTTCAAGTCTCATCCACTCATCTTAATTAAATACCGATCACTCAAATCGATAAATAACCAAGAATCCTCCCCTGTGGAGCGCCAAATTGTAGGCGTCGTTCGAAGTGCGCCTACGTTAAAAGAATGTTTGAATATTCTTGGAACTCATAGGAAGTGGGAATTGACATAATACGATTAAGGACAAATAAAGTAGGGAGCCGCCAACAAGTTTTTAAGGAATTTGTAAACCGTTCATGGATCATAAAAGGCAACCACGAATAAAGGGACAACGAAGGCAACAACGATTGACCCGTGAAGGTTACACCCCATTCATAATCCATGAGATTACTAACTCCATATGGTTCGGAACCACGAAAGGAGGATCGGGGATGATGGTACGAAGTGAGTCGTGGAGTCACATTCGCCCGTATTGGCTTATACTCGATTCTTATAGTGAAAAATGATTCCTGCGATCTCAAAGGCATACAAACAAAATATTCAATTTGCTCCAAACTATTATTTATCTAAATTGGTTGCATATTAATGCAACACATAATTCTAAAATATTTGTGATCACTTGAATTAAACAACAAGATTAAAAAGGAACTTAAACCGGTTGTCCAAATTATCTTATTAGGCGTGATTTTCAATTACATATTCCCTTTAAACATGCAATATGGTGATCATAACAATAATAATAGAATAAATATTAATATTGGAAGCAATTTAGCAATAATTCCAACAATATAAAATCGTTAGAAAAATAATAGAAATAAGAGGAACATAATTCTTACTTTGATACTGTTTGTTTGCAACTACAAAATAATAAACGAGTTAGTAACTTCAAGGAAATAATAATAGAACAATAATTAAATTAAATTAAATAAAGTAGAGTTGATTTGGGGCCAAACCCTCAAACAGTTCTACCTTTCATGCCTTGGCTTAAGGACAGAACCACGAGTAAAGTATGGACTCCTTGGAGTACTTGAAGAAGGAATTTTGAAAGAAAAAAGGGTAGGCTAGTGTTTGGGCTAGAGCATAGAAGAGAGAAAAATAGAGAGTTCATTGATGCCCCGTACATCAGAAATGAGGGGGTATTTACAGAGAAAATGTGCTAAGGGAGCACACGGAACCCTAAAATGATAAAAACCCTAAAAAAGTATCCCGCGACATGGCAAACTGTACCGTGACACGGGAAGTCCCACAGTCAGACAGGAAACATTCCCGTGACACAGTGCATTTTTAGTGTGACGCGGGAAATTTTCAGTAAATGGGGAAGAAAACGCGTTAAGGGTTTACGCGGAAAAGACACGGGATTTCCCGTGTCACAGCAGATTTCCCGTGTCACGGGAAATCCCACTGTCAGACGGGAATGATTCCCGTGAAACAGTGGGTACCTGTCGTGGCGCGGGCGCTTTTCCGTCTAAATACATTTTTAACCCTAATTTCATTCGGCATTTTAAGTGCCGATTGATAAAAAAAGAGGTCGCGAAATCTTGTCGTTGAAGCTCGCCTCTTGTCTTGTGTTGTTTCCTTTATCATCGCTCGCTCTTCTTGTTAATTGGAGGCATGGGAAGCTTGTTATTATCAATCAAATGTTGGATAGCTTCCTTTAGCTTCCAAAAGCTCTCAGTAGCATGACCCCTACCTTTGGTGGTACTTGCAGTGTTCGTCTGGATTCCAAATAGGCGATCTCTTCTTAAGTGGGGGATCTTGAATAGGTCCAATGGGAGTAATGTTTCCCTTGGCATGGAGTCGATCGAAAGCATCATCGTAGCTAATTCCAATAGGGGTAAATTCCCTTTTTGGTTGCTTTCGATTACCCATGGCTATGATCTCACTAAGGTCGAAAGTATCAACACTATTACTAGAGTAGGTGTTTCTGGAAGAAGAAGGATAGTCGTTCTTCTTCCTTTTACAGCCACTGTTGTTATTGTTACTAATCTTGGCCTTCTTGTCGCGCGGAGGAACATGAAGGAGATTTGAATTACTGGAGTCTTGAACACGATCCTTGAGGGCGAGACACTTTTCAGTAGTGTGACCGCGACCTCTATGGTATCGACAATAGGAATTTGGATCCCAATTGGGAAAACGTTTTTCAGATGGAGGGTCTGGAGTGGGACTAATGGAGCGAATATGACCTTGATCATGTAGGCAGTCAAAAGCTTCATTGTAAGTCATTCCTATTGGTGTGTATTCTTCAATGGTCTGTTTTTCCTGTGGCTTAGGGGCATTGAGTTCTTCATTAAACTCTTGGAGAGAATTTTGTTCGATGGCCATTACCCGATTTGCTAATCCTTCTACCACATTCATGAGCATGGCAACGACATCTTGCAATTTTCCAACGTCCACTTTTAGACTTGACGAGTCTTCCCTGGTATTATCTAAGAAAAGACTTTCATCCTCCCCAATCATGGCCACCTCACCGAGAGAGGTTATATAAGTTGTCTCGAACATGGGCTCTCCTACAGGTGTGATAAGAAGTGATGGATAGAAGGACTCTTGGTCATCTTCGACGGCTAGAATCTTGGAAGTTTCATTGTTATCGATTAGATCTTGAATAACTTCTTTGAGTTTCCAACACTCCTCAGTGTTGTGACCCTTTCCTTGGTGATATTTGAAGTGCTTATTAGGGTCCCACTTAGGTGGCCTGGCTTTTGGAACCGGATATTTGATAGGCCCCATGGGCATGACTAGTCCTTTGTGATGTAGCTTCTCGAAAGCCGTTTCATACCTCATAACAAGTGGAGTGAACACCCTTTTTGATCTTTGGATTCGTGGTTTAGAGGGATTCGTGGCATGTACCTCATTAATGGGAGAGGAAGAAGAAGGATGGTCGTTCTTCTTTCCTCTCGCACCATTATCTTTCAGAAGGTCATCTTCAATGTCAATGCCTATATTATAGACAGCTTTGAAAGTATTTAAATTGTGTTGGTACTTTAAGTGCCTTGAATACTTCCCTTGGAGATTCTTGATAAACATCCTCACATATTCCTTTTCAGTGGGAGCCTGGACCATATTAGTGGAAGTTTCCCTCCATTTATTAAAAAAAGAAGTAAAGCCTTTATTCTCCTTTTGTCTTAGCATCTCAAGTTGTCTATAGTCGGTTTCAACTTGAATATTGAACTTGTACCAATCAACGAAAGCATTTACTTGTAGGAGTTTATAGGTACTACGCAGCGGAAATACATGAATCATATTCAATCAAGTACCAATCCCAAGAATCACATGCATAACACACAAGACACATAATCATACCTTTGACGCGTGAATTCCACGAAGCTATTCGACGGGCAAATCAGGGAGAGAATAGAGCCACAAGCGTTGCTCCTCTACTTAGTCCACGAGATTCGAACTAGCCGTCCACCAATACTAGATTGGTCGAGTGATTGAGGAGAGCCGCGATCACCACCTTTATGGACAACCGACCACCGCACGAACCACCACCACCACGACACACCACCGGCGCCTAGGAGGAGAGAGCCGTGTGAGAGAGAGAGAACTTTGAAAGGGTTGGGTTTCGTGTTTTCTAATTAGGGTTTGATCACACTGATCAGTTAATTGCTTCCACCATCTGCAAACCTAGGCACCTAGTCTATTTATAATCTCATTATAATTAGACTAGGGCACGAAGCCCAAAACACTCTTAATTCCCCTACATGGCCGGCCACCTAGAGTGATGAGGCCCATGATGGGCCTCGTCCTCTAATGCTCGATCTAGCCTCTTTGTGTGACCTTATAGGATCCGTCCAATTGGGCTTTGGGCTATTTTACTAGTCCAAAGATCATTAGTACCTCTAGCTATGGCAAAACGACGACCCAAATGTACAAACTTAATTATCTCCATAATTTGATCCATTTATATATCTAGTAATTGCACACGACGAAGACATAACTCCTTTAATCTCCCACTTGTCTGAGACAAGGGTGCAATATTCAAATTCCTTAAGTCAATATATGTGTCGATTTGATAATATGATTGATCACATGTCAAGATCATATTAATCTATAAATCGTTTCTTGAAATCTGAGTTAGAATTACAAAACCAAATGATTACTGTGTAATGCATTTGAACGCGGCCACGTATTTTCTGAATTATCCCTCTTCAAGCGGCCATGACACATTTCCTAAATTAATAGGTAGACTCTATCCAATGTTATGGTAACATGACTCCCACTTAACTTCTGAAATAACCGGGAAACACCCTTTATGATCTCCAGTTACGGCTAGACGTTTGATTGTACCACAGTCACAACATCCATTGAATGAAATCAATGTTCCACTCATGTCAAAGGAATCCACTAATATATACAGAAGCTCTATACTTGAACTTCAAAGTAGGTCAATAGTTCGATCATGCATCATTCATGCATTTCCAAGTGATTGACCGAGCATCACTATGCCCCTATAGCCCATGAAACTGCGCTATCCAATCAATCTTACATGCTAGTCCATTTATTGAAATCATTTATGTCCACTTTAATGATTTCGAACTAGGAACTTTAAATAATATATGAATTTTGTTCACCTGTGGGGTTTCAATTCACCATGTCATCAACCTGATGAGCCCATCAATTTATAATTATTTTGGACATTTTATTTAATTTCCAAAACCATAATTAAATAAGAGAAATAATAATTTCTATTTTAAACATAATTATGCAAATTGATGCATTTCTCATGTAATATGTTTTCTCAAAACATATACAACTTAAATTACATAACTTGCTTCAATCCTAAGACTTTAATATGACTCTCATACCTTAGTCCATGGAAGGGGTTTAGTGATTCATCACTCATAATAAAACTTTGCAGAACTCGACCTTCCGCTGGTCAATGATCTCGTAATTGAGGTGATATCTCATATCCTTTTGTTTGGATTTGTGATGTGACTCTGGCTCCTTTGTTCTTGGGCAAAGGTGACCTGTTAGTCACATGACATTTTGATCCAAATCTCCTCTGTAACTATCTGACTACAGTTTAATACATATATTCTGACATTGAGTATGCAACAGTGCTCTGCTTTGAACTCTTTAAGCTCACTGTCCTTTTTCCATCTAGACACAAATATGCATTTAGATCACCATCTAGAATCATCTTGCCTGTTTGAAAAACTTGCATTTGTGTAACCTTTTGACAATTTGCTTAAATTACCATTTAACACAATAGCTAGAAAAAAGTCCTTTTAGTGCTTCTCAAGTACCCAAGGACTTTTCTTGGTAATTCTCCATATGCTTATTCTGAATTTGCTTGAATTCTGCTACACATGCACAAGTCATATGCAACATCTTTCTTTGTACATTTCATGGCATAAGTAATGGACCCTTTTGCAAAAGCATTAGGTACATTATCCATACAACTCAACTCTATTAGCTTTTGAAGGCACTAATTCTTACTGAGTGTATTACCATGAAACATAGGAAGATATCCTATCTTAGAGTCTTGCTTCATGAACTTGTCAAGATCCTTATCAACATAAGTCTCTCGATTCATTCCAACCATTCTTCAAGATTCACTTCATGGATCTTAATTCCTAATATGTACTCAACATCTTCTAAGTCTTTCATATTGAAACAATCTTTCTAACCATTGCTTGACTTATTCAAGCATTGATATATCATTTCATATGAACTGTATGTCAACTACATACTAGACTAAAAGACCAATTGCTCCCACTAAACTTCTTGTCTCTACAATAATTCTTTCGTTCTACTAAGGAAATCAAACTGTTTGATTGCCTAATCAAAACGAATGTTTCAACTCCTTAATGCTTATTCAATCCATAAAATGAAATTCTGAAGTTTGCAAAACTTTCTAGGAATTTCTAGATTTCAAAACTCTTAGGATGTATCATATACATTTTCACTGATTTTGATATCCATAACTAGAATAATCCAAATATGGAGTCCATACTGGATTTCATGGCTTCAGACCATTTCCTGAGTTGGCACTTATCCAAAGCTTGCTTGTAGGGCATGGACTCTATCCTTTCTAACAAGAAATTTTTTGGAATCCACCTTCTCTCATAATTTCAACAAACTGTTTGTTTTGATCCCAAGTAACCTACGATAGGTATGAACGACAATAGAATTATTCTCTTCAACTCTTTGAAGTCTTTCATTCTAGTGGGACGATAGAAGCCTCGCTAGTTGAATTAGCTTGCTTCGACACATGTTTTATCAAATTAGCTGATTTCATATGCCTTTGTCTCTGATGTAGTGTTATCCACATCCATTTGTTGCTTGTCTCGAATCTCATCGAGATCTAACTTTACTCCCACTTGGCTTTGTAGGAAGACATTCTTTCTATAAAGACACTATCGCGAGCAACAAACATTTTATTTCTACGCGATTGTAGGAATAATACCTCTTAGTTTCCATGAGAAAACCCATGAAGAACTATTTTTCTGATTTATGGTGTATTATGTCATCTTAGTAAACATTTTACATTGATTTCATAACCCTTAATCCTGTTTAGAAAAGATAACTTTTGGAACATTTCCAAATCATAACTCTTATGACATCTCTTCTACTGCTTTGTTTAAGTTTCCTGTTTAGTATATTCGCAATTGTTGTTGTTCTAATGCATATCCTCAAAACGATATTTGTAAATCATTAAATTTTGGATCGAACAATTGCAAGCAAAGTTTGATTCATTCTTCATAAACATACACTTAAATTGTAATGTTTCTGGATTGTGAATTAATTCAACAATTCCCTTTAGATGATTATTCCTTTTGAGTTAATATTTATCACAACAATCATATTGTGGTGTTAAATTGTTTATCTCAAACTGATTTTACATTTCATTTGGAAATTTTGAACTTTTCAATGTTTCCAAGCTTTACTTTATTAAGTAATTATCGACATATTTACTTAAATCGTCAGTAATAGCGATGAAATAGTTAAATCTCTTTGCTAGTTTTGAACTTATTGATTCACATACATCATATGTATGAGTCTCAAAAGGTCATTTTAACTTCTTTTACCCTTTCTACTAAAAGGCAACTTGGTCATCTTAATTTATCAAGCATGACTTCTAATTCTCAAGTGATTCATAATCATTTAAGAATAAGAGTCCATCCATTACTTAGGATGTGCAAATGGTTAGTGTGACCTAACCTTACTTGTTATAAGTAAGTGTATTTTGAATCATATAAATTTACTTTTGTGATCTACTTATATCAATGTCATAAAACAAAATTAACTCATATCTAGCAAAATGAAAACAATTTATTACCTTGGTCATGGATCAACACTTGTCCAAGCCAAGTAAACCAAATTCAGTAATCAAAACAAGAAAACTGAAATATTGTCTCATCAAAACTGGAAAATTTTCTAAAATCATGATAAACTAATCAAAAAATTAAAACTATGAAGCTATCTTTGGCCGCTCAAATACTTCTAGTGCACCTTCAAGCTCCATTTCCAAGCTAGCTTCACTTGTTTGCAGTTCCTGCGCAACATCACTATGTTAAGCACTGCAACTTGGTATCACATACCTAAGTGAAAGTTAAATGTTTATAACATTATACCTGAGGTTGATGCTCCATTCTTCTTGAGGAAGTCATGGTATTTCTGGCAATTTTGCTTCCAATGCCCCTTCTTCTTGCAGTAAAAGCATTCACTTTCACTTGCAGCCTTGGGCTTTGGAGTCGTCTTAGGCTTTTCAGGAGCCTTGGCAACTTTCTTGCCCTTTCTCTTAGCACTAGCCTTTTGCCCCTTCTTCTTGAACCCCTTTCACTTTTGAATCATGAGAATTTCCTTCTTAGGTTCCTTCCGGATTTGTTTCTCAGCACTAACCAGCATTGCATGCAATTGATTCATAGTCTTTGTAGTGGCAGTCATGTTAAAATTCATGATAAACTAGTTGAAACTTTCTAGTAGTGAATGGAGAATGATGTTTGTTGCCAAATCATCACTGTATGGGTGCCCCAGTTTCTCCATACTTTGAATTAGGCCGATCATTTTGAAAACATGATCATGAACTGTGGCTCCCTTCTCCATCCTACAATCCAGAATCTCACGATGGAGCTCATAACTTTCAACTCTAGCTTGTTTCTTAAACAAGGCTTTGAGTTCTTGCATGATTGAGTAGGCATCCTGGTCCTCAAAACGCTTTTGAAGACTAGGCTCCATGGTAGCAATCATTAAGCAAGTGATAGGTATAGCTCTGTCATGAGCTTCCTTGTGCTTCTTAATCTCTGCCGCAGTTGGATTTTCTGGCAGAGGTCCTGGTAATGGGGTATCAATGATATCCTCTTTACCCTCAGATTTCAGAACAAGTCTTAGTATTCTTTCCCAAGTGGAAAAGTTCTCCCCTGTCAACCTATCCTTCTCAAGGAATGGTCGAAGGTTGTAAACGTTGTTGTCATTGTGGTTACGGCTACCCATCTATGTCAAAATAAGGCAAAGTTTAATAATTATATTTAATATAAAATTAAAGTACCATAGACGCATTCATTTGGTAACTTTAAAACACTTTATTCAATAATTAATTGATCCCAATTGAATTTTAAGTGATTCCAAGATCCTTTATTTGTGCAATAGTTGACCGGACTGAGGCCCTACCATCAACAATTACATTTTCAAGGTGAGTAAACTCTTTACTGATTACAACTCTTGTAACTCTTGGTTGAATAATTAATCATCACATGCTTAATTATTACCCTTAGCTTCAAGGTTCTAAACTCTTTAGGTAACCTTGTTGAGTATAACCAATTAAAAGTGTAAAACGTGATTTACTTCCACTCCCCTAAGATATAATATGACACCCAGCTGAGGCATGACCCATCATAAAATGTCAAAGGTTTCATCGGGTTTTTAATTGGAAAAGCTGCCTCAATATTACTGGGACCTAGATTTATTATGTTGTGATTTTTTAGTGAACTCTAGCGCATCATCAATCAACATAAATAAAATCTAACATGCATAATCTACTAATGCAATAAATCACGACATAGTATGGCCCCTTTGTCCTAAGAAAACTAGAAATGAAAAAAAAGCTCCCACTTGAATCATCATGGATCTCCATCCACCTTGCTCCTTTGGGCCTTCACTTCATGGGATTCTTTGGACTAACACTATTTAAATAACTATTCTATTTACTTTAAATAAAAGTCACAAAAATACTTAACGGTACGCAAACCGTATTTAGATTACAAAAATACATCACGATGCGCAGATCGTATTTAAGAATCTATGGGCCATACTAGTCTATATATAGCAATATAATATCATATATTATGTAAAAGTGCCATATAATAAATCACTCAACATGCTTGTCTAAACTACGACATCGAATGTTCATAATAAAGTCAACGCATTTCCTTAAATATCTCATATTTTAATCATAATTAGATAATATCATATATTATTCATGACCGTTTATAAAATATCATATATTTAATTTAGTCATGAGATAGAATCAAATCATATTTTAATCTAGAAAGATAAATCATATTTAATCTTCCATGATTATCCTAACAAATTTAGGAGATTCTATCCTAATTATTAGCCAATCAAATAATTTTGAAATCAATTATATCCTAATCTAATTATGGGATAATCACATTATTTAAATCAATTATTATCCTTTTGGAATATGCTTAGAATATCCTAGTCAATCTTATCCAAAATTAACCACTTTAATTAGGATAATTATCAATTTAACAATTTTAAATATGGGTAATATCAAATATAACAACTTTTTAATATTTGATTTTATCCTAAAATAAAAGATTTTATCCAAATAAAACCAATTTTATCTTTTTAAAATAAACGATCATATTTTCAAAATATTTTAGCTTATCCAAAATAAAACTGATTTTATCCCAAAATAATTCATAATTATCTTGAAATAATTTTAAAATAGGATAATTAATTTTTTTTTTAAATACCGCAAGCCACCACCGCCGGCCACCGTGGTTGGCTAGCCGAAGCTAGCCACGGTGGCTGGCTGCCTTAACAGCAGCCACTGCCGCAAGGCAGCAACGGGCAGCTGTTCTGGCAGCCGTGGCAGCAGCCGTGCAACACTTGCACGCTGCTGCCCACAGCCACCCCGACCTCCGCCCTCCCCTTCTCTCCCTCTTGGACCACCACCTGGTTAGCAGCCGCCGTGGCTGCGCCACCCAGCCGCGGTTGCCGGCCACCTAAAACAATTTTTTTTTTGTGTTTTAATTTAATTAAAATAACACTTATTAAAATTAAATTAAATCAGTCCAAAAGATTAAAATTAAATCACATTCAACTTTAAAATTAGGGTTCTTTATAAAATTAATCCCAATTTAATTCTAACTTCTAAAATTAAATTGATGATCATACATAAAACACTTTTATGCATAAATCAATCCGATTAAAATTGTGAATCATAAAATAAATCGAATTAAATCAAAATCAAGCACAAAAATCATATTGTAGGGCTAGGTTTTTCGAAAATTCGAAAAATAGGGTTAGGGTGTTCAAAATTTTCGAACAATTTAGGGCTAAAATTCGGTCTCTTCATGGCTATTTTGAGCATAATTAAATCACATTTAATCGATTCCAAAAGTTTAATCACATTAAATATAATAATTGAACCATAATTAAATTAATTTCTCCCTCTTAATTGATTATAAAATTAACGTGGACATCAAATAATCGTATTATTATGATCTAGCACGTTCATGTAAGAGGCTAACTGATACCACTATAGGAGTTTATAGGTACTACGCAGTGGAAATACATGAATCATATTCAATCAAGTACCAATCCCAAGAATCACATGCATAACACACAAGACACAAAATCATACCTTTGACGCGTGAATTCCACGAAGCTATTCGACAGGCAAATCAGGGAGAGAATAGAGCCACAAGCGTTGCTCCTCTACTTAGTCCACGAGACAATACTAGATTGGTTGAGTGATTGAGGAGAACCGCGATCACCACCTTTATGGAAAACCGACCACCGCACGAACCACCACCACCATGACATACCACCTGCACCTAGGAGGAGAGAGCCGTGTGAGAGAGAGAACTTTGAGAGGGTTAGGTTTTGTGTTTGCTAATTAGGGTTTGATCACACTGATCAGTTAATTGCTTCCACCATCTGCAAACCTAGGCACCTAGTCTATTTATAATCTCATTATAATTAGACTAGGGCACGAAGCCCAAAACACTCTTAATTCCCCTGCATGGCAGGCCACCTAGAGTGATGAGGCTCGTGATGGGCCTCGTCCTCTAATGCTCGATCTAGCCCCTTTGTGTGACCTTATAGAATCCGTCCAATTGGGCTTTGGGCTATTTTACTAGTCCAAAGATCGTTAGTACCTCTAGCTATGGAAAAATGACGACCCAAATGTACGAGCTTAATTATCTCCATAATTTGATCCATTTATATATCTAGTAATTGCACATGACGAAGACATAACTCCTTCATTACTATCGATTCCCAGGTAGAGGTTTTCTCTTTGTCAAGGGAGAAGAACCATTGTTGGCAAACGGTTTCAAGAGATAGTGAGAACAGAGAGGGGAAAACCTTCTTATCGATACCCTTAATATTCATTATAGTTTCAAAAGCTCTTAGATGGAAGTAAGGGTTATCTGTTGCCTTGAATTTTTGGATGTCAGTGGCGTTGAACTTATGTGGAAGAAGTTCCTTGTCCAGCGAGACCCCTTGTGAACTCATGCTCTGAAATTTATAGTCACTAGATAGCTATCTCAAACTTTCTTGCATGAGGTTCATTTGTTGTTGCTTCACAGGGTCGTCAATCTTGAGTGTGAGTAGCTTCAGTGTCTCAGTCACAGTAACCAATTGGTTCCTAAGCTCATTGACTTATTCTTGACTTGCCATTATCTTTTTAGCCTTCCTCTTTTGACGAATTGGTTTATCGAAAAGTGAAACTTGAATAAAGAGGTTGTCCTTGATTAATCGCCCTTCTCTCCTCGACCAAGTACTGTGGAAAAGGAATTTGGGGATATTTATTGTTAAGTATTTGACTCAAACTTTATTCAACATGCAATGAATGGAGGAAGTAAAGAAAGATTAGAATAGGATGTGAAAGAAGATGATGTAGATTAAAGGATATGAAGAGTTAGGAGTAGAATGTACCCCCCTACTCAAATGACGGAAAAAACCGACTCATGCATGAACCTAAGACATGGTCATGGTCATGTGTACTCAAAGTGTGTGCTAAGACTAGTGAGTGTAGGTGACATGTTAAGACTCGTGTCATGACCATGTGGCTAGACTATGTGACTAGACTCAACTAATGACTCGACAAGGCGTTATTGACAGCGAAAATTAACCGAATTAATTAGCAAACTGATTAATTAGACTCTAGGTGATGACTCAATCAATAATCCAAACTGTCGGCCAAACGACAAGACTGGCGTCACACTGTGCAGCTTGGCGTCACATGACAGAGCTGTCTCTAGGCGCCACACTCCACAGTGTGGCGCTACAGCTCAGATCTTGGCGCCAATGGTGGATCTTCAATCAGAGACCGTTTTCGGTGTTATTAATCAACTGGGGTATGTCTAAAGTCGTACTAGGTCAATTCCGATTAAAATATTAGACTTTATTGACTCAAATTAATTTATTAATTAGGCAAAGTTCTTTAAGTCATTAATTTATTTAATCTCAACACAAGTCAAACAAACGGTTAAGAGATCATAAAATATATGCACAACAAATAATGCACAATTAGTCAAGTAGGCACAATATGATGCAATGAGTTTGCAACCTAACCATGGCTCTAGTTCTCTAAAGTTCGGGATATGGTTTAGTCAATAGAGGGTCCATGGTTAATTGTCCGGATGCACCGCGCGGAAGCCTAACCGTGAAGGGTTGGCGCGAGTGGATGGGACACTGCGAGTTTTAGAAAAAACTCTCTTCCATGGTTAGGTGAATTCAACATCTCGGATGTACCGTTTATTGCATAGAGCGTTCAATCAGGTAGATGGAGCATGAAATCCCAGAGGGTTATGTCCATATGTAGAACACATAAGGGTTTCAGAAAAGTGAGAAAAAATTCAATTAGGAAGTAGGATCGAGCAAACAATACGAAAAACCGGTCGAAATTAGAACGCATATTTCTGGCTCGGTATTGGGGGAGGTTGGCGCCAGCAATCAGAGACTGGCGCCAGTTTTTAACTGTAGCGCCTGGCGCCAATGCTGGTGTTTGGCGCTACGGCTAAAAGTCTCGCGCCAAGCTCTGGCCCCTGGCGCTACTTCCCACATGCCTCAGCAGCTTTCTGTGCTCGATAAAATTTTCTAGTTTCGCGTGGTGTTATTTCGGTCCTAGTTGTGAAAGATATTTCTCAAATTTCCTACGTGTAAAATCCTATGTTTTTAACTCATTACGGATGGTCTTTCCAATGAGATCTTTTTTATGCATATGACAATAATGTTAATCAAAATTACGCACATGAAATACTTAGAACGTTTCGAGTCTCATCCACTCATTCTAAATCATTGCCGAAACAAATTCAGGAATTAAGATAGAAATCCTCCCAGTGGAGTCGCCAAAAACTGTAGGGAATAAATTTCAAGCGTTAATCCCCTTGCTTGAACCCCACTGTGATCATACACTAAAGTACGGTGGCGTCCAAAAGGGAAAAAGATAGAGCAAAAGAGTCGCCAACAAGTTTTAGGAACTTGTAAACCATTCACAGTTTCAAGGTTACACCCCTTAACGATCCATTAGATCGTCAACTCCATAAGGTCTAGAACCAAATAAGGGTTCGGGGATGATGGTACAAATCCAACCTAAAAGAGATTGAACCTTCCCTAATAATAGGCCGGCCTCTACTTTATTCTGATCGTATTCATGTGCGTTTTCTGACTAACATGCAATCAATAGGTTTAACCCTAAACCTGTTTATCTATGTTGGTTGAATATAAATGCACAAATAAAAGTATTATTGGCGATCACTTGAAATTATAATCAAATTAACCCTAAACAAGATTATTAATTATCTTATTAACGTGATTACAAGTACCAATTCCCTTTAAACATGCATAAAAGGCGTGATCAAGCAATAAAAATAAATAATATCAAGAAACATAATAATAAAATAATAATCATAGATATAATTATAAATTATAATAAAAACAATGATAATCATAAATAAAATAATCATCACCAAAATAACAACAATAATAATAATAATATTCATAATCATCATAAATTATAACAATTATAATCATGTTCATGTTCATATTAAAGCATAATAAACATATCAAGATCCTAGGCATGATACTAACAAGATTAATAACAAATCCTAGCATGTCACTAAGCAATAAAAATCAAATCTTTAACCCTAACATGATACTAACAATCGTAAATATTAGGAAGAACATAGGAAGCATCGTAACAATCATATTTTATATCAAAGTTACTCTAGAAATGATACTAGGAATATCATAATAACAATATAAACATGATTTCTACATCATAACATCAATAAAAACCATTAAAATACTTACTTTGATGCCTCGTACTCCTTTCTAATAACAAAATACACACGTTATTAACTTCAAGGAAAAAAATAAATAAACAATTAAATTAAATAATTGAAAGAGAGATTTGGGACCAAACCCTCAGAAATTAAACCTTTCACGTCTAGGGCGAAGGCAACTTCGAATATGGCTAGGTGTTTCTAGATCTTGCGAATGCGGAATTTTGTATGTGAAAAGCAAGTTTTGAGCAAGAACGAGAGAAAGATGAATGAATGAATTAGAAGAGAATGAGAGTTGAAAACTAATTGTAGGTGAATATAATGAAAACTGATTGTTGATGAGAATTGGTGAGTCAAAACGGAGTTTTTAATACGTTATTAATAGAGAAATCAGCCAAAAAGATAAAATTACAAAACAAAGTCTGGCGCACGCAAAACAGATTGGCGCCAGGAATTGGCCATTGGCGCAAGGCACCAATGCTGGCACCAGGCGCCAATGCCTAGCGTTAGGCACCAATCCTGTTTTTGACGCGTTTTCTGAAATCAGATAAATTTTCCATACTGGAGGATAAAATCGTATCTTTTCCTCAAAAATGCTCTTTAATTTTAATTAAAACTCTGAAAAGTCAACAAAAGTCAATTTATCAATGCTAATTGAATTAGGAATGAAAAGAACCTTCTAGAAGAATCTAGAAAACTAAAACCATTCCTAATTGCATTAGGAATGATAAATCATATTTGGCCCTCCCCTAGATCATTGGGCCGCACATAAGGCTCAAACCGGGCCCAGTTTAGTAAATTGGCCATAACTTCCTCAATATTCATCGGAATTGGGCTTATAATATATCGTTGGAAAGGTCTTTGCAAGCCCCATCCAACTATACCACTATTGGACTCATATCATGGACCAACCAAACTGGATTGACTGTTTTCTTAAAATAAAGTTTTCAAAATCAGGGAGAAGAGAAAAGAAATAAAACTTTCCGCAACACTAGACCTTTCCACACTTTCGTTTCATTCGATTATGATTCGACGTGAAAGGCACTCATCACTGGGTTTGGGTTTGGGGAGACACAAATGGGTGTCTACAGCGCCAGACGCTCACATTAGCGCCAGACGCAAATGCTAGCGCCAGGCGCTAATGCTGGCGTTTGGCGCTAATTAAATTTTTGACGCGTTTTCTAAAATAAGATAGAAATTAACCGTACAGGAGGATAAAATCGTATTTTCCTCAAAAACATTATTTTATTCTGATTAAAACTCTAAAAAGTCAACAAAAGTCAATTTATCAATGCTAATTGAATTAGGAATGAAAAGAACCTTATTGAAGAATCTAGAAGACTAAAACCATTCCTAATTTCATTAGGAATGATAAATCCATATTAGGCCCTCCCCTAGATCATTGAGCCGCATATAAGGCTCAAACTAGGCCCAGTTTAGTAATTTTTGCCATAACTTCCTTAATATTCATCGGAATTGGGCTTATAATATATCGTTGGAAACCTCTTTTCAAGCCCTATCCAACTACACTACTATTGGACCCATATCATGGACCAACCAAACTGGATTGGCTGTTTTCTTAAAATAGGTTTACAAAAACAGAGGGAAAAGAAGAGAAATTAAAACTATCCGCAACACTAGACTTTCTACACTTTCACTTCATTCGATTATGATTCGACGTGATAGGTAATTATCACCGGGTTTAGTTTTGGGGAGACAAAAATGGGTGTCTAAAGAAGCCCCCACTTTGACTGAGTTTGGAGAAACGCAAGTTTCGAAAACAAAAGTCAAAATAGAGATAGGGAGGGAGAATGATTCAAAACGTTCTGCGATCCTAAATCACTCTTGTAACGCCGATACCTGCGAACTAGCGTTAGTTAAACAGATAAATGAGTTAAGAAACGCGTATCTTGCATCGTCGAGCACATGCCTCTGAAAGTAACTGATCTGTTGCTGAATTTCGGTACTTTTGCATTTTTGACGACCTCCTACAAGCTAGAGAGTGCCGCCTGAAGACTACTACGCTTGTAACTGCCTCCAATTCCGCTAGGATAGACTTTTGCAAGCTAGAGAACCCCATCAAAGATTGCTTCGCTTAAAACGACCTTTAGTTGTTTGTGACAACTTTCCACAAGCTAGGGAACGCTGCCGAAGATATCCTCGCTTGAAGCTATCCTCATTTGTTGCGATAATATTCCAAAGAAAATTACCGAAGACCTACGCTTGTCGATCTTTAAAAGTTCGCTTGAACTTTGCTTCCGTTATGCCTGTATGTCGGCGCTTTTGCCGTTTTGAACCTGTATGTCGGTGTCTTTCGCTAAATGAACCAGTATGTCGGTGCCTTGCTGAATGAACCAGTATGTCGGTGCCTTTTGCAATGAGCCAATGCTTAGGCTCTTTAAGCTAAGTGAGACGACCATTCATCAAGTCTATCACTTTATGTAATTGTAATCAAGCCGTTTATTAAAATCATGTCAAATTGCTTAGAGGGGCTAACTGGCGTACCAAGGAGCCTGTACTGAGTGGCTGAGTGATCTAGCGCCGCTGAAATAACGCTAGTGCTGCTTATTTGGCTGTAGCGCCATACGCTGGTACTAGCGCCAGGCGCTAAGCCTTATCGACTGACGCCGAGGTCTAACGCTTGGCGCTAGAGTCGCGTTTTCCTTAAATACCCTTCTCTTCTTCATTTCCGCTGCTGCTGCTCGCGTTTTTGCTCGAGAATTGCTCAAAACTTCATTTGGCTCGTTCTTCCTCGTTTCTCAACCGAATTCGCTCAAATTTGTTGCAAATAAAAGCTTATTCCATCCATTATCCTGATCTATGTAAGTTTCCTCCAAACCCACACCTGTTTTAATGAATTTTGCATGCATTTGTTTACAAATTTCTTGAAAATTCGAAATTTAGATTGCTAAATTCTCTTTGTTTGTCGAGTTTTATTCCATAAAATTTCTTGATTATGTTTATATATTGCTTTGGGAGTAATTTGAGACTTGTTTGACTCAATTTGGTGAAGAAACGAACAAGTCACCATTGTTGGACCTCTTAAGGTCGGGAAGACAATGTGGCTTGTTCTTGATGTTTTTGCTAGCAATTCTTGTCCAATTTGTCACAATAATTACTATAGTATTGCAAGAAATTGTTTGGGTCAGAGGGAGCTGGTACCCCTTGGCGATCTTACACGATCCCTGGGCGGTGCTATGAGGAGGAGCTATTGTCGTTGTTCGCTCCAGTTCTTGTACCTGATGAGGAGGTGGTGGTATGATTTCCAGCTTTAACTTTTCTTTAAGTAGCCCCCAAGTAATGCTTTGTTTATTTTGATTTGTTTGTCAGGGTGGGCCTGTTGAGTTCGTGCCACCTCGTATGCCCATTCACTATCAGGGGACATATGGGCCGATTAAGGAGATGATTCCTCCGGCTCCTGAGGGCGAGCGCTTTGTGGAGCGGTCGATTTCTCGTCACCAGACTCGGGTAAGCTTATTTATTTGCAAATTTTGTCCATATATGTTATGCATGTTTACTGACTTTATTTTCTTGACAGTTTTCGCGCGAGGTGGTCATGGCGATGGCACGATGCATAGATGCCTTCCTGAGCTAGCTCGTCCAGATGAGGAACGTGGCTACATGTCGTCGAGACGACGCCATTTAGGAGGTAGCTTCCCTTCTTATGTTTTTGCATTACCCCTTCTATTTTTCATATTTCTGATCTTAGTTTCTTTTGCAGGGTCAGCCCATTCCTTCTCGTACCCGTACGAGACCTGAGGTGCGGAGGGAGCCGGCGAGGTCTATCTCGAGACTTCGCCGCATTGGTTCGGGTTGTCGGGGAGTTCGTTCTGAGGCTGCCCATGCCGAGGCAGTAGAGGGCTCAGGCTCTTCATCTGAGGGTGCACATGCTGCGCCGGTAGGCCAGGGAGAGGCTACCTCGGCTCTTAGAGGTCATGGGATGTACGAGGTTGGCTCGTCATCGCAGCAGCCTCCGCAGCCTCAGCCTCAGGTTGATCTTGGGTGGACGGGTCCTGTGTTGAGTTTTCCACCTCCCGAGGAGACCGGAGCTGGAGCTGGTGGGGAGGTTACTCCTCGTACGGCGCAGTTTTATGAGATGATGGGTGTACGTCCCCCGGCGCCGTAGTTTGTATTTTATTTTGACTTTTTATAGAACTTTGCCTTTAATTAGACTCATTATTTAGACATGTTTGTATTTACATACTATTATGAGTTTATTTATCGTTGTTTTTCATTTTTTTATTTTTATGTGCATGTTTGCGTGTGCAAAGAACTGTGAAAATTAATTTTGCGCAAAAATTCCGTCGTTTTTATTATTAATGGAGGGTATCCGACTTTCTCCCCCCAAAAAAAAAGAAAAAATGAAAAATAAAAGTCAAAAAATTATTGGATTTATAAAAACTTGGTAGTTAGTCTAAATAAAATCCGAGAAATAATATAATTAATATAATAGTTGTATTAATTAAGGGAAGAAATAAATGAATTATAGAAAAAGATATATAAGAAGGATAAAGAAACCGTAAAGTCATTGGTCAGACTCGAATCAGGTAAAAAAACGCGGTTTTTTGGAAAGCTCGTACGATAATACACGTTAGCGCCAGCTGGCGCCACGCGTTTTGGTGTAGCGCCAGGCCCTACACTTAGTGTTTGGCGCCAGGCTTTGGCGTCAGGCGCCAATGTTTTGCGTCTGGAGCTAATGAGCGCTGACTCCGAATCCTTCCCGGATTAAAACTACGCCCATTAAATATTTTCTTCATAACTTTAGCAGATTAAATATTTTCTTATCTCTTAAAAAATTAATTATCATGTCTCTAGTCTCTAAAAGTTTTACCCACTTCACTCATGAATGGTGTCAGTCTCTTAATGCCAAGGAAAGAAAAGAGTTAGATGTGTTTCACCTGGGGGGGTATTTATGGTGTCAAAGGGGTAGATCTTGATTTAAATTTTATTCATACCGCTCTAGAATATTGGGATATAGATACTCATTGCTTTAGATTGGGGTATGATGAAATTAGCCCTTTGCCGGAAGAATTCGGTGCTATTTTAGGCTTCCATGCGTTAGATCTTGTAGTAATCCCTAAAATAAACGAATATTATTATAAGGATTTTGAGCGCTTCTTCAACTTAAAAGACAAAGATCTAACAAAAATAGTAGTTGGTAGCATAGTTAATTTGAAAGAATTTGTCTGCCATTATTTTGATAGACCTTATTCCGAATCTTTCCATGTTTATAGAAGAAGAGCTTTTCTCTTTTGTATGGTCAATCAATATTTTTTCACTAGTGGTAAAAATAATGAGGGTCAAGCGATTATATCCACTGTTTTAGAGCAGATTGAATCTAGGAGAAATCCAATGCCCTTAATAGTTGGAGAGACTATGCTTAGTTTTGATGAATTAAAGAATAATCCAAAAGCACCTTTCCAGGGCTCTCCAATTTTATTACAGGTAGAAAAATAATATTTTTAATTACAGAAATCGAAAATATATTTTTGTATAGTAATAATAATTTATTTGTATTGAAATCATTTTACAGATGTGGCTAATGGAAAGACTGGAATTAATTAGCCCTCCAGAAAATATTGAGAAGTATACTCCAAATTGCTTCATGAGAAGGAAGAAACGCTTCTCTAAGATGGGGCGCCATGAATGGAAGAAGGTCTTTGGGTCTTGCAATTTTGCTATCAAGTGGGTCATTCCTTGGTAGAAAATAGAAAAGATGGTTGGTGTCAACAAGCAACCTTTCAGTCGTCTCCCAAGCTTGTCCCGAATGACTTTTTACTATCCCTGCAGGGTAAAAAGACAGTATGGCCTACTTCAAACAATTCCCTCCGGTGATCTTCGTCGTCCCTATGAGTTCCCTGTCTCTCAGGAAGTAGACAAATTTGATGCTTATTGGAGCGCTAGACCTTTATGGGAAGTGATTACCCAAAAATTCCCTCCTTCCTTGCCCAATGATGTGAAAAAGTGGCTTCTGAAGAAACCTTCAAAGGACGTGAAGAGAAATCAGAGTAAAACTGATGTGAAGAGTCGTCTAGGTGACAAAGTGATTCCTGTTAAGGAACGCTTGGGTGAAAGATTTGAGTTCAAAACACCTACAATGCCTAAGAAGAAAAGTTCTACGAAGGATAAAGGAAAAAGGAAAGCTTACACCACAGAGCAGAAGGCTTGGGTAGAAAAGAAGCATGGTGTCCTAGCTAAGGGAGAAACTATTTACTCCAAGATTAAATGTAGGTCCTCTAAAGGACGCCTACTAGATAAGGTTATGGATGAGGAAGAATACGCAGACAAGAATTGGAAAAGGGCTAAGAAAGAGAAAGAAGATTAAGAGCATTGCTTAATTTTCAATTATTAGACTTAGTTTTTTTTTTAAATTCAAAGTTAATTTATTTATTTAAATTCCATCAATAATGTAATTTATTTTATTAATGAAATTCCAGCTTTTTGATTAAATTATTTACTTTAAATTTAATTTGTTAAAGCAATGAAAACCGAAAAAATTAATTTTCCAGAAATTTTCGAGTACGGAAGTCGAAAATTTTCCGAAAAACACTGAAATATTCCCAGATATTTTACAGTAAATTGGCGCCACAATTCTGCAACTGGCGCCAGCTGCGGCAGTCTGGCGTTAGGCGACAGAGGCTGTCGTCTGGCGCTAATGGTCATTGGCTAGCACCAGAATTGTTTTTATGACGCCGATGTTTCGTCGATCTTCTGTTGAATTTTTTATTAAGTCTGGGATGCGAGATTTGAAAAAAATAAAGTGGCCGCACCCGTAAAGGGTTGCCTACGTATCCTTTCTTAAGGAATCAGGCCAAACGTAGCTCTCTTGAGTGTCCTACTCAAGTAATTATGGTTAGTACTTTTTAAGTTTGTCAAGATTTGTCATGTTCGAGAAGTCATTGCCATCCATGTCAGTCAATTTTACTGCACCTCCTGACAGGATTGTTTTGACAATGTAGGGTCCAGACCAATTAGGTCTGAATTTTCCCCTTGGATCTAAAACATTTTTCCTTAATGCTTTTAACACCAAGTCTCCTACTTGGATGTTTCTTGTCTTGACCTTCTTATTCAAATGCCTAGCTATACGAGTTTGGTAACATTGAGTGTGATGTTGAGCTTCTAGTCGTTTTTCATCAAGTAGAATTAGCTCATCATATCTTTCCCTAGTCCATTTAACTTCATCGAGTTTGCTCTCTAATGCGATGCGTAGAGATGGAATCTCTAGTTCGACAGGTTGTACGACATCCATTCCATAAACCAAGGTAAATGGCGTATTTCCTGTTGATGTGCAAATTGACGTGTGATAGCCCCACAATGCGAAGTGAAGTTTGTCAGGCCAATCCTTGTCATTTTCCGTCATTTTCTCGATGATAGTCTTTAGATTTTTATTAGATGCTTCGACTGCTCCATTTTCCTGAGGTCTATAAGGAGAAGAGTGATGATGTTGAATACCATATTTCTGTAGCAATTCTTCACATTCGGCTTGAAAGTGAGTTCTATTGTCACTTATCATTTCATGTGGGACTCTATATCGACAAATAATATTTCTTTCGATAAAGAGTGCTACATGTTTTGTAGTGAGTTTAGCGTACGATTGTGCTTCGACCCACTTTGTGAAGTAATCAATTTCCACTAAGATATATTCGTGACCTCCTGTTCCTGGGGGAGTGATTTTGCCGATGATGTCAATTCCCCATGTAGAGAATGGCCATGGCGACGTGTAGGTGTATAGCAAAGATGGAGGAACGTGTTGTAAATTAGCGTAGATTTGGCACTTAGGGCATCTTTTACGTATTGATGGCAATCCCTATTCATTGTAGTCCAATAGTACCCTTCTCGCATTATCTTTTGGACTAACATTTTGCCATTTACGTGAGTTCCACAAATTCCTTCGTGGACTATCCTCATTGCTCTTTGGGCATCCTTTTTTCCTACACATAGGAGAGATCGACCCTTAGGTACCCTTTTATGTATCTCGTTTTCTATTAGTATGTATTGGGAAGCCAAGAGTCTTAATGCTCGTTTTGCTCTTTTGTCAGCATGGGGAGGGTATTCTCCTTTGGCGACATAATTGAGTATATCCGTATACCACGGTTCTTCTTCTTTTTCTTCTTCATCTTCTTCTTCTTCTTCATCCTGGATTACTTCATCATCTTCTATAGCTTGAATATAGGCCGGTTTGTGCCTTTTTTCTATAGTTAGAGGCATTTGCTCGATTTCCATAGGAATCCTAACCATTGAGGCTAGTCATTCCATGGCATCGACAAATTGATTTTCTTCTCTAGGTATATATGTGTATTCTACCTTCTCTAACTGATTAGTAAGGGTTTCCAGATAGGTTTGGTAAAGGGCTAGACTTTCACTCCATACTTTCCACCTTTTGGAGATTTGATTGATGATCAATGAAGAGTCTCCAAATATCCGTAACTTTTTTACTCCCAATGCCAAAGCTGTTTCAAGGCCTACCACGCATGTTTCGTATTCTGCAGCTTTGTTGGTAACGTCGAAATCAAGCTTTATGGAGATTGGAACATGCTCTTCTTTGGGTGATACTAGTAATACTCCAACGCCACATCCCTTTTGGTTCGAGGCTCCGTCAAAGTACAAGGTCCAAGTATCATCTTCAGTGACCATCAAGTCTTCATCTGGAAATTCATTGTCGTGTATTGGCGTCGAGTCTTTTATTGGAAAGTCTGCTAGAAAATCCGATACCACCGATCCTTTGATAGCTTTTTGTGGCATGAACCTTACATCGAACTGGGATAAGTTGGCTATCCATCTTGATATACGCCCATTGAGTGTAGATTTCTCGAATAAATACTTGAGTGGATCTAGTCAGGAAACTACGAAGACTGTATGCACGAGCATGTAATGTCTTAACTTGGTTGTGGCCCACACCAAGGCGAGGCACAATTTCTCAAGTGGTGTATAGCGTGCCTCATATTCGAGCATTTCTTGCTTAGATAGTAGATCGCATTTTCCTTGCCTTCTACTTCTTGTGCTAGCATGGCTCCCATTGTCTCTTTGGTAACTGTTAAGTACAGCCTAAGAGGTATTCTCGGAAGTGCTGGTGCTAATACGAGAGGATTTGGAGATAGAATTTGATCTTTTCAAAGGCTTTTTGACACTCGTCATCCCATATCACTGGTACATTCTTTTTAAGCTTTTTAAAGATTGGTTCATATATTGTCGTCAATTTTGATATGAACCTTCTTATGTATTGCAACTGGCCAATAAATCCTCGAATTTGCTTCTCGGTTTTGCGTGGTGGCATTGACATGATTGCCTTGATCTTGGTTGGGTCTATCTATATTCCTCTAGAGCTTATGACATAACCCAAAAGCTTGCCTGAGGTGACTCCAAAAGCACATTTAGATGGGTTCAACCTCATATTATATTTTCTTAGCCTTTCGAAGAATTTTCTTAAGGCTACTTGATGGTCTGGGCAATCTTTTGACTTTACAATCATGTCGTCCACATATACTTTACTTCTTTATGCATCATCTCATGGAGCAAGGCAGTTGCTGCACGTTGGTAAGTAGCACCCGCGTTTTTCAACCCGAATGGCATTACCGTGTAGCAGTAAGTACCCCATGGTGTTATGAAGGCTGTTTTCTCCATGTCTTCTTCTACCATGAGAATTTTATTATAGCCTACATATCCATCCATGAACGAGAGAAGTGCGTGATTTGTTGTGTTATCAACCAGAATATCGATGTGTGGTAAAGGGAAGTCGTCCTTTGGACTTGCCTTATTTAGATCACGATAGTCGACACAAATTCTTACCCTTTCGTCTTTTTTCGGAACTGGGACGACATTGGCTACCCATTCGGGGTATTTTGATACCTTGATGAAACCTGCACTTATTTGTTTTTGAACTTCCTCTTTTATTTTAAGAGCTACGTCGGGTTTCATTCGACGTAACTTTTGTTTTATAGGTTTCATTCCTGGAATTAGTGGTATGGTGTGTTGAGCTATTTCTCTTTAAATGCCTGGCATATCTTCGTATGACCAAGCGAATACATCGATGAATTCTTTAAGCAAGTTAATTAAATCGGTTCTTTCTTGTTCATTAAGTGTTAGTCTGATTTTAACTTCTCTTTTATTGGTTGAATCATTTGAGATATCAATCGTCTCAGTTTCTTCAATTATCGGTGTTTTCTTTTCAAGTGTTTCCATTGCTTTAATAAGTTCTTTGTCTTTTTCATTGTTAGTTAAGCAATTCTTGTCATCTTGGGTTAAAGAAGAACACAAGGAGTAAGGAGAAGAAGTCATATTATTAAACTCTGAGATCATTACATCAAAGAGTGATATGTCCTCAGGGACTTGATCACTAACTATTCTAGGGGAAGGGATAGAAGGACGAGGTGCTACAACTAAGGACTTAGATGACTCTATAGGGAAAGACTCTGACTCTGACTCTAACTTAGATGACTCTTTGAACATCGGTCCTTGCCCCATCGTGATGGAGATCTTCCTTCCACTTTGAGTAGTCACCTTGACGGTCTTGCACCACCCTTGTAGTGATCATTCCACTAGAGTGATTAGCTTCGAGGGATCGAAGCTTTCGCTATGTAGGACTGTCTGAATGAGCAAGGAGTTATCCCCTTTTTATTTTGGCTCATCCTTTTCTCGCCCAAATAGTAATCCGATGACATTAAAGTCAAAGCATGGGGGTGCTTTCTCCTTATGGACAGGAGTTGGGATTTCGTCTATGAAATAGCAATCTAAGAAAATTTCAAATCCCGGTTGCCTTATGCCATTTACGAAAAATGGTTCGGGAAATTCATAGCATGGATAGTCCTTTCCTTCTTTTATAAATTGTCTATTAAGGGTAAGAGGATACTGATTCATTGGGATTGCTTTCTTTTGGATGCGAGCGTCCCTACGTGCCTTCGACTTTTCCTGGGCTCGCTTGAGATCTTTCTAAGTCGGTTTGAAACCAAGTCCGAAAGTGTCTAATTTAGGGAGGCCAGGTGATTCCACGGGTTTTGCTATTCCTTTCTTCTTTCCTAGGGTCATCCCAGGAAAATGTCCTTACTTCTTTAGAATAGCGTTCACAATCATATTGGAGTGGGGGTCGTGGCAGAGAGGGTCCTTTCATCCTCCTCGATTAAGGAGACCTCTTCATTAAATCCCAACTAATATTCATCGTCTTCATCGTGCTCCACATTAATTATTGGATTATCTATAGATTTAATTCTCATAGGCGAAGCGTCGATCGTAATGGGAATCCCTCTAACTAAAGCTTTTACTTGTTGGTGGAGAGATGAGGGGACGACCTTTAGGTCATGAAGCCAAGGGCGTCCCAACAATAGATTGAATGAAGCTTTAATATCTACTACTTGGAAATTAGTAGCGTGTTCTATCGCTTCCGCCGTTACATTCATAGTAATTTTACCAAGAGCTTGACGACGAGTGTTGTCATAGGCTCTTATTCCTTGCGTTGACGGGGTTAAGTCTTCATCCTTTATGCCTAACATTCTCGCAGTTCTAAGTGGACAGACATTAATTGCTTATCCATTGTCTACAAGAGTCATAGGGACGTTCATTCTCTTGCAAACCACTGTGAGGTTTAATGCCTTATAATGCTTGTCACCTTCTAGGGGCAAATCCTTGTCGGAAAAGGTGATCAAGTTGATGGGACTAGGGAGATCACTCATGAGGAAATTAGCCATCCCTTCAAGATTGGTGTCAGAATCTATCCCTATTTTATCCAAGGCATTCATTACGGCAACCTATGTTCTCGAGACGTTGCCAGAAGCTTCCATACGTTCATTTCAACTTTGGTTTTCTTGAAATGTTTGACAATGTCATTATCTTCTATGATAGGTATGGGAACTTGTTGTGTGGTTGGCATGGGTTGTGTCGAAACAGGAGGTTGCATTCTCTTGGATCTTGTAAGGACGTCTATTGATGAATCTTCTTCAACCCAAAAGTCATCCATGGCATATGACACCAAAGGTGGAGGTCCTACCATGTCTTTCAAATAGACGTCTTCTTCGTCGCTGTCCCAAAATCCATTAATATTTGCATCCTCTTCTTGTGGAACTTGGACTAGCTTCTTATCATCAATCATTTTCTGAATTAAATCCTTGAATTTAAAACAGTTTTCGATAGTATGACCTCCTGATTGATGATATTGACAGTAAAATCTATCTGTCCTTTTTAATGATTCATATGGTCTCGGTTCGAGAGGTTTAATCTCGCCACTCTCGGAGAGCAATTTGAACATTTGAGCATATGGAGTCCCAATTGTGTAGAGTCTATTACTCTGCTTGGGTTCATCGATTACTTGTAAGGAAAAGTGTTTCCTCATTCCCTTGCTAGCTAGAGGTAATGGGATCTTGTTGTCTTCCGCATGATCTTGAATGAGGTTTTGAAACCTGTAGCATTCATTTGTGGTATGACCGTTCCCTCGATGGTACTTGCAGTAGGACTTGGGGTCCCATCTTGAAGATCGCTTTTCCAGAGTTGGATCCTCAGTAGGGCCAATAGGTTTGATTAGTCCTTGATCATAGAGATGATCAAAAGTAGCATCATAGGTCATTCCCATGGGTGTGAACTCTCTCTTGAGTTTATTTTTCGAGGGTGGAACCTCGTCATACTCTTTCTGCAGTTGTTTCACAACTCCGAGAGCTTCACGTAGCAAGTTTGATCCCTCTAACATGGACAATGTAAGCAATTGTATGTCCCCTTTACTTGCTAATTTTTGGAGCTATCTGTGGCATCGAAAAAGACCTCCTTCTCTTCTTCGACAGCATGGATCTCTTCGACAGGTTTGATGAGAGATGAGGGATCAACCTCGTTTTCCTCATCAGAGATGGCCAAGGAGTGAGTGAGGGGCGCACTATAAATACTTGGCTTCTTACTGGCAGGGGGCAATGGTAGCTTGTTGTTGTCGATTAAGTCTTGGATAGCTTCTTTAAGCTTCCAACAGTTCTCGGTAAGATGGACCCTACCTTGGTGATACTTGCAATGTGAATTAGGGTTCTAGTTAGCCGTCCTCTTCTCGACTGGTGGGTCCCCAAATGGTCCAATAGGAGTTATAAGATCTTTTGCATTTAATCGATCAAATGCGGTGTCATAACTCATACCAATAGGAGTAAAGTTCCTCCTAAATGGTTTATTTTGTCCTTGATTATTCATATCAAGGACTTCACTTAGGTTAAAAGTGCTAACATTGTATAAGTGGGTGGTTTTGGAAGAAGAAGGATTGTCATTCTTCTTGCCTTTCCAGCCAATGTTGGAGTTATTGTTGGCAGCTTTCAACTTAGCCAGGTCGTCTTCAATAATAATTTCAATGTCGTAGACGGCCTTGAAGGTATGGAGATTATTCTTATATTTGAGATGCTTGGAGTACTTTTCTTGAAGGTTTTTGATGAATAACCTTACGGATTCTTTTTCACTGGGTACCTCAATCATCTTGGCTGATGTTTCTATCCATTTGTTAAAGAAGGAAGTGAAGCCTTCATTCTCCTTCTGCTTGAGGATTTCAAGTTCCCTATTGTAGGGAATAGTTTCAAGCCTTTAAAATCCCACTAGCTTGAACCCCACTGTGATCATACACTAAAGTACGGTGGTGTCCAAAAGGGAAGAAGATAGAGCAAAAGAGTCGCCAACAAGTTTTTAAGGAACTTGTACACCGTTCATGAGGTGAAGGTTACACCCCTTAACGATCCAAGAGATCGTCAACTCCATAAGGTCATGAACCAAAATAGGGGTTCGGAGATGATGGTACAAATCCAACCTAAAAGAGATTGAACCTGCCCTAATAATAGGCCTCTACTTTATTCTGCTCTTATTCATGTGCGCTTTGTGATTAACATACAATCAATAGGATTAACCCTAAACCTGTTTAATCTATGTTGGTTGAATTTAATGCACACATAAATCTATTATTTGCGATCACTTGAATTATAATCACAATTAACCCTAAAGAAGATTATTAATTATCTTATTAAGCGTGATTGCAAGTACCAATTCCCTTTAACATGCATCAAAGGTGATCAAGCAATAACAATATAAAATAATATATTTGGAAGAGAATAGGAAGCATCGCAGGAATCATATTTAATATTAAAGTTACCTTAGACATGATACTAGGATTCAAAATAACAATCTAAGCATGATATCTACATCATAATATCAATTAATCAATTAAAGCACTTACTTTGATGTCTCGTACCTCTTTCTAATAACAAAATACACACGTTAGTAACTTCAAGGAAAATAATAAACAAAACAATTAAATTAAATAATTGAAAGAGAGATTTGGGACCAAACCCTCAGAAATTAAAACCTTTCACGTCTAGGGCGAAGACAACTTCGAATATGGCTAGGTGTATCTAGATCTTGAGAAGGTGGGATTTTGTATTAAAAAAAGAAAAGTTTAGAAAAGAAAAGAATGAATGAATGAAAAGAGATGAATGAAAAGGATTATTTGACTGTAAATGAATGCTAATTGATGAATAATTTTTGAATGAAGAAAGTTGATGATCGATGATGCTTGTTGATGAATGATGAAGATAGTTGGTGAATGATGAAGACTTAAGAATATGGAGAATTGGTGAATTAATGATTGCGAAAGAAAACTGATTGTTGATGAATCAAAACGGAGTTTTTAATACGATATTTATAGAGAAAATCAGCCAAAAAAGATAATTTATCAAAACAGAGTCTGAAGACCACAAAACAACCTTGGGGCCAGGACCAATGGCTAGCGCTAGGCGCCAATGCTGGCGTCTGGCGCCAATCCCGATTCCTGGCACCAAGGCCTGGGGTTGGACGCCAAATCGGCTTTTAAAGCATTTTCGAAAATTTGATAAACTTAACGTACTGGAAGATAAAATAATATAATTTCAGTCGAAAATGCTATTTGATCTTGATTAAAACTCTGAAGAGTCCTAATTGAATTAGGAATGAAAAGAACCTTCTAGAATGTTCTAGAAGACTAAAACCATTCCTAATTGTATTAGGAATGATAAATTATATTAGGCCCTCCCCTAGATCATTGAGTCGTACTTAAAGCTCAAACCGGGCCCAGTTTAGTAAATTGGCCATAACTTCCTCAATATTCATCGGAATTGGGCTTATAATATATCGTTGGAAAGGTCTTTGCAAGCCCCATCCAACTATACCACTATTGGACCCATATCATGGACCAACCAAACTGGATTGACTGTTTTCTTAAAATAAAGTTTTCAAAATCAGGGAGAAGAGAAAAGAAATAAAACTTTCCGCAACACTAGACCTTTCCACACTTTCGTTTCATTCGATTATGATTCGATGTGAAAGGCACTCATCACTGGGTTTGGGTTTGGGGAGACACAAATGGGTGTCTACAGAAGCCCCCACTTTGAGTGAGTTTGGAGAAACGCAAGTTTCGAAAACAAAACTCAAAGTAGCGATAGGGACGGAGAATGATTCAGAATGTTCTGCGATCCTAAATCAATCTTATAATGCCGATACCTGCAAAACTAGCGTTATTTAAATAGATAGAAGAGTTAAGAAACGCGTATCTTGCACTGTCGAGCACACGTCTCTGAAAGTAACCGATTGTTGTTGTTGCTGTTGTTTTGATGACCTCCTGCAAGCTAGAGAATGCCATCCCGCCTGAAAACCGCTACGCCCGTAACTGCTTCCAAATTAGAAGATTGCTTTGCCCGAAACTATCTTCCCCGCTATGATAATATTCCACGTCCAAGGGAACATCATCGAAAATTATTTCTCTTGAAACAATCCTCAGTTGTTTGTGACAACACTCCATAATCCAGGGAACGTCACCTTGCTGTTTCGATGTTCACTCGTCTCTGAACAAAGAGCTTCTTTTTCCCGCTGTGATAGTCTTCGAAAAGATCACTGTTTCTTAATGTTTGCTATGCCAGTACGTCGGCGCTTTGTTGCTTGTGAACCAGTATGTCGGTGCTTTTGCTGTGAACCAGTATGTCGGTGCTTTTGCTGTGAACCAGTATGTCGATGCTTTTGTTGTGATGAAAATCCTCTTTTCTTTGGGAATAGTTGCCAACATAACTCTTGTATGATGAATGACAATCCGATTTAGGGAAAGTTGTCAATGCTTCGTAACAATCCATCCTTGGAAATATTGTCACGATGAAGCGACAATCCGTAACTCGGAAAATTTGCCAAAATCCAATTTTTGGAAAAGTTGCCAATGCTTCGTAACAATATTTCATAAGAACTTTGCTACGATCGACAATCCACATCTTGGAATATAAATCTTGAAAGCAATCCACCTTGGAAATTTGCCAATGCTATGCGTCTTGGAACATTTGCAAAAAAGAGTCGACCGACAATCCTTTTTGGGAAAATTTGCCACTTGCTGAAATGAATGACAATCCACGTTGAGGAAATTTTGCCGAAATTTATGATGAGTAGAGACCTACGACAATCCTTTGGGAAATTTTGCCATAGGGAACTGGGTGCATGACAATCCAATCTCGGAAAACTTGCCAACGAGCCGATGAATGTATGACAATCCAAACTTGGAAAAACTTGCCAACAAAGAAGGAGCACGACAATCCACGCTTGGAAACTTTGCCAGAGATGACAATCCAATCTTGGAAAAATTGTCGTTGAAGAAGATGCACGACAATCCATTTTTGGAAATATTGTCAGTTGGGGATGACAATCCAATTTTTGGAAAACTTTGTCGTTTTAATAAGAATGCGCGACAATCCATATTTGGAAATATTGTCGTTTAAGTGCTTGCTTTTGAACCGATTGTAATGAGCTAGTGTTTTAGGCGCTTAACTAAGCGAGACGATCTTTCATCAGGTCAATCACTTACTACGATTGTAATCGAGCCGACTACTAATCATGTCAGATTTCTTATAGGGGCTAACTGGCGTACCAAGGAACCCGAAATTGCTGCATGAGGTCGAAATCACCATTCTAAGAGGCTTCGAGCTCTGTCGTTGCTGAAATATCTTTGGCGCCAGGCGCTGGAGTAAGGTCTTCCCTATTCTGCTGCACCTGTATTTGTTTTTGACTATAGAACTTTGCCAATTTCTTTAATTATCTTACGGTTGACCTAAGGTTTAGCGTTGCTTAACTCATCGACTTGACACGACTCAAGGTATAAACTTGACTCGATATGTTTGACTGACTCGAGGTTGAATCGACTCGAAGCGAAATGACATGTGTTAGACTCAAATCAAAGTTATATGACACGACATGACTCAATGTGTACATGACTCGTGTGTGCATTGTAATGTGATCGTGCGACTCGAAAAAATGCAAAAAAGCAAAAAAATTTCGTCATTTTTGTGGAGGGTACCGACTTTCTCCCGAAAAAGAAAGACGCGAAAAAGAAGAAGCGAAGTTTGAAGATGCATTTTGAATGAGCTTAGTCAAATGTTGTTTGATACTATCTCTCAAGGTTCAAGAATTAATTCATCCTAGGCTATCTCAACTGTTGACTCCATGATGAAATTATTTGGGTAACTTAGGCACGGAGGCTAAGCACTTCGTACTTTGTGATGCAATGATGATTGTGATTGATAAGTGATTTTGATATGATAAGGCATGCTTCAATGTTAAGATTTCATGACTAAGGGTTCCTAAGGGAAGTATATTTGGACATGTATCTGTGCAGTGTGTGAAAGTGACACTAAAGTTAGGCCGCAAGAGCTAAGTGTGTGGAAAAATATATTATTGAAAAGAGTCAAATGGTGGTGACTCTTAGGCTAGGTAAGCTAATAATGTAGGGATCAAGCCCCCAAGTCTAGCTCTAAGTGAATAGGGATGAGCATTGGAAATCACTTGATATGATCATGGTGTAAGTGTGTGAATGTGAATATGAATGCATGTTTATTACGGCCGCACCTCGATGTGAGGTTGCCTACGTATCCATTAGGAATCAGGCCGAACGTAGCTCTTGCCAAACCTCGCACAAGTGTGTGTATACCTCAAAAAGGTCTTTTTAAGGGTTGTAACGTGGTTAGGCTAAAGGCTGAAAAGGAAGGGGATAAAGGCTCAAGACCCTAGATAAGCCCCCAAGGTGTGCAACCTTACTTTTGAATCTTTATAATTTTATGCTTGAGCTTCTACTCTTTTTTTTTTAGCTCTTTCGTTTGCTTTAGCATTTATTTCATTTTTATAAGTGTGAGCAATCTCGATCATGCGGTCTATCACTCACTTGGCATTCATGTTTCTCAGGCACGGTACCGAGCACTCGATAAGAAACGCAATCTGAGACGTGTTCTTATAGAAGATATTTTCATATCAAAGACATTGGAACACTTGCCCTTTTGTACACTTGTTTTTGTTTTTTATTATTGCTTATTTTTGCTATTGCTTTCTTTTGAATTTGCTCAAGATTTCTTTAGAATTGCATAAGTTACACACCATCCCATCCCAAGGTTAGGTAGATGTAAGTTGAAAAAAGAAGGGTATATCGTTAGACGAGGCTAAAAGTGGTTTATGAAGAAAGGATTGTATAATTGAAGGGCGAAAGGAGATGTGATGTGGCTACAAAGGGTGCCTCAAATCCTTAGTATACCTCGTGCTTAATTCGACATGTTTTTTTTCTTTTTTTTTATTATATTAATTATATTTGATGCAATGCAATGAAATGATCATATATAAGGAAATAAATGCTCATTTTAAAAAGGGGAAAGAAAAGAAAAACTACAAAAATAATCTTAAAGGAAAAGAAAAGGTGTCTATGCTAGACTTATTGGGGAAAGAAAAGATGAAAAAGAAATAGAAAAAAAAAGGCCATGAAATCTTGTCGTTGCAGCTCGCCTCTTGTCTTGTGTCATTCGCTTCATCATCACCCAATCTTCTCGCTAGCTAGAGGCAATGGGACCTTGTTTGCTTCTATGAGGTCTTGAAAGAGATTTTGAAACTTGTAGCATTCATCAGTGGTATGACCGTTTCCTCGATGGTACTTGCAATAGGAATTTGGATTCCATCTCGAAGATCGAATTTCTAGTGTTGGATCCTCGGTAGGGCCAATAGGTTTGATTAATCCTTGATTATAAAGACGATCGAAAGCAGCATCGTAGGTCATTCCAATGGGTGTGAATTCTCGCCTGGGTTTCCTTTTAGATCCTTGATTGTCCATGGCTAAGACATCATTATGGTCAAAGATACTAACATTATTACTAGAGTGGGCGTTTTCGGAAGAAGAAGGATTGTCTCTCTTCTTTCCTTTCCAGCCACCGTGGTTACTATTGTTAGTAGCTTTTTGCTTTGCGAGGTCATCTTCGATCTCGATACCTATGTCATAGACGGCCTTGAAAGTATTCAAGTTGTGTTGATATTTTAAGTGCTTTGAATACTTTTCTTGGAGATTCTTGATAAACATCCTCACGGATTCTTTTTCAGTGGGGACCTCGATCATCTTGGCGGAAGTTTCCCTCCATTTATTAAAGAAAGAAGTAAAGCCTTCATTCTCTTTTTGTCTTAGCATCTCAAGTTGTCTATGGTCGGTTTCAACTTGGATATTGCACTTGTACCTATCAACGAAAGCATTCACTATTGATTCCCAGGTTGAGGTTTTTTCCTTGTCAAGGGAGAAAAACCATTGTTGGCAAACGATTTCAAGAGATAGTGGGAACAAAGAGGAAAAAACCTTCTTATTGATACCCTTAATGTTCATTATTGTTTCAAAAGATCTTATATGGAAGTAAGGGTTATCTGTTGCCTTGAATTTGGGGATGTCAGTGGCGTTGAACTTATGCAGAAGAAGTTCCTTGTCCAGCGAGACCCCTTGTGAACTCATGCCTTGAAATTTATAGTCACTAGATAGCTTGCTTAGACTCTCTTGCATGAGATCCATCCGTTGTTGCTTCACGGGATCATCGACCTTAAGTGTGAGGAGCTTCAGTGTTTCAGTCATGGTAACCAATTGGTTCCTAAGCTCATTGACTTCTTCTTGAGTTGCCATTATCTTTTTAGCCTTCCTCTTTTGACGAATCGGTTTATCAAAAAGCGAGACTTAAATAAAGCGGTTGTCCTTGATTAATCGCCCTTCCCTCCTCGACCAAGTACTGTGGAAAAGGAATTTGGGGATACTTACTGTTAATTATTGACTCAAACTTTATTCAACATGCAATGGATGGAGGAAATGAAGAAAAATTGGAATAAAAAGTGAAAGAAGATTTAGATGGAGGGATATGGAGAATTAGGAATAGAATGTACCGCAACTCAAATGACGGAAAGATCGACTCATGCATGGACCTACGACATGGTCATGGTGATGTGTGCTAAGACTAGTGAGTGTAGGTGACATGTTAAGACTCGTGTAATGACCATGTGGCTAAACTATGTGACCAAGACTCGATTAATGACTTGACAAGGTGTTATTGACAGCGAAAATTGACCGAATTAATTATTAAACTGGTTAATTAGACATTAGGTAATGACTCCACAAATAATCTGAACTATCGGCCAAGCGACAGGACTGGCGTCACAATATGGTGGTTGGCGCCAAACTTTTTAGTAAATGTCTGGCGCTACACACCATACAGTGGCGCTACAGCTCAGATTTTGGCACCAATATTGGAGCCTCGGTCTGGGATTGTTTTCGGTATTATTAGTCAACTGGGGTATGCCTAAAGTCGTACTAGGTCGATTCCGATTAAAAGAAGAAAAAACTTTATTGACTCAAATTAATTAATTAATTAATTAATTAATTAGGCAAAGTTCTTTAAGTCATTAATTATAATCTCAACACAAATCAACAAATGGTTAAGAGGAGCATAGAATATATATGCACAACAAATAATGCACAATTAGTCAAGTAGGCACAATATGATGCAATGAGTTCGTAACCTAACCATGGCTCTAGTTCTCTAAAGTTCGGGATATGGTTTAGTCAAATAGGGTCCATGGTTAATTGTCCAGATGCACCGCGTAGAAGCCTAACCGTGAAGGGTTAACGCGTGTGGATAGAACACCGCGAGTTTTTTTAGAAAAAACTCACTTCCATGGTTTGGTGAATTCAACCTCTCAGATGTACCCTTTGTTGCCAGGAGCGTTCAATTGGGTAGATAGAGCATGAATTCCCAGAGGGTTATGTCCATATGTAGAACACATATGGGTTTCAGAAAAGTGAGAAAAAATTCAATCAGGAAGTGGGATCGAGCAAACAATACGAAAAACTGGTCGAAATTAGAACGCATATTTCTGGCTTGGTAATGGGGGAAATTGGCGCCAGCAAACAGAGACTGGCGCCAACTTTTAACTGTAGCGCCTGGCGCCAATATTGGCGTTTGGCGCTACGGCTAAATGTTTGGCGCCAAGCTCTGGCCCCTGACGCTACTTCCCACATTCCTTAGCAGCTTTCTGTGCTCAATAAAATCATCCAGTTTTGCGCGGTGTTATTTCAGTCCTAGTTGTGAAAGACATTTCTCAAATTTCCTACTTATAAAATCCTATATTTTTGACTCATTACGGATGGTCTTTCCAATGAGAACCTTTTTATGCATATGGCAATAATGTTAATCAAAATTACGCACATGAAATACTTAGAACTTTTTGAGTCTCATCCTCTCATTCTAAATCATTGCCGAAGCAAATTCAGGAATTAAAATAGAAATCCTCCCCAGTGGAGTCGCCAAAAACTGTAGGGAATAGTTTCAAGCCTTTAAAATCCCACTAGCTTGAACCCCACTGTGATCATACACTTAAGTACGGTGGCGTCCTAAAGGGAAGAAGATAGAGCAAAAGAGTCGCCAACAAGTTTTTAAGGAACTTGTAAACCGTTCACGAGGTGAAGGTTACACCCTTTAACGATCCAAGAGATCGTCAACTCCATAAGGTCATGAACCAAAATAGGGGTTCGGGGATGATGGTACAAATCCAACCTAAAAGAGATTGAACCTGACCTAATAGTAGGCCTCTACTTTATTCTGCTCGTATTCATGTGCGCTTTCTGATTAACATACAATCAATAGGATTAACCCTAAACCTGTTTAATCTATGTTGGTTGAATTTAATGCACACATAAATCTATTATTGGCGATCACTTGAATTATAATCACAATTAACCCTAAACAAGATTATTAATTATCTTATTAAGCGTGATTGCAAGTACCAATTCCCTTTAACATGCATCAAAGGTGATCAAATCGACTTTAAAGGCTTGAGGTCCATCTGTTGTTGTTTCACAGGATCATCAATCTTGAGGGTTAGAACCTTTAACGCCTCAGTCACGGTAACCAGTTGGTTCCTGAGCTCATTGACTTCTTCTTGAGTTGCCATTATTGTCCTAGCTTTCCTCTTACGAGCGATGGGTTTGTCGAAAAGTTGGACTTGTATAAAAAGATTGTCTTTGATTAACGCCCTTCCTTTCTTGACCACGCGCTGTAAATTAAACCAGTTTTTGTTTTAATTATTTGACTCAAATCGACCTTGACTTTACGGTTGTAAAGAGGAAAAGTAAAAATAGGTGCATATTTTTGGCAAAAATAAGGCAAAAATAAGGTATATATTTTTAGGAATCAAGTATGGTATTTAATCAAGTGATTTAAATAGGAGGATTAATATCCGACTTACCCCCTAAAAAAAATGACGAAAAAAACGCGCATACAAGACTCTCTTAAACATGGTCAAAAGTGTGTATTAGTGTGTGCGTTATGTGGTGAGTGTAAGTGACATGCTTTGACTTTTGTGTAAGACCATGGGACTTAGTGCCTAAACTCAATTAATGACTTAACAATGTATAATTAACAGTAAAAATTAACAGAATTAATTAGCAAACTGTGGAATTGGACACAAAGTGATGACTCGAGCAATAAACCGAACTGTCGTCAAAACGACAGGACTGACGCCTCTCTTTGCAGTGTAGCGCCAAACGACAGGATTGTCTCTAGGCGCTACACTCCACAGAGTGGCGCTACAATTCAAACTTTGGCGCCATTGCTGGAGCGTCGATCCGAAACTGTTTTCGGTATTATTGCTCTAGAGGGGGATACCTAAAGTCGTACTAAGTCAACTCTGATTAAACTTTTTAGACTTTATTTACTTAAATTAATTAATTAATTAATTAATTAGGCAATGTTCTTTTAGTCATAAAATAATTTATTTAATCTTAGCACAAGTCAAACAAATGGTTAGGAAAAATCACATAGAGTATGCACAACAAATAATGCACAATTAGTCAAGTAGTCACAATATGATGCAATGAGTTTGCAACCTAACCATGGCTCTAGTTCTCTAAAGTTCAGGATATGGGTTAGTCAAAGAGGGTCCATGGTTATTTGTCCAGATGCACCGCGCGGAAGCCTAACCGTGAAGGGTTGGCGCGAGTGGATGGGACACCGCGAATTTAGAAAAACTTGCATCCATGGTTTGGTGAATTCAACATTCTCGGATGTACCCTTTGTTAATTAGAGAGTTCAATCAGGTAGATGGAGCATGAATTCCTGGAGGGTTATGTCCATATGTAGAACACATATGGGTTTCAAAAAAGTGAGAAAAAACTCAATCAAGAAGTAGGATCGAGCAAACAATGCTAAAAATTGGTCAAAATTAGAACGCATATTTCTTGCTCGGTATTGGAAGAACTTGGCGCCAGCAAACAGAGGCCAGCGCCACTTTTTGGCTTTAGCGCCTGGCGACAGAGACTGTCGTCTGGCGCTAAAGTCAAAACTTTGGCGCTAATCTTTATTCGCTGACGCTAGTTCCTACATGCCTCAGCAACTTTCTATGCTCGATAAAATTTTCCAGTTTCACGCAGCATTATTTCGACTCTAGTTGTGAAAGATATTCCTCAAATTTCCTACGTGTAAAAATCCTATGTTTTAACTCATTACAGATGGTCTTTCCACTGAGATCTTTTTTATGCATATGACAATAATGTTAATCAAAATTACGCACATGAAATAATTAAAACTTTTCGAGTCTCATCCACTCATTCTAAATCATTGCCGAAATAAATTTCAGGAATTAAAATAGAAATCCTCCCTAGTGGAGTCGCCAAAAACTGTAGGGAATATTTCAAGCATTACCCCTAGCTTGAACCCCACTATGATCATACACTAAAGTACGGTGGCGTCCAAAGGGAAAGAAGATAGAGAAAAAGAGTCGCCAACAAGTTTTAGGAAATTGTAAAGCGTTCACGAGGTGAAGGTTACACCCTTTAACGATCCAGGAGATCGTCAACTCCAATAGGTCTAGAACCATGACTGGTGGTTCGGGGATGAAGGTACAAATCCAACCTAAAAGAGATTGAACCTGCCCTGATAATAGGCCTCTACTTTATTCTGATCGTATTCATGTGCGCTTTCTGAAAAACATGCAATCATTAGGATTAACCCTAAACCTGTTTATCTATGTTGGTTGAATATAATGCACAAACAAACCTATTATTGGCGATCACTTGAATTATAATCAAATTAACCCTAAACAAGATTATTAATTATCTTATTAAGCGTGATTACAAGTACCAATTCCCTTGAAACATGCATAAAAGGTGTGATCAAGCAATAAATAATAAATATAATCAAGCAACATAATAATAAAAATAATAATTATAATCATAATAATAAAATTAATCATAATTAACATAATCATATTAACTGTAAAACATAATAATAGCAAGATCCTAGGCCTGATACTAACAAGATTAATAACAAACCCTAGCATGTCACTAAACAATAAAAATCAAAGCTTTAACCGTAACATGATACTAACATGAATATTAATATTAGGAAAGAGAATAATAATATCAAGATCCTAGGCATGATACTAACTAGATTAAAAACAAAGCCTAGCATGTCACTAAGCAATAAAGATCAAATATTTAGCCCTAACATGATATTAACATGAATATAAATACTAGGAAAGAATATAGGAAGCATCATCCTTTTAATCATACTTGATATTAAAGTTACCCTAGACATGATACTAGGAAGATCAAAACACCCTAACATAACACTAGGAATCATAACAACCTAAGCATGATTTCTACATCATAATAACAATGTAAACAATTAAAGCACTTACTTGGATGCCTCGTACTTCTTTCTAATAACAAAATACACACGTTAGCAACTTCAAGCAAAATAAAAAACAATTAAATTAAATAATAATTGAAAGAGAGATTTGGGACCAAACCCTTAGAAATTAAAACCTTTCACGTCTAAGGCGAAGGCTACTTCGAATAGTGCTAGGTGTATCTAGGTCTTGTGAATGCGGAATTTTGTAAAAAGAAGGTAAGTTAAGAAAAGAGAGAGAGAAGCTTTAGCTTAGAGAGAGTTAATGATTGTAGATGATTTAAAACGGAATTTTTAGAAGGTTATTTATAGAGAAAATCAGCCAAAAAGATAGAAAATCGAACCAGAATTCTGACGTGAAAAAACGAAGTTAGCGCCAGAAGCTGACATTAGCGCCAGACGCTAATGCTAGCGCCAGGCGCTAATGCTGGCGTTTGGAGCTAATTAAATTTTTGACGCGTTTTTTAAAATCAAATAGAAATTAACCGTACTGGAGGATAAAATTGTATTTTCCTCAAAAACATTCTTTTATTCTGATTAAAACTCTAAAAAGTCAACAAAAGTCAATTTATCAATGCTAATTGAATTAGGAATGAAAAGAACCTTCTAGAAGAATCTAGAAGACTAAAATCATTCCTAATTGCATTAGGAATGATAAATCCATATTAGGCCCTCCCCTAGATCATTGGGCCGCATATAAGGCTCAAACTAGGCCCAGTTTAGTAATTTGGCCATAACTTCCTCAATATACATCGGAATTGGGCTTATAATATACCGTTGGAAAGCTCTTTTCAAGCCCTATCCAACTACACTACTATTGGACCCATATCATGGACCAACCAAACTGGATTGGCTGTTTTCTTAAAATAGGTTTACAAAAACAGAGGGAAAAGAAGAGAATTTAAAACTATCCGCAACACTAGACTTTCTACACTTTCACTTCATTCGATTATGATTCGACGTGAAAGGTACTCATCACCGGGTTTAGTTTTGGGGGACACAAATGGGTGTCTACAGTAGGTCTAGCCTATCAAAAGCAAATCAAAGTCAGTAAAGCATTACTTGGGGGCTACTTAACGAAAGGCGAAAGCTGAAAATCATACCGCCACCTCCTCAGCCGGTACAGGGTCTGGAGTTAACAATGGTAGTAGCTCCTCCTCATAGCACCGCCCAGGGATTGTGTAAGATCGCCAAGGGGTACCAACTCCCTCTAACACGCTCACCAACCTCGCGGCATTGAACATACGACGCGGTGGAGGAGCAGGAACGACAAAAGTGTCTGAGGAATGATGAATAGAAACCCTTTCTCCAAGGTATGCAATCGCTCCATATGTCCCCAAGAAGTAGCGACGCTCAACAGTATACTAGTGGCTAACCCAGGGACAGCCAAGTCGACCCACAACCAGTACAGCACGCCAAGCTCCTGCAAAGAACGCCTATCAGATAAGAATATATCGAAGGTGTTACAAAATGCTCAAATATGTAAAGAACCATATCGAGATGATCCAATCTCGGATATAAGCAGTGGACATCCCAACACGGCGGCTTCCCTCAAGAAGCACTCACTGGAAACCTGCGTGGCGACGGTCTCGCCGGCGCAACTAGGAGAAAGTACTCGTAGAACCTGATTTACAAAAGGCAAAAATTATCAGCAAGTGCTAACTAAAGCTTAGAGCTAAACTTTACGGGAGATAAAGTATACCTCTACGACCCTCCAAAAGCCAAATAGAGCGACGTTCCCTATGAAGGACCGGTGTCGGCACGAGTCTCGTAAGCTCGGATGAGGTCAGCATAGGCCAAGCTGGCCCAATCATAAGTCCCGTTCAAGTGTAGATCACGGACTGCAGGCAGATAGTAAAGAAACACTCTACTACCCTTATCAGGGGAGGACGTCCCTAACAGCAAGACAAGTACAAAAACACGCACCCGCTGCTCTCGGGTAGTCACATCATCATCAAAAGCCGATGCTAGAGTCAAACGGCGAATCCCCTTCGCGCTGAACTGAGTCGACTCTACCTCAGCACGAGCCCGAACAACAATCGGACCCAAGAACTCTTCAACCTCAGGGGAAAATACGTTGATCTCGTTGTCAAACGGCAGCGCCACAGAGCTAAACTCTAGTTCCGTAATGAGACTGAAGTCGGTTGGGGTGACCATCATCGCACCCCAAGGAAAGTGGAAAGTGTTGGTGGTGTCCCAAAGAACTCCACCAGAGCATGAAGCACATGGTGACCCCCGCTAGAGGCAATCATGGCCTCTGAGGTCTCGAAGAGTGCAGTCAGTCCGCAAGACTCCCAGAGAAGTCTCGCCTCTTCGTCGTTGCCTATGTACATCTTGTACAGGTCGCCCAAGGTATTGCAACCTAAACCATGACAGCGCGTTCTACCAACTATGATTCCCCGTCGCACCCTCTCAGAAATGTGGTGGACAGGAGAGAAGTACAGAGTCCGCTCATCCCACTCAGGGAGTCGGCCGAGAGAAGTGGACGGATCGGCGTCGTCCTCTATGGGCTTGTGCTCCCGTCGAACGTCTCGGGACCGTGAACCTGAATCTCGCTGTCTAGCCATGCTACATTGTGCAGAATTATTATAAATTAAGCTTTTATAGTATCTATGGTTCGCCTAGCCGCATGATACTATGTTTGCAAAAAAAAAAGAGTACGTAGTACTAAAACAAAGCAAAAATTCAAATTGAGCATATACGGAATTTTTCAAGCATTAAAACAATTTCTTGAAATAATATAGTAATTATTGTGACAAATTGGACAAGAATTGCTAGCAAAAACATCAAGAACAAGCCATATTGTCTTACCGACCTTAAGACGTCCAACAATGGTGATTTGTTCGTTTCTTCACCAAATTGAGTCAAACAAGTCCCAAATTACTCCCAAAGCAATATATAAACATAATCAAGTAATTTCATGGCATAAAATTTGACAAAAAAAGAGAATTAAGCGATTTAAGTTTCGAATTTTCAAGAAATTCGTGAACAAACACATGCCAAAATTCATTAAAACCGGGGTGAGTTTGAAGAACACTTACACAGATCGGGAAAATGGATGGAATAAGCTCTGATTTTCAACAAATTTGAGCGAATTCGGTTGAGAAACGAGCAAGGACGAGCCAAATGAAGTTCTGAGCGAATTCTCGAGCAAAGTATGAGCAGCAGTAGCGGAAATGAAGAAGAGAAGGGTATTTATGGAAAACCCGACTCTAGCGCCAAGCGACAGACCTTAGCGCCAGTCGATAAGGATTAGCGCCTGGCGCTTGTGCCAGCGTCTGGCGCTACTGTAAAATATGCGGCGCTAGCAATTTTTCAGCGGCGACAGACCAGCCACTCAGTGCGGTTGTTCCAACCTCTTGCAATATATTTTGGGTTCCTTGGTACGCCAGTTATCCCCTCTAAGCAATTTAACATGATTTTAGTAATCGGCTTGATTACAATTAGATAAAGTGATCGACCTGATGAATGATCATCTCACTTAGCTTAAAGCGCCTAAGCATTATATCATCGCAAAGCACCGACATACTGGTTCAAAATTCAGCAAAAGGCACCGACATACTGGTTAGTTCAGCAAAAAGCACCAACATACAGGTTAAAAGTAGCGGAAGCGCCGATGTATTGGCATAACGGAAGCAAAGTTCAAGCAAGCTTTTAAAGATCGACAAGCGTGGGTGGATAATTTTCCTTGGAATATTATCGCAACAAATGAGGATAGCTTCAAGCGAGGATATATTCAGCAGCGTTCCCTAGCTTGCGGAGAGTTGTCACAAACAACTGAAGGTGATTTCAAGCGAAGTTGTCTTCGATCATGTTCCCTGGCTTGCGGAAGATAGTCATAAAATGTTAGAAAGTCGTTTCAAGTGAAGCAATCTTCGATAGGGTTCTCTATCTTGCAGAAGTCTATCATAGCGGAATTGGAGGAAGTTATAAGCGTAACAGTCTTCAGGCGGCATTCTCTAGCTTGCAGGAGGTCGTCAAAAATACAGAAATACGGCAATGCGACAATAAATTGGTTACTTTCAGAGACGTGTGCTCAACGGTGCAAGATACGCGTTTCTTAACTCTTTTATCTATTTAACTAACGGTGATTTGAAGGTATCGGCGTTACAAGAATTATTTAGGATCGCAGAACGTTCTGAGTCATTCTCCGTCCCTATCGATACTTTGACTTTTGTTTTCGAAACATTCGTTTCTCCAAACTCAGTCAAAGTGGGGGCTTCTGTAGACACCCATTTGTATCTCCCCAAAACCAAACCCGGTGATGAGTACCTTTCACGTTGAATCATAATCGAATGAAGTGAAAGTGTGGAAAGTCTAGTGTTGCGGATAGTTTTAATTTTCTTCTCTTCTCTCTGTTTTTGAAAACCTATTTTAAGAAAACAGCCAATCCAGTTTGGTTGGTCCATTATATGGGTCCGATAATAGTATAGGTGCATGGGTTTGAAAAGAGATTTCTAATGATATATTATAAGCCCAATTCCGATGAATATTGAGGAAGTTATGGCCAAATTACTAAACTGGGCCCGGTTTGAGCCTTATATGCGGCCCAATGATGTAGAAGAGGGCCTAATATGGATTTATCTTTCATAATGCAATTAGGAATGGTTTTAGTCTTCTAGATTCTTCTAGAAGGTTTTTTTCATTCCTAATTCAATTAGCATTGATAAATTGACTTTTGTTTACTTTTTAGAGTTTTAATCAGAATAAAAGAGTGTTTTTAAGGAAAATACAATTTTATTCTCCTGTACGGTTAAATTTTATCTAAATTTAGAAAACGCGTAAAAAGATTGATTAGCGCCATGTCAGCGTTTGGCGCTAACTTTGTTTTTTCACGTCAAAACTTTGGTTCGTTTTTTTGGTTGATTTTTTCTATAATTAGCCTCCTAAAAACTCCGTTTTCGATCATCTACAATCATCTCTAATTACCTATTCTCTAATTCTCTTCTTTCTCGAAGCTAAAGCTTTCTTTTTCTCTCTTTTCTAAACCACCCTTTATACAAAATTCCGCATTCACAAGACCTAGAAACACCTAGCATAGTTCGAAGTTGCCTTCGCCCAAGACGTGAAAGGTTTGATATTTCTGAGGGTTTGGTCCCAAATCTCTCTTTCAATTATTTAATTTAATTGTTTGATTTATTATTTTCCTTGAAGTTACTAACGTGTGTATTTTGTTATTAAAAAGAGGTAAGAGGCATCCAAGTAAGTGTTTTAATTGTTTAAATTGTTATTATGATGTAGAAATCAGGCTTAGATTGTTATTATGATTCCTAATGTTATGTTAGGGCGTTTTGATCTTCCTAGTATCATGTCTAGGGTAACTTTAATATCAAGTATGATTAAAAGTATGATGCTTCCTATATTCTTTCCTAATATTTATATTCACGTTAATATCATGTTAGGGCTAAATATTTGATCTTTATTGCTTAGTGACATGCTCGAGTTTGTTATTAATCTTGTTAGTATCATGCCTAGGATCTTGCTATTATTATGCTTTAACATTATGATTATCATGATTATTTTAAATATTATTATAATTTTTATGATTATTATAATTATGATTGTTTTTATGTTGCTTGATATATTTATTGTTATTGCTTGATCACGCCTTTTATGCATGTTAAAGGGAATTTGTATTTGTAATCACGCTTAATAAGATAATTAATATTGTTTTTAGGGTTAATTTGATTATAATTCAAGTGATTTCCAATAATAGTTTTATTTGTGCATTAATATTCAACCAACATAGATAAATAGGTTTAGGGTTAATCCTATTGATTGCATGTTAGTCAGAAAGTGCACATGAATACGATCAGAATAAATTAGAGGTCTATTATTAGGGCAGGTTCAATCTCTTTTAGGTTAGATTTGTACCTTCATCCCCGAACTACCAGTCATGGTTCCAGACCTATTGGAGTTGACGATCTCCTGGATCGTTAAGGGGTGTAACTTTCACCTCGTGAACGGTTTACAAGTTCCTAAAACTTGTTGGCGACTCTTTTGCTCTATCTTCTTTCCCTTTGGACTCCACCGTACTTTAGTGTATGATCATAGTGGGGTTCAAGGTAGGGGTAATGCTTGAAATATTTCATACGCATAGATATAAATTTTTCATGGTTGATGTTTCGTTTATGTTCTCGAAATACATCGTAACAAAAAATTATTAAAACCTAGGATTTATACTATTTTTCGTTCCAAATTTAAACAAAATAACTTACTCTTTTGGATTTTTCCTTGTTTTGTTGAATTTCATTGTAATTGAACAATTTTTTGTGATATTTTTGTAATAATTTTGCAATTAAATCTTTTGATGAGAGAAAAAATGGTAGAGAATTAGGCGTAGAGAGAGAATGTAGAGAAATGGGTGAAGAGAGAGAAAATGATTTGATGTAGTTTTTTTTCTTGTATATATATGTAGGGTAAGGGCTGTTATAAAATGTACTTAGATTAAATGAAGGCAAGAAGTTACTGGTTAGTTGAGTAGTGGGATCAAACAACGTCGTTTTGCATGGGGTGTAGGTAGAAGACCCTACACTAGGGTGTAAGGCTCAACTATTAATGTATAGCGAGCTAAATAAAAAAGTCTAGTTAAAGTCATAAAGTTCAAGATCAAATGAATTTGGGTCCAAACTTATGAAAAAGGTCTAATGTTTAAATAACACAAGCCTTAAATAGGAGCCAAGTTATTCATACTATTGAAAGAATGGTTAAGTTTCTCGTTTATAACCTCTCCATGCTAATACTCATTATTTTGTTTCAATGTGAGACTTTTGCAATTCTTTTAAATTATAAGACAATGGAGTTCCAATTAAAGAATATATTCAAATCCCCTAATTTATTGTAATTGCACCTGTGCACCAATAGTTTTAATTTATAATTTCATTTATGCCATTTGATTTCAATAAATTTCTTTGAAGACTCCAAACCCAAAAGCGATATGGTCAATATCTGTCTTAAGTTAATACTAGTACTACAATTAAGAAACTAGCCCCCAGTACATGAGCTTTTAGTTGCAATCGATTCTGGCAACTACTACAAAAGAGTTTATTGTATTTCCTCAATTTTTTTCACAATAAAAGAATTAAACTATCTAGTTAAAAACTTGCACATACTTTTTCAGTAAAAATCATCCACAACACATTACAAACGAAATAAATGCATATCAAAATTGTCTTTTAATTGAATGAACACAGATATGAACAAATTAGAGCAACAACTTCAATGCAAATTATGATAACCTAATAATAATTAATTTAAAAAAAAAAACTATAACCATAACAACAACAATAATAAGTAATAATGATACTAATAATAACAATAACCACTCTTTTACAAAAATTAACTGGAACAACAATAATAACTAAATTGATTTAAGTTCCTTAAAAAAAAGTGGATTAAAAAAATTAAAGGAAAAAGAAGAAGCAAAAACCACCACAACCAACATCATCTCCCAGCTAACCCCTCCCCTCCCCTCCCCTTCAACACCTAGAATTCTCCCTAGATTGCCGGTGACTTTCCTGCCTTGCCGGCCGTCACGCTCCCTCTCTTTCCCTGGTTGATTTTGTGGGGTTTTGGGTTAGAGATAGGGTTTGGTCGACGACTTAGAGGTTGGGTTTTGTAGGCATCGCTAGCAGTTTTATGATAAGGGGAAGGGAGAAAGACGAGTCGCTGGTAGTGATGGGGTTGGGTCGTTGACGATGGTGGGGCTGATTTCGTGGGTTTCGGGTTAGAGATAGTGTTTAGGCTGGGCGTTGGTGGCAGTTTCGCGGTAAGGGGAAAGGGGAAAGGGGAAAAGGAGAGTCTTGGGTCGTTGGAAGATTATATTACTTGATTGGTGGTTGCCAGCAGGTAAGGACGCCCAATTGGTGGTCGCCGGCAGTCAGGGGCAGTGGTTGGCGGTCTCCGACAACTAGAGGCGGTGGTTGAGGTTGCAATTTCCATAAATATTCAATATTGATTAATAAAACATTTTTAGAAATTTAGAAAATCAATTAAATGAATTTTGGGAAAACAAATATATAGAGGGACCACATTATTTTTTGTGGCTTATAGACTTCCATGTAGTTAGGCTTATGGTGATCAAAATAGTTTGATCACCCTAGAATCATCTCTCGAGACCACAAGGACTTAGATAGAAAAATTCTCTACTATGTGGGTAGCTAATATGCACAGACTTAGTCTATGTGTATTCCCACATGGACAACCAATAATATGGTGACACATCAGTATTATAAAAAATGGATAGAAAGAGACTTGAGCGGGAAAATTAAGCGGTAAAAAGCGTGTAAGAGTCCCGCGTAAGGAGAAAGGAGCGATAAATGCGTTTAACGTGAATGTATATATATAAACATCTTCAAGCAAGGTAGTTAAGTAGTTTTAGAAACCATTTGTATGCCAATGGCAAACAATGGTGAATAAATTCATTGATTTGAAGCTGGAGATTTTTATTTGATAGCTAGCATTGTTGTTTGAATCTTTTTTTTCGGCGATATCAAAAGTAAGTTTTAAAAGTAATTTATCAAATTGGAATTTCACAAACAAACTAAATTTATTCTTTTTTTACATAGCTTACTTAGTAAATATAGGAATATGTTGTATAACTTGTATTTGATGAATTAGGTATTTACAAAGAAATATAATTGGTTTGAAGTTACAAGGGTTGAACAAGAAAGATATGTTTTAAAAGTTTAGCAATAGATTTGTAATCAATGGTTTAATTTTTGATATAGTATGTGTTTATGTGGGAAGTTAATGGTTTGTACATAATAATGTTTAATGTACATACCTCACTCATATGTTTTAAAAATTATATTTAAGCAATGTAGTGAGATATGAATTATTTTAGTATCAATATAATAAAATTGGTTTAATATGTATTATTATAGTCCATTCGTTATGGAAAGTTCGACTCACTTAGCTTTTGCACGGTCTCCAATAAATATCTTTGGCCATTAATAACTTTGAATATGTATAATTAAAATTAATACAAAAGTTGATATTGGAAAATTTTATCACAAGGAGAATCTAATAAGATCAAATTTTTTAATTTATTTTGATTGTATAAATAATAAAATATAGTCAAAGTTATTTTTTTTGCCACATGAATAGTAAGTGAGTCGAACTTTAAGAAATGGAGGTAGTATGTAGTTTTCAGAGTTCTTTATCGGGAATTGTTTATAATTTAAATTTGTTATGAAATATCTAAATATGGATGACTATTATCCCACGTACAATCTAGAACATTCTAGAATTGGGTATTTCATCTTATCCGATGATGGAACCACATACAATATATATATATATATATATATATATATATATATATATATATATATATATATACATATATTCTGTACTAGATGGAATAATATACAGAACGTTCAAAACATTTCTCTCATCTCTCTATATTTCTCTTCCATATTAAACATGTTATCAGCACCATCTTTAACCGATTGAGCAGATGAAAAACACTATATAAAAGGGAAATCACTCATCAAGGTTAGTGTTATTATATTACTTAATTATTTAGCGTGAATTTCACCAATAAATCGTTACTACAATTTTAGTATAATGTTGAGTTTTCTTAGTACTGCATAACACTATGAATCTATGATTGAACTATAGATATGTGTGTTATTCTATTAATGCAAAGTAAATATATGTATATGGGAAAAAAATACACATACATTGAATGTATGTGGCTATCACATACATTGAATGTATGTGGCTATCACATACATTGAATGTATGTGGCTATCACATACATTGTGACATGACAACATTTCGTTGGTTAGTAAAATGGGCCCCAAAATCCACCATATATGAAATTTTTATTTGAATTTCAAATAAATTTCTTGTTAAAACTTTGAATTTCATTTTTTTCATTTATAATATAAATTTAATTTTTTTAAAAAATAAATGTATAATTGAATTATTGTTTCTTGGCATTAGTATTTGTTTGCATTAGTGTTACTACAGTCGTGATGAGTCTGATGACCCTTTGAAGTAAAGATAACCCTCTTCTAATAGTGTTTCTTTGCATCTTTTATGGTTCTTTGATTCTTCGGCAAAAATGCAAAAAAAAATTTAGGGCCTAATCTCATTGACTGAATTGAACTGAACTGAACTGAACAGAACTAAACTAAACTTATTAAAGATGAACTAAACTGAGCTTAATATTTTATGAGAGAAGAAAATTAAAATAAGAAATGAACTTAACTGAAAATAATCGTATGAGAACAGACCTTTAGCCTTGAAAATTTTTATTTTTCTTTGTTTTTCTTTCCATTTCCACATACATACATATTGTTGTATAATATATTTGTCTAGTCTAGAAGATCACAACAATCATAATCGCCTATTAGTTATTTTACATGACAACATTTATTTTAGAAATAAAAAAAAAATAATAAAAAAAAAACTGTGTTCATCTTTAACAGTCAACACCATGTACAATGGCCGCCATGGAAGATGAAAAAAAAAACGTAAAAAAGTCAAATTCAGAAGATAATGTGGAATATAGTTTGTGGTTTTTTTGAGTTTATCTTCATCATTTAATCATCTACAACAATTGAAATTAGTGTTCTTCTCCTTTTTCTATTGAACTATTGAAATTGGTCACCTGCTTCTTCTTCTTTCTATTTTCTATTGAATTTTGAATTGTGTAGAAATACAATAATTATTACAGTAACAAAAGTGGTCAAAGTCGTATTTGTTAGTAAGAAAAATGGAGAGTCGAATGACCTCAAAAATGGTTGAAAAAGATAAAAAGGTCGGCGAAAATGGTAAAAAATCCCGATAATATTAAACACTTTAACTTACTAATTTATTTAGTAACACAAGCAGATTGTTTAGTAACACAAGCAGTTATTTTTGGTAACCAAATATAAGAGACGTAACACTACTTGTTATTAACAAAAAAAATCCTACAAATGTTGATGTTTATCTTGCAATCTTGATTACTAACGATGACCATAAATTTGAACAGATGAAATATTGTCTCCGAGTTCGTTCCCTTACAAGAACATTAGTTACTTTTTTTTCAAATTTTATTTGTCCTTACCTTTTAATTGATATTTACACAGATAGTAACAAATATTGTATCCTAAATATTGTGATGAGTAAGTTATATTTTATAAATACACTTTTGTAGCAACAACAAAACCTAAATAAAATTGTGAACATATAATTATTAGTAATAAATTGATATATTGAATATAATTCTCAATAATTTTTCAAACTTTGAATACTATACATAGAACATAGTTATAACTTTTAAAACTACCAATTTAACCTTAATAATTTAACTTAATTAAACACATTAATTTTTGTTTAATTCTTTTTCATGTCCGAGAAAAAGAGGCGACAAGTGTTTAAACTTATGGATAATGTGAAATATATTCCTTAACTGAAAAGTCATAAGAAATAAAGTTGAATAAATAAATATATATTAATCGAGTTTCACGTCAATATTAACCATTGATGTGAAAACTGTAAGCATATGATTAGTTACCGACGATGCAATGAAGAGTAACATTTTTGTTAAAGGTTTACATGGTGAATATCAGGATATCTCACAATGTTGGTTACTAACACGTTGCTTATAAATTGTTACACATTAAATTTGGTACCGGGTTCGTATCTCATCCTTAATCACAATGATTTTTTTAGTATAGTTTCCTTAATCACATAATTATATGGTAACAAAAAAATGAAAATATAGTATTCAAAAATATATATTTTATTCATATATGACACTATTTTTAGTAACAACCTTTTTTAAAAAAACGAAAAATAATTACTTATTATTAAAAAAATATGTCGTAAATACATGGGATATTTAGCAATAAGTGACAATAATCATATTGTGTGCAACCAATCATGATTTGATTTAAACTCTTAATTGAATTTAAATCTTCAAATATATAAATTAAAGCTACTACACTTAGGTTGTAACTCTCAAAGGCCTCAATGATGTTTCATCAAATTTGATGTTTACAAGCATATAATTCATCCTTTTAAAAAAAAACATCATTTTATTTTACAGAAAATTGTCAATAATAATACGAACTTTGAGCGATCCGCTAAAACAAGTCTATCTTTTAATTATTTCTAAATAATACAAACTTTGTTTGAGAGATATATCCGCTTTAAACAAGTTATTTTATCTAAAACGTATTTAGCTGGTTAATTTTTTATTTATCTTATAAAGTTGTTTAATAGTTTTACAAGAATAGTATAATATCACGTGTTCCATATAATATGTTCATAAGGTAACTAATCGGTTTTAACTTGTTTAAAGCGGATACCCCTCTAAGTTTATATTATTAAAAAATATTTAAGTTTGACTTGTTTTTGACGGATATCTCAAAATTTGTATTATTTTTGTCAATTTTTCCTTTTTTAATAATACTTTGTATTTATTTTATTAAGACTTTGTATCTAACACTACTTGTTTTTATTATTACTTTGTATTTATTGATACTATACGTAAACTAGTATTTTTTTCACATATCTAATACTACCTCTGTTTCTTTATAGTTGACACGTATTCCTTTTTAGGAAGTTTTTTTTAGTTAACACGTTTCGTTTTGAGGTAAATTTTTACCTTACATCTACAAACTACCCCACTTGCTTTTTCATTCTCTCTTTCTCTCTCTCTCTCTCTCTCTCATCTCCTTAATATATGTGCCTAAATTAAACGTGTCAACTAAATAGAAACGAAGGAATTATGAGTAAAAAAATTTTTGAAACATAATATGAGTAAACTAGTATACATAAATATGATAAAATCAAATAATTTTTAGTAATGCAAATAAAATAAGATAAGTTATAAACACATGATAGTATTTAGCAGTAAGTGATAATAATCAATACAACACTTGATAATTGTATAATTGTAGCTAACACCTATTTAATTTTTATATAATTCCTTATATGTTATAAAAATATAATATGTACTTTTTTGGTATGTTTGAAATTTTTGTAGTAAAATAATGACAAATTACTAACACTTCTTTAAAAAAGTTAACAAACATAGTAATGTTTAAATTTTCCAACTTCATAAGTTTTTTTGAAAATATATCAATATGAATATCTATAAAAAAATCTTTAAAAAATAATTCCATTGGACTTTTATAATAATTTTTTGATTTGTAGTTTGTAAAATATTGTCAAATGAAATATTATGCGATTCTTATAATAAACATCTCTCTTCATTATTGACGTTGACTAGGATGCTATTTTCTCAGTAACAAAATTTTATATTTTTGTAACCTAAAATATTTTTATAGTAACAAGAAAAAATTATTTGGCGCCAATGAAATTTTTCCCGCCTTCTTATGGTAAATGGTGCCAAAAACAAAAAAAATTCCCTCTCATTTTCTTAGCTAATGATGAGTTGTAAATTTTTAATTAGTAATGTATGTTGGGACCCCATACAGTCAATGTACGTGTATCATTGTCCTGCAATTAGGCCAGTGATTGTCATTTAAATCATGCGGTTTATAAGCATTGTAGTAGTTTAACAAGTAATTAATACAGATACCGGGACTGCCAGTTATTCTGTATGATTGCTATACTATGTCAATCTTTGATGTCATGTTAGAAAATGGAGTAAAAGCAAGCCAAGTTAGCAGGAGAAAGTTACACAGTGGCAAACGGTTGCAAAACGGCGATGCTTATACTAAGTTGCTTTCGTTAGTTAGCTGGGGAGTTAATTGACGGTACATTATGTTTTCATTCATGGTAGGTAGGTGATTGTTTATAGACCATTCAAAGATAGGTCTTTGATTTAATTATTTCTTCCCTAACAAGTATGATAGTATTATACTTTACCTACTTCAATTAAAATTTCTTGCTTCTTTGGATATTTATGGGTAAATATCCATAATGTGCACTTTATAAGAAAATCCAACTTATTATTATAATTGTTATTTGTTCTGTCCATTTCATATTAATCTCAATAGCAGCAGTTGAAATAAGTGTTAATACATATAAGGAAAAATTGTCAAAAATAATATAAACTTTGAGCGATCCGCTAAAGACAAGTCAAACTTTTAATTAAATCTAAATAATACAAAATTTGAGGTATATCCGCTTTAAACAAGTTATTTTACTTACAAATTATTTAGTATGTTAATTTATTTTATTTATCTTATAAAGTTGTTTAATAGTTTTTAAAAAATAATATAATGTCACGTGTTCCATATAACCTATTCATGAGGTAATTAATTGGTTTTAACTTGTTTAAAGCGGATAACCTTCAAAGTTTGTATTATTCAAAAATAATTAAAAGTTTGACTTGTTATTGGCGGGTTGCTTAAAGTTTGTATTATTTTTGATAATTTTTCCTACATATAAAGGGTGTTGCTGGGTAAAAGAATTATTTCATTACATAAGTGAATAATTTTGTATACGGGTAATAATTATAATATACTAACTAGATTAGGTTTCATGCCATGCACGGTAATTTCACTACATTTAAATAATAAAATATAAAAAATTGTATAAAAAATAATATAGATAAATTACAACTTGTAGGGAATATTTCAAGCATTACCCCAAACTTGAACCCCACTGTGATCATACACTAAATTACGGTGGCGTCCAAAGAGAAGGAAGCTAGAGCAAAAGAGTCGCCAACAAGTTTTAGGAATGTGTAAACCATTCACAGGGTGAAGGTTACACCCCTTAACGATCCAATAGATCATTAATTCTAATAGGTCTGGAACCATGACTGGTAGTTCGGGGATGAAGGTACAAATCCAACCTAAAAGAAATTGAACCTGCCCTAATAATAGGCTTCTACTTTATTCTGATCGTATTCATGTGCGCTTTCTGACTAACATGCAATCAATAGAATTAACCCTAAACCTGTTTATCTATATATGTTGGTTGAATATTAATGCACATACAAAACTATTATTGGCGATCACTTGAATTATAATCATATTAACCCTAAACAAGATTATTAATTATCTTATTAAGCGTGATTACAAGTACCAATTCCCTTTAAACATGCATAAAAGGTGTGATCAAACAATAACAATAAATATAACATATATCAAGCAACATAATTATCATCATAATAAAATTATAATCATAAATCATAATCATGTTAAAGCATAATAATAGCAAGATCCTAGGCATGATACTAACAAGATTAATAACAAACCCTAGCATGTCACTAAACAATAAAGATCAAAATCTAGCCTAACATGATACTAACATGAATATTAAGAAAGAAAATAAAAGGCATCATAGAAATTATAATCGTCATATTTGATATTATAAATTTTAGTTGTTACCCTAAACATGATACTAGGAAGATCAAAACACCCTAACATGACACTAAGAATCATAATAACAACCTAGACATGATTTCTATATGATAATATCAATTAAACCACTTACTTGGATGCCTCGTATCTCTTTCTAATAACAAAATACACACGTTAGTAACTTCAACGAACATATAAAACAAACAATTAAATTAAATAATTGAAATAGAGATTTGGGACCAAACCCTCAGAAATTAAAACCTTTCACGTCTAGGGCGAAGGCAACTTCGAACTTGGCTAGGTGTTTCTAGTGTTAATGTATGAGGAATTTTGTATGCAAAAGGCTAGTTTAGAAAAGAGAGAGAGAGAGAGTAATCAAGAGATTCTTGATGAGAGTTGGTGATCATTGATGAGAATTGATGATTGAAAAAGGGGAGATATGGCCTCTATTCATAGAGAAAAAAGAGGGTCGAAGAATAAGAAGAGAATTCGAATTCGAATCGAAATTAGAACTCGATGGACAACAGTTTTTGCGAATTTTGTTTTTATTTAATCTTTTGATCCAGAAGTCCAAGTAAAGCATATAATATGTCGTTGGAAAGCTATTGAAGTCTAATTTCCAACCCAAATAGTATCAGATTAAAATATTTTGTAGATAAAAATATATGGCCGAAATAGTGGAAGGGTGTCAGTTTTGGATAGAGTTTCATATCTCATTCATATCATTTTCGTTATAACTTGGATTTAATATTATAATATGTCATTGGAAAGATAATTTCAATATCTATCCAACCATATAATATTTGGATAAATATTATAAGGCACAAAAATAAAATCTGAATGTATTCCACTTCGTACAAAACAAGGATTCTAAAAAGAAGTAGTTTTATTCAATTTCAAACTCTTTGAAACATAATTATCAATCCTAACTCCATTCTTCATTAGGATTTAAAAGAAACTTCAGGATTGTAGGTGTTGGAGTATGGGTTATTCTTCCTATGATTTTGAAAGGCATTAACTTGCTCCACGAAACTTCTACAGTCTTGCTCCCAATGACCTAAAATTCCACAATTTTCACAGAAAGCCTCATTAGCATTATTATTAATTGCAGAAATATTAGCTATATTTTCAGTACTAAGATTATCTAATTTCTGGCTGATAGAAGTTAATTGAGCTTGCAAAAAGGATACATAGTCAACACTATGCTTCCCCTTGTTAGAAAAGCCTCTAGGATTCCCATATTGGGAATTATGTATCGCCATATCTTCGATAACTTGACCTGCATCATCAAAATTAAGATTCATAAACCTCCCACTAGCTGCAGAATCCAGGATTATTCTAGATGAATTTCCAATGCCATTGTAAAAGGCTTGTATTTAATGCCATTGTGCTAGATTATGGCTGTGGCGTTCTCTTTGTAGGTCCTTGAACCTTTCCCAAGCCTCATATAAAGTTTCATCGGCTTCTTGGGCAAAGTTCTGAATTGCACTCCGTAGTACAACTGTTCTCTCTGAAGGATAATATTTGTTATACAAATTCAAAACAAGAGTTTCCTAGTCAGTTATACCAAGTGTAGTTTTATTTAATCCATTAAACCATAATTTGGCTTTTCCGGTTAAAGAAAAAGGAAAGAGAATCTTCCTGATTTGGTCTTGTGTGACCCCAGCTTGCTTGATGGTATTACAGTACTGACAGTAGTCTGCAATATGAAGATTTGGGTCTTCACCCTTAGCTCCACTAAATTGCTTCCTTTCTATCATTGTTATAAATTGGGGTTTAATCTCAAATTGTACCCCATCAAGAGCCGGAGTGGGAGTGAGGTGTGGAAAATCTGTAATCTTTGGTTGTGAGTAATCACTAAGCTTCTTTGGAGTCGTCATCTCTGATTCTGGATCTGAAGATACCTCTGAATCGCTAGAATCAATTAGAGGATCTCGGTGATTATTATTATCACCAGAATCCGCCAGAATTTGCTTGAAGAAATTCTTCTGTCTATGGAAGGATCGTTCGATCTCAGGATCAAATGGGATGTACCCTGATCTGGAACACCTGGGCATAAACAAAAAAAAACTAAAAGCAAATATGAGGCTTGCCTCAAAGAATTAACGTTCTCTGAGACAAAAAAAAAATAACCTAGACTATAAAAATAATCATAAACAAAAATAAAACCGTTTCCCTGGCAACGGCGCCAAATTTTGACAGGCTAAAGTCGTATTACCTAATCAAAAGTAATTCCTAAAACCACTAACTAAAATAGATAGGGAAGTAGGGTCGAATCCACAGGGAAACGAGTCTTTTTATTCCTAATTAATTAATATAATCTAGATTATAGAGTAACAAATTATTATTATCGAAGGGAAACTAAACTACTAAGATTAAAAGTGGTAAAGAATAAAAGTAGGAGGAGAAACAATGAATAAAAGACTTAGGGCATAGGTTCACCAATAAATAATATTCCCGGGTAAAACATAATAATCAATCATGAATGCATCAATTAATCAGATCATAAAGGGCTTTCACTACGTATTACAATCACATAATTAATCTACCGGTATTAAATTTCATCTCTCGAATCTCGACTTAACCATTTATAAATTAACCTGCCTATTGAAACTAGGCCTAAATATCAATTCTCATCTCTCGAATCTCGAACCAATATTACTAAACTCATACATAAAAGACCTGCACAAATCTAGTTGCATAGCATTAAATCAACCAATAGGAAATAATCTAACATTGACAATCAAAAACAATAAATTACCCCTTCATATTATTTATGGATCCCCACAACCCTAGAAAGAAAACTACTCGCACATAATTAAATCTACACTAATCAAAATAAATAAACAAGACATGATCAAAGGAATAAAGTAAATAACTAAGATTAAGAGAAGAGAAATCGTTACCAAAGAAATCTGGAATTAAGAATAGAGTTAAGAACAAAGTATTAGAGACAACAACTAATCTAAAAGCTAAGTAGAGAGAGAAAATCTAAGAAAGAGTTAAGAAAGAGTAAAAGAAGATCCTAAACTCGCTTAACGGAAAAGTATTTATACTAAGCAAGAATCCTTAACTTAAACGACGCTAATCGTCTCCTAATAATAACACGCGCCCGATCAGGCGAGGCACCGCCCGATCGGGCACGCCTTTTTTCCCTCAGGTACACTTACTGGTGCCCGGTCAGGCGCGAGTTCGGGCGCCAGCCTTGCTTCCCTCGCCCGGCCGGGCGCGCCTTCGGGCGCCAGCCTCTTTAGCCGGGCGGCACTCTTGGCCCACTATTTGGACTACGATTGGGCTCCAATTCTTCGGGCCAATCTGGGTTTCCTCTTCAGGTCTTGAATACTCGGTCTATATGCCTCGATATCACATACCGAGCCCTTAATCACCGGCTCTAACCGGTCCAGGGCTTCAAAGATGGTTGTGTCCTCCTAATGCTCGTAGTTGCTTCATGAAAAACTCGGAAAACGCTCCAAATGTGCAATTTCCTACAAAACTAAAGCAAAGATACAAAACACTAGAAAACACAAATTAGTAATAAAAGTGGCTCTAAAGAGCCAAAAAAACCACTAATTATGACCAAGGGATGGGGAATAAAATACTATATAAAATAGACATATTAGAGACACAAATGGGTGTCTACAGAAGCCCCCACTTTGACTGAGTTTGGAGAAACGCAAGTTTCGAAAACAAAAGTCAAAGTATCGATAGGGACGGAGAATGATTCAGAACGTTCTACGATCCTAAATCACTCTTGTAACGCTGATACCTGCAAACTAGCGTTAGTTAAAACAGACAAGAGAGTTAAGAAACGTGTGTCTTGTACCGTCGAGCACACGTCTCTAAGGGTAACCGATTTGTTGCTGTTGCATTGCTGTTGTTGTGACAACCTTCCGCAAGCTAGGGAACGCCATCCTGCTGTTTGTTTTGACGATCTTCTGCAAGCTAGAGAATACCGCCTGAAGACTGCTACGCCTGTAACTGCCTCCAATTCCGCCGTGATAGACTTCTGCAAGTTAGAGAACCCCATCAAAGATTGCTTCGCTTGAAACGACCTCCTAGCGCTTTGTGACCATCTTCCGCAAGCCAGGGAACACGATCGAAGATAACTTCGCCTGAAATCACCTCCAGTTGTTTGTGACAACTCTCCACAAGCTAGGGAATGCTGTCGAAGATATCCTTACTTGAAGCTATCCTCATTTTTTGCGATAATATTCCAAGGAAAATTACCGAAGACCAACGCCTGTCGATCTTTTTCTTTTTCTATGCCTGTACGTTGACGCTTTTGCTGCTTGTGAACCAGTATGTCGGTGCTTTTCTGAATTGTGAACCAATATGTCGGTGCCTAATCTATTTATGTGTGAACCATTATGTCGGTGCCTTTGCTGTTTATGAACCATTATGTCGGTTCCTTTGCTTTGAGCCAATGTTAAGGCGCTTTTAAACTAAGTGAGATAATCATTCATCAGGTCGATCACTTTATGCAATTGTAATCAAGCCGATTACTAAATCATGTCAAATCTCTTAAAGGGGTTAACTGACGTACCAAGGAACCGAAATTGATGTAAGATGTCGAAATAACCATTCTGAGAGGCTGAGCGTTCGGTCGCCGCTGAATTATCTCTGGCGCCACATTGTGTTGGCTCTAGCGCCAGGCGCTGGAACTAGCGCTAAGCGCTAAACTCTAGCGTATGGCACCAAATCTTGTCGTTTGGCGCTAGAGTTGGGATTTCCATATATATCCCTTCTCTTCGTCATTTCGCTGCTACTGCTTGCTTTTCTTCGAGAAATCGCCGCGAGAGTTCAATTTGCTCGTTCTTGCTCGTTTCTCAACCAAATTCACTCGAACTTGTTGCAAATTGAAGCTTCTTTCATCTACTTTCCCGATCTATGTAAGTTTTCTTCAAACTTACTTGATTTTGATGAATTTTGCACATGTTTATTCACGAATTTCTTGAAAATTCGAAACTTAAATTGCTTAATTCGCTTTGTTTGTCAAATTTTATGCCATGAAATTGCCTGATTATGTATATATATTGCCTAGGGAGTAATTTGAGACTTGTTTGACTCAATTTGGTGAAGAAATGAACAAATCACCATTGTTGGACCTCTTAAGGTCGGGAATACAATGTGGCTTGTTCTTGATGTTTTTGCTAGCAATTCTTGTCCAATTTGTCACAACAATTACCATAGTATTGCAAGAAATTGTTTGGGTGCTTGAAATATGCCATGTATGCTCAATTGAAATTGTGCTCTGTTTTAGTACTACGTACTCTGTTTTTTGCGAATATAGTATCATGCGGTTAGGCGAACCTTAGATACTATAGAACCTTAATTTATGTTGATTTTGCACAATGTAGTATGGCTAGACAGCGAGGTTCGGTTTCACGTTCCCGAGACACACGACAGGAGCATGAGCCCGTAGAGGAGGACGCCGACCCGTCCACTTCTCTCGGTCCCTTCCCGGAGTGGGATGAGCGGACTTTGTACTTCTCCCCCGTCCACCACATTTTTAAGAGGGTGCGGCGTGGGATTAGTGCTGGTGGGACGCGTTACCATGGCTCGGGCAGCGATACTCTGAGCGACTAGTGTAGGATGCACATTAGCGTTGATGAAGAGGTGAGACTTCTCTGGGAGTCTTGCGGATTGGCTGCGCTATTCGAGGCCGCGGAGACCATGATTGCTTCCTCTGACGGGGGTCACCGCGTGGCTCGCGCCCAGGTGGAGTTCTTCTGGGACACCACCAACACTTTCCACTTCCCTTGGGGTGGGATGATGGTCACCCCGACCGACTTCAGTTTCATTACGGGATTGGAGTTTAGTTCTACTGTGTTGTCGTTCGACAGCGACATTAGTGTCTTCTCTCCTGAGGTTGAGGAGGTGTTGGGTCCGATTGCTGTTTGGGCTCGTGCTGAGGTAGAGGAGACTCAGTTCAACGCTAAGGGTATTCGCCGATCGACTCTGGCGGCGGCTTTTGAGGATGATGCGATCACCCAAGAGCAGCAGGTGCGCATCTTTGCGCTTATTTTGCTGTCAGGAAAGTTTTCCCCTGACAAGGGTAGTAGAGTGCTTCTTTACTACCTGCCTGCGGTCCGTGATCTTCACTTGATCAGGACTTATGACTGGGCCAGCTTGGCCTATGCTGATTTTGTTCGAGCATTGCAAAACTCGTGTCGACAGTGGTCCTTCACAGGGAACGTCGCTCTGTCTAGCTTCTAAAGAGTCGTACAGGTATACTTTATCTCCCATAAAGTTTAGCTCTAAACTTTGGTTAGCATTTGCTGATACTTTTTGTCTTTTATAGATCTGGTTCTACGAGTACTTTCCTTTAGTTGCACCAGCGAGACCGTTGCCACGCGGGTTTCCAGTGAGCACCTGTTAAGGAGGTTGCCGCGTTGGGATGTCTACCGCTTATGTTCGAGATCAGATCCTCTCGGTATGGTTCTTTGCATAGTTGAACACTTTCGTATTATCTTTGGTAGGTTCTTATCTCATACGCATTCTTCGCAGGAGCCTGATGTGTAGTACCGGCCGTGGAACGGCTTGGTTGTCCCTGGGTTAGCTGCGCAGTACACCGCTGATCGTCGCTACTTCTTAGGGACGTATGGGGGGATTGCGTACCTTAGAGAGAGGGTTGCTATTCAGCATTCCTAAGACATTTTCGCCGTTCCTTCACCTCCGCCGCGTCATATGTTCAACGGCGCGAGGCTGGTGAGCATGTCGGAGAGGGCTAGCACTCCTTGGCGATCTCATGCGATTCCAGGGCGGTGCTATGAGAAGGAGCTACTGCCGGTGTTAGCTCCGGCCCCTGTTCTGTCTGAGGAGGTGGCGGTATGATTTACATATTTTACCTTTTGCTAAGTAGCCCCAAGTGATATTTAACTGACTTTGATTTGCTTTTGCTAGGCCGGGCCTACTGAGTTCGTGCCACCTCGTATGTCTATCCACTATCAGGGGACATACGGGCCCATCGAAGAGATGATCCCTCCGGCTCCTGAGGATGAGTGTTTCGTGGAGCGGTCAATTCCTCGCCACCAGCCTCGGGTAAGCTTTATTAATTTGCAATTTGTTCATATATGTTATGCATTGTTACTAACTTTATTTCTTTGATAGTTCTCGCGCGAGGTGGTAACGGCGATGGCACGGTGTATAGATGCCTTCCGGAGCCAGCTCGTTCGTATGAGGAATGTGGCTACGTTTCGTCGCGACGACGCTGTTCAGGAGGTAGCTTTCCTTCTTATTTCTGCGTTATTGCTTCTATTTTGATTGTTTCTGACTTGGTTTCTTTTTGCAGGGTCAAACCATTCTTTCTCATACCCGGACGAGACCTAAGGTCCGGAGAGACTCGGCGAGGTCTAGCTCGAGACGCGCCGTACTAGATTTGGCGGTCAGGGTGATCGCTCTGAGGCTGCTCGGACCGAGGCGGTGGAGGGCTCGGGCTCTTCATCTGAGGGTGCACGTGCTGAGCTGGTAACCCAGAGAGAGGCTACCTCGGCTCCTAGAGGTGGTGGGATGTACGAGGTCGGCTCGTCATCGCAGCAGCTTCCGCAGCCTCAGCCTTAGGGCGATCTTGGGTGGACGGGTCCTGTGCTGAGTTTTCCCCCTCCCGAGGAAACTGGAGTTGGAGCTGGTGGAGAGGTTACTCCTCGTAATGCGCAGTTTTATGATATGATGGATGTCTCTCATCATCTGCGTCCTCCGGTGCCGTAGTTTTATGCCTGTATTTTTTTATTTTTGACTTGTATAGAATTTTGCCTAATTGACTCATTTATTAGACATATTTGTAGATACATATTATTATGAGCTTATTTATTGAGCATTTATTTTTCATTTTTATGTGCATATTTGTGTGTGCGAAGAATTGTGATAATTAATAATTTTGCGCAAAAATTCTGTCATTTTTATTATTGATGGAGGGTATCCGACTTTCTCCCCCAAAAAAAAGAAAATGAAAAATAAAAATATTGGATTTATGATAAACTTAAAATTAAGTCTAAAATAAAATCCAAAAAAGAATAAAATATTTAATATATTAATTAAAAGGGTATAAAAAAGGATTAAAAATCGTAAAGCCATTGTTCATATTTGAATCAGCCAAAAAACGCGGTTTTTGAAAAGCTAGCTGATAGGACACGTCAACGTCACGTGGCGCCACGCGTTTTGCGTTGGCACCAGACGCTACTGCTGGCGCTTGGCCAGACTCTGGCGTTTGGCGCTGATGAGCGCTGACTCCGAATCCTTTCCGGATTGAAACTGTGCCGATGTTGTGTATAAATAGCCCCCTGGTCTGCCGATTTTCTTCATAATTTCAGCAGATTAAACATAGTCTTAGCTTTTGAAAAAATAATCATGTCTTTAATTACTAAGAGTTTTACCAACTTCACTCATGAATGGTGTCAGTTTCTAACTGCCAAGGAGAGAAAATAATAGACTTTTTTCATATGGGGGGTATTTATGTTGTCAAGGGGGTAGATCCTGATATAGACTTCATTCATACCGCCTTAGAATATTGGGATATGGATACTCATTGTTTTAGACTATGGTGTGATGAAATTAGCCCTTTATCGGAAGAATTCAGTGTTATCTTAGGCTTCCCTGCATTAGATCTTGCAGTAATTCGTAGAATAAATGAATATTATTATGAGCTCTTCTTTAATTTAAGAGACAAAGTTCTAACAAATATTGAGTATGGTTGCATAGTTAATTTGTAAGAATTTGCACGCCATTATTTTGATAGACCTTATTCTGAGTCTTTTCATGTTTATAGAAGAAGGGCTTTTCTCTTTTGCATGCTTAACCAATATCTTCTCACTAGTGATAGAACTAATGAGGGCCAAGCAATTATATCAACTGTTTTGGAGCAGATTGAATCTGGGAGAAATCCAATGCCATTAATTGTTGGAGAGACTATGCTTAGTCTTGATGAATTGAAGAGAAATCCAAAAGCACCTTTTCGGGGCTCTCCAATTTTATTATAGGTAGAAAAATAATATTTTTAATTACAGAAATCAAAAACATATTTTTGTATAGTAATATTAATTTATTTGCATTGAATTTTTTGCAGATGTGGCTAATTAAGAGACTATAATTAATTAGTCCTCCCGACAATGTTGAAAAATACTCTCCAAATTGCTTTGTGAGAAGGAAGAATCTCTTCTCTAAGATGGGGCGCCATGGATGGAAGAAAGTTTTTGCCTCTTGTAACTTTTCATCAAGTGGGTCATCCCTGGTGGAAAATAGAGAAGATGGTTGGCATTAACAAGCAACCTTTCGGCCGTCTTCCAAGCTTAACCAAGATGACTTTTTATTATCTCTGCAGGGTAAAAAGACAGTACGACCTACTTCAAACAATTCCTTTTGGGGATCTTCGTCGTCCATATGAATTCCCTGTTTCTCAAAAAGTAGAAAAATTTGATGCATATTGGAGTGCTAGACCTTTATGGGAAGTGATTACCCAAAAGGTTCCTCCTTCCTTGCGATGTGAAGAGGTGGCTTCTCAAGAAAGCTTCAAGGGACATGAAGAAAAATCAGAGTAAAACCGATGTGCAGAGTCGTCTAGGTGACAAGGTAATTCTCGTTAAGGAACGCTTGGGTGAAAAGGTTGAATTCAAAACACCTACGATGCCTAAGTAGAAGAGCTCTACAAAGGATAAAGGGAAGAGAAAAGCTGACACTTCAGAAAAGAAGGCTTGGGTAGAGAAGAAACATGGAGTCCTAGCTAAGGGAGAAACTATTTACTCCAAAATTGAATGTAGGTCCTCTAAAGGATGCCTACTAGCTAAAGTCATGGATGATGGAGAGGATGCGGATAAAAAATTGTAAGAGAGCAAAGAAAGAGAAGAAATATTGAAGCATTGCTTAACTTTCAATTATTAAACTTAGTTTTAAATTTAAAGTTAATTTGTTTTATTAAGCTTTAATTTATTTAAATTCCATCAACAATGTAATTTATGAAATTAAATCATCTCCTTTAAATTTAATTTATTAGAGCAATGAAAACTGAAAATTTAATTTTCCAAAAAAAAATTCGAGTACGGAAGTCGGAAATTTTCCGAAAAACACCGAAATACTCCTAGGTGCTCCCAGAAAAATGGCGTCGCTTCTTTACGACTGGCGCCGGCTGCGGTAGTCTGGCGTCAGACGACACACACTGTCGTTAGACAACAGACACTGTCTTCAAACGACAATCACTGTCGTCTGGCGCTAATGTTCATTGGCCGACGACAGGGTTTTTTCGGTGACGCCGAAGCTTCGTCGAATTTCTGTCGATTTTTTTTAAACTTGGGATGCGAGGTTTGCAAAAAGTAAAGTGGCCGCACCCGTAAAGGGTTGCCTACGTATCCTTTCCTATGGAATCAGGCCAAACGTAGCTCTCTTGAATATCCTACTCAAGTAATTATGGGTAGTACTTTTTAAGTTGGTCAAGATTTGTCATGTTCGAGAACTCATTGCCATCCATATCAGTTAATTTTGCTGCCCCTCCTGATAGGATTGTTTTGACAATATAGGGTCCAGACCAATTAGGCCTAAATTTGCCCCTTGGATCTAGAACATTTTTCCTTAATGCTTTTTGAAGGAATTGTGTCTTCGATAACTGCAATTACTAGATATATCAAGGGTCACTATTATGGAGATAATAAGTTCATTCTCTTGGGGCGTCATCATCTGTTGCTAGACTATGAGAGAAGATCTTTGAGCTAGTCAAATGGTCCAAAGCCCGCTAGAATGGATCCTATGAGGTCACACACAAGGGTATTGGGTTAAGCAAGTTAGAGACCCATTAATGGGCCTCATGAGCATTTAACTAATCATGAAATGGATTGGGCTAGCATAGTTAGATTGGAAATAAGTTTTGGGCTTTTGACATGGGCTCTTATTTAGAGATGAGATCTATAAATAAGATCCATGCCTAGGGTTGCAAGTAAGTATTCATAATTCACACACAATGAATTTTGACATCAAGGCAACTAATCCCAAAGACCTTAATTTCTCTCTCTAACTCACGACTTTCTCTCTCCTCCCCTCGTCCGTACGGCCGGCCACCTTGGTGGCGCGTGTGGTGGTTCGTGGTGGTTCATGGTGGTTCGTTGCTCGCACCTCTCCGTAGAAGGTCAATTGAAGAGTTCAATTGCAACTAACTAGCATTAGTGTAGGTCTTAATCTGTGCCCGTGGACAAAGTAGAGGAATCACGCTTGAGGTTCTTTATCTCCCATTGTTCTTGCTCGATCGCATGTGGAATCACGCTTCAAAGGTACGATTATATGTTCTTTATGTGTTATGCATTAGATCTTGGGATTAGGTACTGTATGAATATGATTCATGTTTTTCCGCTGCGTAGTACCTATTATTCCCTACACTTTTAACACCAAGTCTCCTACTTTGATGTTTCTTGTCTTGACCTTCTTATTAAAATGCCTAGCCATACGAGTTTGATAGCATTGAGTATGATGGAGAGCTTCTAGTGATTTTTCATCAAGTAGAATTAGCTCCTCATATCTCGTCCTAGTCCATTCAACTTCATCGAGTTTACTTTCTAATGAAATGCGTAGAGATGGTATCTCTAGCTCTACAGGTTGTACGACATCCATTCCATAAACCAAGGAGAATGGCGTATTTCCTGTTAATGTGCGAATTGACGTACGATAACCCCACAATGCGAAATGGAGTTTTTCAGGACAATCCTTGTAATTTTCTGTCATTTTCTCGATGATAGTCTTTAGATTTTTATTAGCTGCTTCAACTGCTCTATTTGCTTGAGGTCTATAAGGAGAAGAATGATGGTGTTGAATGCCATATTTTTGTAACAATTCTTCGCACTCAGCTTGAAAGTGAGTTCCATTGTTACTTATCATTTCATGTGGGACTCCATATCGACAAATAATAGTCATTTCGATAAAGAGTGCTACATGTTTTGCAGCGATTTTAGCATAGGATTGTGCTTTTACCCACTTTGTGAAGTAATCAATTGCTACTAGGATGCATTCATGACCTCATGTTCCTGGAGGAGTAATTTTACCAATAATGTCAATTCCCCATGTAGAGAATGGCCATGGTGAAGTGTAGGTGTAGAGTAGAGATGGAGGAACATGTTGTAAATTGGCGTAAATTTGGCATTTATGGCATCTTTTTACATATTGATGACAATCCCTATTCATGGTAGTCCAATAGTATCCTTCTCGCATTATCTTTTGGACTAGTGTAGACACCCAAATGTGTCCCCCCAAAACAAAACCTAGTGATGAATACCTTTCATGTCATTTGATTATTGAAAAAAGTAAAAGTGTGAAAAATCAAGTGATGAGGATGTTTTTATTAAAATATCTCTTCTTTCTGTTTTTGAAAATATTTCTTTTCCTACTTTATTTACGAAAAACGTCAATCCAGTTTATTTTGGTCAATGATAAGGATCCAATAATGGTGTAGTTGGATAGGGTTTGAAAAGAGCTTTCCAACGATATATTATAAGCCCAATTCCGATGAATAATGAGGAAGTTATGGCCAAATTACTAAACTGGGCCCGATTTGAGCCTTATATGCGGCCCAATGATATAGAGGAGGGCCTAATATGGATTTATCATTCCTAATTCAATTAACATTGATAAATTGACTTTTGTTGACTTTTTAAAGTTTTAATCAAAATAAAAGAGTGTTTTTAAGGAAAATACGGTTTTACCCTCTATACAGTCAAATTTTATCTGATTTTAGAAAACGCGTTAAAAATATGATTAGCGCCTAACGCCAGTTATTAACGCTAGCATTAGCGCCTGGCGCTAACTTTGTTTTTTCACGTCGAAACTCTAATTGATTTTTTTTATCTTTTTGGCTGATTTTCTCTATAAATAGCCTCCCAAAAACTCGGTTTTGGAATCATCTACAATAAACAACTCTCTAATTTTCTTCTCTCTCTAAAGCTAAAGCTTATTCTCTCTCCCTCTTTCTAGCTTAGCCTTTTACTAACACAATTCCTCATACATTAGCACTAGACACACCTAGCATAAGTTCGAAGTTGCCTTCGCCCTAGACGTGAAAGGTTTTAATTTCTGAGGGTTTGGTCCCTAATCTCTATTTCAATTATTTAATTTAGTTAATTCTTTGATTTATTATTTTCCTTGAAGTTACTTACGTGTGTATTTTGTTATTAGAAAGAGGTATGAGTCATCCAAGTAAGTGCTTTAATTGTTTACATTGTTATTATGATATAGAAATCATGTCTATGTTGTTATTATGGTTCCTAGTATCATGTTAGGGTACTTGATGTTTTGAATGACAACAATGATTCTTAGTATCATGATTAGGGTGACAACAATACGTTCCTAGTATCATGTTTAGGGTAAAGAATATAATGTCAATTATGATTTCTATGATGCCTTTTATTGTCTTTCCTAATAGCATGTTAGTATCATGTTAGGTAGGGTTAAATATTTGATCTTTATTGTTTAGTGACATGCTAGGGTTTGTTATTAATCTTGTTAGTATCATGCCTAGGATCTTGCTATTACTATGCTTTAACATAATTATTGTTATTATTATTATTATTATTATTATTATTATTATTATTATATTATTATTATTATTATTATTATTATTATTACTATTATTACTATTATTATTATTATTATTATTATTATTATTATTATTATTATTATTATTATTATTATTATTATGTTGCTTTATATTTATTGTTATTGCTTGATCACACCTTTTATGCATGTTTAAAGGAAATTTGCACTTGTAATCACGCTTAATAAGATAATTGATAATCTTGTTTAGGGTTAATTTCATTATAATTCAAGTGATCGCCAATAATAGGTTTGTTTGTGCATTAAATTCAACTAACATAGATTAAAAAGGTTTAGGGTTAATGCTATTGATTGCATGTTAGTCAGAAAGCGCACATGAATACGATCAGAATAAAGTAGAGGCCTATTATTAGGGCAGATTCAATCTCTTTTAGGTTGGATTTGTACCTTCATCCCCGAACCACCAGTCATGGTTCCAGACCTATTGGAGTTAACGATCTCCTGGATCGTTAAGGGGTGTAACCTTCACCTCGTGAACGGTTTACAAGTTCCTAAAACTTGTTGGCGACTCTTTTGCTCTATCTTCTTTCCATTTGGACGCCACCGTACTTTTGTGTATGATCACAGTGGGGTTCGAGCTAGGGATAATGCTTGAAATAAAAGTGTACAAAAGGGCAAGTGTTCCAATGTCTTTGATATGAACACGTCTCAGATTGCGTCTCTTATCGAGTGCTCGATACCGTGCCTGAGAAACATGAATGCCAAGTGAGTGATAGACCGCATGATCGGGATTAACCACACTTATAAAAATAAGATAAATGCTAAAGCAAAAATAGAGAGCTAAAAAAGAGTTAAAAGCCTCAAGCGTAAAAAATATAAAATTTCAAAAAGCAAAGTTGCACACCTTGGGGGCTTATCTAGGGTCTTGAGCTTTTATCCCTTTCTTCTTCAACCTTTAGCCTAACCACGTTACAACCCTTAACAAGACCTTTTTAAGGTATACACACACTTGTGCGAGGTTCGGCTAGAGCTACGTTCGACCTAATTCCTAACGGATACGTAGGCAACCTCACATCGAGGTGCGGCCGTATTAAACATGCGTTCATATTCACATTCACACACTCACACCATGATCATATCAAGGGATCTCCAATGCTCATCCCTATCTACTTAGAGCTAGACTTGGGGGCTTGATCCCTACATCATTAGCTTACCTAACCTAAGAGTCACCATCATTTGACTCTTCAATCACTTTCACACACTTTACAGATACATGACCAAATAGTCCTTCCCTTAGGAACCCTTTGTCATGAAATCTTAACACAACATTGAAGCATACTTCGTCATAACAAAATCACTCATCAATCATAATCATCATTGCATCGAAGTATAAAGTGCTTAGCCTCTGTGCCTAAGTTACCTAAATACTTTCCTTATCGAGTCAACTAGGATAGTCTAAGATGTTACAATCCTTGTACTATGACAGAAAACATTAACAATTTAAGCTCATTCAACATGCACCTTCAAAAACTCTGATTCTTTTTCGTGTCTTTCTTTTTCGGGAGAAAGTCGGTACCCTCCACAAAAATGACGGAAATTTTTTTCTTTTTTGCATTTTCGAGTCGCACGATCACAATATAATGCACGCACGAGTCATGTACACGTTGAGTCATGTCGTGTCATATCACCTTGATTTGAGTCTAACACATGTGTCAAACACTTTGAGTCAAGTCAACCTCAAGTCAGTCAATCACAGCGAGTCAATTTTATACCTTGAGTTGTGTTAAGTCAATGAGTCAAGCGACATTAACCTTAGTTCAACCCTAAAATAATTAAAGAGATTAGCAAAGTCCTATAGTCAAAGATAAATACAGGTTCATCCTAGCGGCATAAAGAGCAGAATAGGGAAGACCCGACTCCACCGCTAGACAACAACATCTAGCGTCTGGCAATAGAATTCAGCGCCTGGCGCTAGATCCCATCGTTTGGCGACAGAACGCTCAACCACTCAGAACGGTTATTTCAACCTCTTTCAGCAATTTTGGGCTCCTTGGTACGCTAGTTAGCCCTATAAGCAATTTGACATTATTAAGTAGTCGGCTTGATAACAATCGTAATAAGTGATCGACCTGACAAAAGATCATCTCACTTAGCTTAAAACGCCTAAACATTGGCTCATCGCAAGACACCGACATACTGGTTCATAAATAGCAGAAGTACCAACATAATGGCTGACAAGCAGCAAAAGCGCCGACGTACTGGCATAGAGGAAGCAAAGTTCAAGCGAGCTTTGAAGATCGACAAGCGTTGGTCTTCGGAAGTTTTCTTCGGAATATTATCGCAACAAACATCCTATTATCAAAGCTCTTTTGTTCAGAGACGCATGGACATTTTTTTCAAGCTCTTTTGTTCAGAGACGCGTGGACATCTCTTTCAAACTCTTTTGTTCAGAGACGCGTGGACTTTCTTTCAAGCTCTTTTGTTCAAAGACGCGTGGACATATCATCAAAGCTCTTTGTTCAGAGACGCATGGACATATCATTCAAAAAGCTCTTTGTTCAGAGACGCGTGGACACATCATTAAGAAGCCCGATTGTTCAGAGATGTATGGACATATTGAAAAGAAGCTCTTTGTTCAGAGGCACGTGAACATATCCTGAAAAGCTCCATTGTTCAAGGACGAGTGAACATCAATACAGCAAGATAGCGTTCCCTAGATTGTGGAAGGTTATAACAAATACAACAACAACAACAACAATGCAGCAACAAATCGGTTACTTTCAGAGACGTGTGCTCAACGGTGCAAGATACGCGTTTCTTAACTCTCTTATCTGTTTAACTAACGCTAGTTTGTAGGTATCGGCGTTACAAGAATGATTTAGGATCGCAGAACGTTCTGAATCATTCTTCGTCCCTATCGATACTTTGACTTTTGTTTTCGAAACTTGTGTTTCTCCAAACTCTGTCAAAGTGGGGGCTTCTATAGACACCCAAATGTGTCTCCCCAAAACCAAACCCAGTGATGAATACCTTTCATGTCATTTGAATATCAAACAAAGCAAAAGTGTGAAAAGTCTAGTGAGGATGTTTTTATTAAAATATCTCTTCTTTTTGTTTTTGAAAATATTTCCTTTCTTACTTTATTTATGAAAAACATATATTCCAGTTTAGTTTGGTCAATGATAAGGGTCCAATAATGAAGTAGTTGGATGGGGCTTGAAAAGAGCTTTCCAACGATGCATTATAAGCCCAATTCCGATGAATAATGAGGAGGTTATGGCCAAATTACTAAACTGGGCCCGGTTTGAGCCTTATATGCGGCCCAATGATCTAGAGGAGGGCCTAATATGGATTTATCATTCCTAATTCAATTAGGATTGATAAATTGACTTTTTTTGACTTTTTAGAGATTTAATAAGAATAAAAGAGTGTTTTTAAGGAAAATACGATTTTACCCTCTGTACAGTCAAATTTTATCTGATTTTAGAAAATGCGTAAAAATGGTTAGCGCCTGGCGCTAGCGTTAGCGCCTGGCGCTAGCGTAGCGCCTGGCACTAACTTTGTTTTTTCACGTCGAAACTCTGATTGGTTTTTTTATATTTTTGGCTGATTTTCTCTATAAATAGCCTCCTAAAAACTCCGTTTTGGAATCATCTACAATAAACTACTCTCTAATTCTCTTCTCTCTCTAAAGCTAAAGCTTAATCTCCCCCCCTCTTTCTATCCAAGCCTTTTACAAACACAATTCCTCATACATTAGCACTAGACACACCTAGCATAAGTTCGAAGTTGCCTTCGCCCTAGACGTGAAAGGTTTTAATTTCTAAGGGTTTGGTCCCTAATCTCTATTTCAATTATTTAATTTAATTAATTCTTTGATTTATTATTTTCCTTGAAGTTACTAACGCGTGTATTTTGTTATTAGAAAGAGGTACGAGGCATCCAAGTAAGTGCTTTAATTGTTTACATTGTTATTATGATATAGAAATCATGTCTAGGTTGTTATTATGTTCCTATTATCATGTTAGGATACTTGAAGTTTTGAATGACAACAATGATTCTTAGTATCATGTTTAGGGTGACAACAATAAGTTCCTAGTATCATGTTTAGGGTAAAGAATATAATGTCAATTATGATTTCTTAATGCGTTTTATTATCTTTCCTAATAGCATGTTAGTATCATGTTAGGGTTAAATATTTGATCTTTATTGTTTAGTGACATGCTAGGGTTTGTTATTAATCTTGTTAGTATCATGCCTAGGATCTTGCTATTACTATGCTTTAACATAATTATTGTTATTATTATTATTATTATTATTATTATTATTATTATTATTATTATTATTATTATTATTATTATTATTATTATTATTATTATATTATTATTATTATTATTATTATTATTATTATTATTATTATTATTATTATTATTATTATTCTTATTATTATTATTATTATTATTATTATTATTATTATTATTATTATTATTATTATTTTTATTATTATTATTATTATTATTATTATTATTATTATTATGTTGTTTTATATTTATTGTTATTTCTTGATCACACCTTTTACACATGTTTAAAGGGAATTTGTACTTGTAATCACTCTTAATAAGATAATTGATAATCTTGTTTAGGGTTAATTTGATTATAATTCAAGTGATCGCCAATAATAGGTTTATTTGTGCATTAAATTCAACCAATATAGATTAAACAAGTTTAGGGTTAATCCTATTGATTGCATGTTAGTCAGAAAGCGCACATGAATGCGATCAGAATAAAGTAGAGGCCTATTATTAGGGTAGGTTCAATTTCTTTTAGGTTGGATTTGTACCTTCATCCTCGAACCACTAGTCATGGTTCCAAACCTATTGGAGTTAACGATATCCTGGATCATTAAGGGGTGTAACCTTCACCTCGTGAACGGTTTACAAGTTCCTATAAACTTGTCGGCGACTCTTTTGCTCTATCTTCTTTCCCTTTGGACGCCACTGTACTTTAGTGTATGATCATAGTGGGGTTCGAGCTAGGGATAATGTTTGAAATATTCCCTACAACTAGCATTTTTCCATTAACATGAGTTCCACAAATGCCTTCGTAGACTACCCTCATAGCTCTTTGAGCATCCTTTTTCCCTACACATAAGAGAGCTCGACCCTTAGGTACCCTTTTATGTAGCTCGTTTTCAATGAGTATGTATTGGGAAGCCAAAAGTCTTAATGCTCGTTTTGTTCTTTTGTCAGCATGAGGGTATTCTCCTTTGGTGACATAGTTAAGTATATCTGTGTACCACGGTTCTTCTTCTTCATCTTGGATCACTTCATTATCTTCTATAGCTTGAATATAAGCCGGTTTGTGCCTTTTTCTATAGTTAGAGGCATTTGCTCAATTTCCGTTGGAATACTAACCATTGAGGCTAGTCTTGCCAAGGCATCAACAAATTGATTTTCCTCTCTAGGTAGATATGTGTATACTACCTTTTCTAACTGATTGGTGAGAGTTTCCAGATAAGTCTGGTAAGGAGCTAGACTTTCGCTCCTTTTTTTTCCATCTTTTAGAAATCTGGTTGATGATCAATGAAGAGTCCCCGAATATTTGTAATTTCTTCACTCCCAATGCCAAAGCTGTTTCAAGGCCTACCACGCATGCTTCGTATTCAGCAGCGTTGTTGGTAACGTCGAAATCTAGCTTTATGAATATTGGACCATGTTCTTCCTTAGGTAATACTAATAATACTCCAACGCCACATCCCTTTTGGTTTAAGGTTCCATCGAAGTATTAAGTCCAAGTATCATCTTCTGTGACCATCAAGTCTTCGTCTGGAAATTCATTGTCGTGTATTGGCGTCGAATCTTTTATTGGAAAATCCGATAGAAAATCTGAGACCACAAATCCTTTGATAGCTTTTTGAGGCATGAATCTTACATCGAACTGGGCTAAGTTAACTATCCATCTTGATATGCACCCATTGAGTGTAGACTTCTCGAATAAATACTTGAGTGGGTCCATTCGGGAAATTACAAAGACTGTATGCACGAGCATGTAATGCCTTAACTAGTTGTGGCCCATACCAATGCGAGGCACAATTTCTAAAGTGGTGTATAGCGTACTTCATACTCGAGCATCTTTTTACTTAGATAGTAGATTGCATTTTCTTTACCTTCTACTTCTTGTGCAAGCATGGCTCCCATTGTTTCCTTGGTGACCGTTAGGTACAACCTAAGATTTATTCCTGGAAGTGTTGGTGCTAATATGAGAGGATTTGCGAGATAGGCTTTGATCTTTTCAAAGGCTTTTTGACACTCATCGTCCCATATTACTGGTATATTCTTTTTAAGTTTCTTGAATATCGGTTCACATATTGTTGTTAATTTGGATATGAACCTACTTATGTATTGCAACCGGCCAATAAATCCTCGAATTTGTTTCTCAGTTTTGGGCGATGGCATTGACATGATTGCCTTAATCTTGATTGGTTCTATCTCTATTCCTCTAGAGCTTATGACATAACCCAAAAACTTGCCTGAGATGACTCCAAAAGCACACTTGGATGGATTCAACCTCATGTTGTATTTCCTTAGCCTTTCAAAGAACTTTCTCAAGGCTATTTGATGGCCTGGGCGATTTTTGATTTTACAATCATATCTTCCACATATACATCAACTTCTTTGTGCATCATGTCATGGAGTAAGGCAGTCGCTGCTCGTTGGTAAGTAGCACTCGCGTTTTTTAACCCGAATGGCATTACCGTGTATTAGTAAGTACCCGATGGTGTTATGAATGTTGTTTTCTCCATGTCTTCTTCTTCCATGAGAATCTAATTATATCCCGCATATCCATCCATGAACGATAGAAGTGCATGATTCGCTGTATTATCTACCAAAATATCGATGTGTGGTAAAGGGAAGTCGTCCTTTGGACTTTCCTTATTTAGATCTCGCTAGTCGACACACATTCTTACCCTTCCATCCTTTTTCGGAACTGGGACAACGTCGGCCACCCATTCGGGGCATTTGGATACCCTGATAAAACCTGCAGTTATTTGCTTTTGAACTTCTTCTTTTATTTTAAGAGCTACGTCAGGTTTCATTCGACGCAACTTTTGTTTTACAGGTTTCATTCCTGGAATTAGCGGTATAGTGTGTTGAGCTATTTCTCTATTAATACCTACCATATCTTCATATGACCAAATATATCGATAAATTCTTTAAGTAAATTGATTAAATTGGTTCTTTCTTGTTCATTAAGTGTTAATCCAATTTTAACTTCTCTTTTAATGGTTGAATCATTTGAGATATCAACCGTCTCAGTTTCCTCAATTATCAGTGTTTTCTTTTCAAGTGTTTCCATTGCTTTAATAATTTCTTTGTCGTTTTCATTGTTAGTTAAGAAATTCTTGTCATCTTGGGTTGAGGAAAAGGACGAGGAGTAAGCGGAAGAAGACATATTATTGAATTCAGAAATCATTACATCAAAGAGAGAGATGTCCTCGAGGACTTAATTGCTAACTATCCTAGGGGAAGAGGAAGAAGGAGGGGGTGCTACAACTAAAGACTTGGATGACTCTATAGGAAAAGACTCTAACTCTGACTCTTACTCAGATGACTCTTCGAACATCAGTCCTTGCCCTGTCGTTATGGAGATTTTCCTTCCACTTGGAGTAATCACCTTGACTATCTTGCGCCACCCTTGTAATGATCATTCTGCTGGAGTGATGAGCTTTGAGGGGTCAAAGTTCTCTCTTTGTAGGACCGTTTGGATGAGCGAGGAGTTATCCCCTATGTACTTCGGCTCATCTTTTTCTTGCCCAAATAGTAATCCCATGACATTAAATACAAAGCATGGGGGTGCTTTCTCCTTGTGGATAGGAGTTGGGATTTCATCTAGAAAATAGCAATCTAAGAAAATTTCGAATCCCGGTTGCCTTATGTCATTTACAACAAAAGGTCCGGGAAATTCATAGCACGGATAGTCCTCTCCTTCTTTTATGAATTGTCCATTGAGAGTCAGAGGATACTGATCCATTGGGATTGCTTTCTTTTGGGTGAAAGCGTTCATACGCGCCTTAGACCTTTCCTGGGCTCGCTTGAGATCTTCCCGAGTCGGTTCGAAACCAAGTCCGAAAGTATCTAACTTAGGGAGGCCAGGTAATTCTAGCGGTTTTGCTATTCCTTTCTTCTTTCCTAGAGTCATTCCAGGAAAATGCCCTTGTTTCTTTAAAATAGCGTTTACTATCATATTGGAGTGGGGGTTGTGGCAGAGAGGGATCCTTTCATCCTCCTCGATTAAGGAGACCTCTTCATTAAAGCCCCACAAATCTTCATCGTCTTCATCGTGCTCCACATTAATGATTGGATTTTCTATAGCTTTAATCCTCATGGGTGAAGCATCGATCGTGATAGGAATTCCTCCAACTATGGCCTTTACCTGTTGGTGGAGAGATGAAGGGACGGCCTTTAGGTCATGAAGCCAAGGGTGTCTCAACAATAAGTTGAATGAAGCTTTGATATCTACCACTTGAAATGTAGTAGCGTGTTCTATTGCTCCCGTCGTTATATTCATGGTAATCTTGCAAAGAGCTTGTTGACAAGTGTTGTCATAAGCTCTTATTCCTTGTGTAGACGGGGTTAAGTCTTCATCCCTTATTCCTAACATCCTCGCAGTTCTGAGTGGACAGACATTAATCGATGATACATTGTCTACAAGAGTCATTAGGACGTTCGTTCTCTTTCAAACTACTGTGAGGTTTAGTGCCTTATAATGTTTGTCACCTTCTGCAGGTAAATCTTTGTCAGAAAAGGTGATCAAGTTAATAGGACTAGGGAGATCACTCGTAAGGAAGTTAGCCAACCCCTCAGGAGTGGTGTCAAAATCTATCCCTATCTTATTGTAGACACCCAAATGTGTCTCCCCAAAACCAAACCCAGTGAAGAGTACCTTTAACGTCGAATCATAATCGAATGAAGTGAAAGTGTGGAAAGTCTAGTGTTGCGGATAGTTTTAATTTCTTTTCTTTTCTCTCTGTTTTTGAAAACCTATTTTAAGAAAACAGTCAATCCAGTTTGGTTGGTCCATGATATGGGTCCAATAGTAGTGTAGTTTGATGGGGCTTGAAAAGAGCTTTCCAACGATATATTATAAGCCCAATTTCGATGAATAATGAGGAAGTTATGGCCAAATTACTGAACTGGGCCTGGTTTGAGCCTTATGTGCGGCCCAATGATCTAGAGGAGGGCCTAATATAGATTTATCATTCCTAATGCAATTAGGAATGGTTTTAGTCTTCTAGATTCTTCTAGAAGGTTCTTTTCATTTCTAATTCAATTAGCATTGATTAAATTGACTTTTGTTGACTTTTCAGAGTTTTAATTAGAATCAAAGAATATTTTTGAGGAAAATACGATTTTATCCTCTTGTACGACAATTTCTATCTGATTTTAAGAAAACGCGTCAAATTTCTAGTCAGCGCCAAATGCCAGCTGTAGCGCCTGGCGCTAGCCTTGGCGTCTGGCGCCATGGTCAGCGTTTGGCGCTAATTCCTGTTTTATGCGTCAGAACTCTGTTTTTGATATTTTATCTTTTTGGCTGATTTTCTTTATAAATAACGTCGTAAAAAGTCCGTTTGGAATCATCTACAATCACCTACGACCTACAATCACCTACATTCACTAACTCTCATCAAGATTCTCTTGATTTCTCTTTCTCTCTCTCTTTTCTAAACTAGCTTCTCACAAATACAAAAATTCCACATTCATTAGATTTAGAAACACCTAGCCATATTCGAAGTTGCCTTCGCCCTAGACGTGAAAGGTTTAATTTCTGAGGGTTTGGTCCCAAATCTCTCTTTCAATTATTTAATTTAATTGTTTGTTTATTATTTTCCTTGAAGTTACTAACGTGTGTATTTTGTTATTAGAAAGAGGTACAAGGCATCAAAGTAAGTACTTTAATGGTTTTTATCGATGTTATGATGTAGAAATCATGCTTAGGTTGTTATTATGATATTCCTAGTATCATTTCTAGGGTAACTTTAATATTAAATATGATTGTTATGATGCCTTTTATATTCTTCCTAATATTTATGATTGTTAGTATCATGTTAGGGCTAAAGCTTTGATTTTTATTGTTTAGTGACATGCTAGGATTTGTTATTAATCTTGTTAGTATCATGCCTAGGATCTTGCTATTAATATTATGATTTATTGTTAGCATGATTATTTTTGTTATGATTATTATTATTATTTTGATGATTATTGTAATTTTGATTAATATCATGTTGCTTGATATATTTATTATTTATTGCTTGATCACACCTTTTATGCATGTTTAAAGGGAATTTGTACTTGTAATCACACATAATAAGATAATTGATAATCTTGTTTAGGGTTAATATTATTATAATTCAAGTGATCGCCAATAATAGTTTATTTGTGCATTAATATTCAACCAACATAGATAAACAGGTTTAGGGTTAATCCTATTGATTGCTTGTTAGTCAAAAAGCGCACATGAATACGATCAGAATAAAGTAGAAGCCTATTATTAGGGCAGGTTCAATCTCTTTTAGGTTGGATTTGTACCTTCATCCCCGAATTCTATTTGGTTCAAGACCTTATGGAGTTGACGATCTCTTGGATCGTTAAGGGGTGCAACCTTCGCCCTATGAACGGTTTACAAGTTCCTAAAAAAACTTGTTGGCGACTCTTTTGCTCTATCTTCTTTCCCTTTGGACGCCACCGTACTTTAGTGTTTGATCACAGTGGGGTTTAAGCTAGGGGATGAACACTTGAAATATTCCCTACTGTTTTTTGGCTACTCCACTGGGGAGGATTTCTATTTTAATTCCTGAATTTGTTTCGGCAATGATTTAGAATGAGTGGATGAGACTTGAAACGTTCTAAGTATTTCATGTGCGTAATTTTGATTAACATTATTATCATATGCATAAAAAAGATCTCATTGGAAAGACCATCCGTAATGAGTTAAAACATAGGATTTTAACACGTAGGAAATTTGAGGAATATCTTTCACAACTAGGACCAAAATAACACTGCGCGAAACTAGAAAATTTTATCGAGCACTGAAAGCTGCTGAGGCATGTAGGAATTAGCGTCAGCGACCAGAGTATCAGCGCCATAATTTTAACTGTAGTGCCAGACGACAGTTCTGTCGCCAGGCGCTACAGCTAAAACTTGGCGCCAATCTCTGTTTGCTGGCGCAAAATTCTTCCAATACTGAGCCAGAAATATGCATTCTAGTTTCGACCAGTTTTTCGTATTGTTTGCTCGATCCTACATCCTGATTGAGTTTTTCTCACTTTTCTAAAACTCATCTATGTTCTACATATGGAAATAACCCCCTGGGAATTCATGCTCCATCTACCTGGGTAAACGCTCTGAGAAACAAAGGGTACATCCGAGAATGTTAAATTCACCAAACCATGGAAGCGAGTTTTTCTTAACTTGCGGTGTCCCATCCACTCGCGCCAACCCTTCACGGTTAGGCTTCACGCCGTGCATCCGGACAATTAACCGTGGACCCTATATTAACTAAACCATATCCAGAAATTTAGAAAACTAGAGCCATGTTTAGGTTGCAAACTCATTGCATCATATTGTGCCTACTTGACTAATTGTGCATTATTTGTTGTGCATATACTATGTTTTCTTAACCGTTTGTTGACTTGTGTTGAGATTAAATAAATTAATGACTAAAATAACTTTTCCTAATTAATTAATTAAATAATTAATTAATTTGAGTGAATAAAGTCTAATATTTTAATCATAATTGACCTAGTACGACTTTAGGCATCCCCTGTTGATTAATAACACCGAAAACAGTTCCAGATTGAAGCTCCAGCATTGGCGCCAAAGTCTGAACTGTAGTGCAACTCTGTGGAGTGTGGCGCCTGGCGACAGCTCTGTCGTCTGGCGCTACACATAGTGCGGCGCCAGTCCTGTCGTTTTGGCGACAGTTCGGTTTATTGCTTGAGTCATCACCTTGTGTCTAATTAAACAATTTGCTAATTAATTCTGTTAATCATCCCTTATTAAGTCATTAATTGAGTCTAGTCACATAGTCTAGCCACAAGGTCATGACACGAGTCTTAACATGTCACCTACACTCACTAGTCTTAGCACACACTTTGAGTACATATCACCATGACCATGTCTTAGGTTCATGCATAAGTTGGTATTTTTCGTCATTTGAGTTGGAGGTACATTCTATTCCTAATTCTTCATATCCCTCCATCTATATCATTTTCTTCACATTCTATTCCATCTTTATTTGCTTCCTCCACCCATTGCATGTTGAATAAAGTTTGAGTCAAATAATTAACAATGAATATCCCCAAGTTCCTTTTCCACAGTACTTGGTCGAGGAGAGAAGGGCGATTAATCAAGGACAACCTCTTTATTTTCAAGTCTCACTTTTTGATAAACCAATTTGTCAAAATAGGAAGGCTAAAAAGATAATGGCAAGTCAAGAAGAGGTCAATGAACTTAAGAATCAATTGAAATGACGTGACTGAGGTGTTAAAGGCTTTAACCCTCAAAATTGATGACCCTGTGAAGCAACAACAAATGAACCTTATGCAAGAAAGTTTGAGCAAGCTATCTAGTGACTATAAATTAAGGGCCTTATTTCACAAGGGGTCACGCTAGACAAGGAACTTCTTCCGCATAAGTTCAATGCCACTGACATCCCAAAATTCAAGGCAACAGATAACCCTTACTTCCATCTAAGAGCTTTTGAAACCATAATGAGTATTAAGGGTATTGATAAGAAAGTGTTCCCCTCTCTGTTCTCACTATCTCTCGAGACCGTTTGCCAGCAATGGTTCTTTTCTCTCGAAAAAGAGAAAACCTCTTCTTGGGAGTCGATAACAAACGCTTTCATAGATAGATATAAGTGCAACATCCAAGACGAAACAGACCATAGACAACTTGAGATGTTAAAACAAAAGGAAAATGAAGGATTCACTTCTTTCTTCAACAAATGGAAGGAAACTTCCGCTAATATGGTCAGGGCTCCTATCAAAAAAGAATCTGTGAGGATGTTTATCAAGAATCTCCAAGGGAAGTATTCAAGGCACTTAAAATACCAACACAACTTGAATACTTTCAAGGTTGTGTATAACATAGGCATTGACATTGAAGATGACCTTCTGAAAGATAATAGTGCGAGAGGAAAGAAGAACGACCATCCTTCTTCTTCTTCTCCCATTAATGAGGTACATGCCACGAATGCCTCTAAATCACGAATCCAAAGGTCAAAAAGAGTGTTCACTCAACTTGGTATGAGTTATGAAACAGCTTTCGAGAAGCTGCATCAAAAAGGACTAGTCATTCCCATAGGGCCTATCAAAGATCCAGTTACAGAAGCCAGACCACCCAAGTGGGACCCTAATAAGCACTGCAAATATCACCAAGGAAAGGGTCACGACACTGAGGAGTGTTGGAAACTCAAAGAAGCTATTCAAGATTTGATCGATAACAGTGAAACTTCCGAAATTCTAGCCATCGAGGAAGATCAAGCATCCTTCGATCCATCACTTCTTATCACACCTGTAGGAGAGCCCATGATCGAGACAACTTATATAACCTCTCTCGATGAAGTGGCCATGATTGGGGAGGATGAAAGTCTTTTCTTAGATAATACCAGGGAAGACTCGTCAAGTTTAAAAGAGGACGTTCGAAAATTGCAAGATGTCGTTGCCATGCTATTGAATGTGGTAGAAGGGTTAGCAAATCGGGTGATGGCCATTGAACAAAATTCTCGCCAAGAGTTTAATGAAGAACTCAATGCTCCTGAGCCACAGGCAAAACGGACCATTGAAGAATACACACCAATAAGAACGACTTACAATGAAGCTTTCGACTGTCTTCACGATCAAGGTCAAGACCCTCCACCTGAAAAACGTTTTCCCAGTTGGGATCCAAATTCCTATTTTCGATACCATAGAGGTCGCGGTCACACTACTGGAAAGTGTCTCGCCCTCAAGGATCGTGTTAAAAACTTCATTGATTCAAATCTCCTTCATGTTTCTTCGTGCGACAAGAAGGCCAAGATTAGTAACGATAGTAACAGTGGCAGTAAAGGGAATAAGAACGACTATCTTCTTCTTCCGAAAACATCTACTCTAGTAACAGTGTTGGTACTCACTACCTTAATGAGATCTTAGCCATGGATAATCGAGGATTTAGAAAGCAACAAAAAAGGGATTTTACCCCTATTGGAATTAGCTACGATGATGCTTTCGATCGACTCCATGCCAAGGGACTCATTACTCCTATTGGACCTCTTCAAGATCCCCCACTTGAGAAGAGATTGCCTAGTTGGAATCCAAATGTGCGCTGCAAGTACCATCAAGGTAGGGGTCATGCTACTGAGAGCTGTTGGAAGCTAAAGGAGGCTATCCAACATTTGATTGATAATAACAAGCTTCCCATACCTCCAGTTAACAATAAGGGAGAGTGATGATAAAGCAAACAACACAAGACAAGAGGCAAGCTTCAACGACGAGATTCCATGACATATTTCTTCTTTTTCTTTATTTACCCTTTCCCCAATAAGTCTAGCATAGGCACCTTTCTTTTCCCTTACATTAATTTTGTAGATTCTTTCTTTTCCCTTTTTAATAAAATGAGTATTTATTCTCTTGCATATGATCATTGCATTATATTGCATTAAAAAAAAATATCCATGTCAAACTAAGCACAAGGTATACCAATGATTTGAGGCACCCCTTGTAGCCACATCATATTACATTTCACCCTTCATTTATACAATCCTTTCTTCATAAACCACTTTGAGCCTCGTCTAACGATAGACCTTTCATTTTTCAACCTACATCTACCTAACTTTGGGATGGGATAGTGTGCGACTTATGCATTTTTCAATATCATAAAAAGCTTTAGTGACTTCAAAAGATTAAAATAGAAAAAATAAGAAAAAGCAAAAAATAAATAAATAAAGTGTACAAAAGGGCAAGTGTTCCAAAGTCTTTGATATGAACACGTCTCAGATTGCGTCTCTTATCGAGTGCTCGCTACCATGCCTGAGAAACATGAATGCCAAGTGAGTGATAGACCGCATGATCGGGATTGCTCACACTTATAAAAAAAACCAAAAGCAAAATAAAAAAAAAAAAAGAAAGAAAAGAGCTCAAAGTGAGAAATCCCAAGCATGATAATATAAAAATTCAAAAGCAAGGTTGCACACCTTGGTGGGCTTATCTAGGGTCTTGAGCCTTTTATCCCCTTCTTCTTCAACCTTTATCCTAACCACGTTACAACCCTTAAAAAGACCTTTTTGAGGTATACACACACTTGTGCGAGGTTCGGCTAGAGCTACGTTCGGCCTTATTCCTAACGGATACGTAGTGTGGGGAATAAATTTCAAGCGTTAACTCCTAGCTTGAACCCCACTATGATCATACACTAAAGTACGGTGGCGTCCAAAAGGGAAGAAGATAGAGCAAAAGAGTCGCCAACAAGTTTTAGGAACTTGTAAACCGTTCACAAGGTGAAGGTTACACCCCTTAACGATCCAAGAGATCGTCAACTCCATAAGGTCTAGAACCAAATAAGGGTTCGGGGATGAAGGTACAAATCCAACCTAAAAGAGATTAAACCTGCCCTAATAATAGGCCTCTACTTTATTCTGATTGTATTCATGTGCGCTTTTTGACTAACATGCAATTAATAGGATTAACCCTAAACCTGTTTATCTATATCGGTTGAATATTAATGCACAAACAAAACTATTATTGGCGATCACTTAAATTATAATCAAATTAACCCTAAACAAGATTATTAAATATTTTATTAAGCGTGATTACAAGTATTAAATTCCCTTTAAACATGTATAAAAGGCGTGGTCAAGCAATAACAATAAATATCAAGCAACATAATAATCATAATAATAATTATAAATCATCTTCATAACAATTATAATCATAATAACCATTATCATAATCATGTTAAAGCATAATATTAATAGCAAGATCCTAGGCATGATACTAACAAGATTAATAACAAACCCTAGACAATAAAAATCAAAGCTTTAACCCTAACATGATACTAATAATCATAAATATTAGGAAGAACATAAAAGGCATCATACTTTTAATCATACTTAATATTAAAGTAACCCTAGACATGATACTAGGAAGATCAAAACGCCCTAACATAACATTAGGAATCATATTAACAACCTAAGCATGATTTCTACATAATAACATCAATAAAAACCATTAAAGCACTTACTTGAATTCCTCGTACTTCTTTCTAATAACAAAATACACACGTTAGTAACTTCAAGGAAAATAATAATCAAACAATTAAATTAAATAATTGAAAGAGAGATTTAGGACCAAACCCTCAGAAATTAAACCTTTCACGTCTAGGACGAAGGCAACTTCGAATATGGTTAGGTGTTTCTAAATCTAATGAATGCTGAATTTTGTATGTAAAAGCAAGGTTTAGAAAAAGAGAAAGAGAGATGAATGGATGAGAGAATTAATTGAATGAAAACTGATTGTAGTTGAATATTAATTAAAACTGATTGATGATAAGAATCGGTGAATGAAAACGGAATTTTTAATACGTTATTTATAGAGAAAATCAGCCAAAAAGATAAATTAACAAAACAGAGTATGGCGCACGAAAAACAGAGCTGGCGCCAACCCTGGCTAATTGGCGCCAGGCGCCAATGGCTAGCACCAGGCGCCAATGGCTGGCGCCAGGCACCAGGCCTGGTTCCAAACGCCAATGCCTGGAGTCAGGCGCCAGGCCTGTTTTTAACGCGTTTTCAAAAATCAGATAAGTTTGCCGTACTGGAGGATAAAATCGTATATTTTCCTCGAAAATGCTTTTTGATTTTAATTAAGACTCTGAAAAGCCAACAAAAGTCAATCTATCAATGCTAATTGAATTAGGAATGAAAAGAACCTTCTAGAAGAATCTAGAAGAATATAATCATTCCTAATTGCATTAGGAATGATAAATCATATTAGGCCCTCCCCAAGATCATTGGGCCGCATATAAAGCTCAAACCGGGCCCAGTTTAGTAAATTGGCCATAACTTCCTCAATATTCATCGGAATTGGGCTTATAATATATCGTTGGAAAGCTCTTGTCAAGCCCCATCCAACTACACTACTATAGGACCCATATCATGGACCAACCAAACTAGATTGTCTGTTTTCTTAAAATAAGTTTTCAAAAAAAGAAATTAAAACTATCCGCAACACTAAATTTTCCACACTTTCGCTTCATTCGATTATGATTCGACGTGAAAGGTACTCATCACCGGGTTTAGTTTTGGGGAGACACATTTGGGTGTCTACAGAAGCCCCCACTTTGACTGAGTTTGGAGAAACGCGATTTTCAAAAATGAAAGTCAAAGTATCGATAGGGATGGAGAATGCTTCAGAACGTTCTGCGATCCTTAATCATTCTCGTAACGCCGATACCTGCAAACTAGCGTTAGTTAAACAGATAAAAGAGTTAAGAAACACGTATCTTGCACCGTCGAGCACACGTCTCTGAAAGTAACCGATTTGCTGCTGCTTTACTGTTGTTTTGATGACCTCCTGCAAGCTAGAGAATGCCATCCCGCTTGAAAACCGCTACGCCTGTAACTGCTTCCAATTTGGAAGATTGCTTCGCTTGAAACGATCCTCCTCCGCTTTGATAATATTCCATGTCCAAGGGAATACCATCAAAGATTGCTTCTCTTGAAACAATCCTCAGTTGTTTGTGACAACTCTCCACAATCTAGGGAACGCCACCTTGCTGTTTCGATGTTCACTCGTCTCTAAACAAAGAGCTTCTTTTTTATATGTTCACGCGTCTTTGAACAAAGAGCTTCTTTTCTTTTTTTGGATATGATCTTCTGAATGATGTGTCCACGCGTCTCTGAACGAAGAGCTTGATAATAGGATGCCCACGCGTCTCTGAGCGAAAGAGCTTGTAAATAGGAGATCTTTGATGATATGTCCACGCGTCTCTGAACAAAAGAGCTTTTGAAGGATATGTCCACGCGTCTCTGGAGCAAAAGAGCTTGATGGAAATGTTCACGCGTCTCTGAACAAAAGAGCTTTTGAATAGTATGCCCAGCGTCTCTGGAGCAAAGAGCTTTGATGGAGATGTTCACGCGTCTGTAGACACCTAAGAATGTCTCCCCAAAACCAAACCCGATGATAAATAACCTTTCACCGCCACTATTGGTCGGGTTTAGTATTTAATCCCGAGAGTGCTTAAAAAATCGTATTTTATTAAATTCATAATTTTGAAAAGTCTATGGAGGTCTGCCGTGACACGGGAAGTTCCGTGTCCTTTCCGCGTAAACCCTTAACGCGTTTTCCGTTCCGTTTTCTGAAAATTTCCCGCGTCACTCCAAAACTGACCGTGTCACGGGAAAGTGTACCGTCTGACGGTACAGTCTGACCATGTCACGGTACAGTCTGACCGTGTCACGTGATACTTTTTTAGGGTTTTTATCATTATAGGGTTCCGTGTGCTCCCTCAGCACATTTTCCCTATAAATACCCCCTCATTTCTGATGAACGGGGCAACCAGAATTTTATTATTCTTATTTTCTCTCTTCTATGCTATTAACCTAAACACTAACCTACCCTTTTCACTTCAAAATTCCTTCTTCAAGCACTCAAAGGAGTCCATATTTCACTCGAGGTTCTGTCCTTAAGCCAAGGCGTGAAAGGTAGAATCGTTTGAGGGTTTGGCCCCAAAATCAACCTTATTTTATTTAATTTAATTTAGTTATTGTTTTATTTCCTTGAATTTACTAACTCGTTTATTTATTTTGTAGTTGCAAACAAACAGATTCAAAGTAAGGATCATGCTCTTTTTATTATTTTTCTAACGATTTATATGTTGTTGGAATTATGATTAAATTGGTTTTTATATTAATGTTTATTCTATTATTTATTGATCATTATATTGCATGTTTAAAGGGAATATGTAATTGAAAATCACGCCTAATAAGATAATTTGGACAACTGGTTTAGGATCCTTTTAATCTTATTATTATTTGAAGTGATCACCAAATCTTTAGAATTATGTGTGCATTAATTTTGAACCAATTTAGTTAAATAATAGTTTGGAGCGAATTGAATTATTGTTTGTATGCCTTTGAGATCACAGGAATGCTTTTCAATATAAGAATCAAGTAGAGGCCAATACGGGCGAATGTGACTCCATGACTCACTTCGTACCATCATCCCCGATCCTCCTTTCGTGGTTCCGAACCATATGGAGTTAGTAATCTCATGGATTATTAATGGGGTGTAGAGTGGATGAGACTTGAAAGATTCTTGAAAAAATATTCCTATGATTAATTTGGCATTTTTGCATCTGCATAGACGTTTTAACGTCGTATTCAGGTCTGTCCTGTAGGAAAAATTGGATAACTTGGTTGCGCGCAAAAGCAAACAGGGCACCAGTCAGATTTTCTGACTGCCGTGTCACGGCAGAGACGGTACACTGTACCGTGACACAGGAATTTCTGCCGTGTCACGGCAGTCCTAAAATCTGACCGGGGCTTATTTTCTTTTCTCACAGTCGACTTCCTTCGATTTTTCTGAAAAAATGTATGTGTTCTACATGCGTCTTAGCCCCGGGGGATTTAAGCTCTATCAACCCAAAAATGCTCATGGCAATAAGGGTTCATCCGAGTCATTAAATCCACCCAAACCATGGAGTCGAGTTCGATTTCATCACGAACTCGCAGAGCCGCCCGTTGGCATACACCCTCAAGGGAGGCTGCCTTGCTAACGCGTCCAAACTCTTAACCATGGTACCCTTTTGACACCCAAAGCTTGATCAATAGTTGAACATAGATCTTGACTTTAGGTTGCGAACTTTTTTACATCATCGTGCCTAAATGCTATGTGTTTGTTTGGTGCTAACCCTCATGTGTTTGCTCTTTTTGTTTAACCCATGACCGAGGGTTTTTATTATCACATAGTAATTAGTACGGACTTAAAATCGATTAAAATCTGAAAAAATCACAAAACTGACCTGGAACTGCGCACCGTGTCACGACATGTTCTGCCGTGTCACGATGAACAGTGCCGTGACACGGGAAAGTCTATCGTCTGACAGTAGACTGAACCGTGTCACGCCAGTCTGCATCGTGACACGGTGCCCAGGAAAGTGTCCCGTCAGTCTTTTTTCTCGATTTTTATGTCCAGTATTGAGTCGTGTCTAGCTATACGGTCAAAACACGCGTCTATAACCTCACCTAATCACTCACATGTTATGTCCACACACTTTTTTTTAGTCGTGCACCACTTTTGACCGTATTTTAGGGAAGTCTCATTTTGTGTCGTTTTTTTTCGGAGTAAGTCGGATGATATCCTCCCATGTTTTTCTTTTTTTTTTTTTAAAAAAAAAACAAACAAATAATAATAAGTAGAGCTTCAAATTGTTTTTTCTTTTTTTAATCCGGATAGGTTAAGGCTAAGTTTGGTCATTAAAGGTGTGTTTGTTTCGGTGCCACAACGCTTGGGCAAGAAGCAAGGGTAGATTGTTACGGTTCGAGTCCATACCTCAACAACCTCTTATACCAAAGATGCGTACAAGGAAACCACCTCAATCATCTCCACAAGATCCTTCTCCAGTCTACTTTCAACCAATGGCCACTAAGGAAGACATCGAGAACCTCAACAGGACAATCGAAAGATTGTCTGACATGATGCAGATACTCACTACTAGAGTCAGCACTGTAGAGCAAGACAAGCAAAACAGTGTCACTACTGCTGCGATGGACAAGATAAAGGAACAAATGAGCAAGATTTCCGAAGAGTTCACTTATGTGGAACAGCCTATCACCTCCTCGTCTATAAGAGAGAAGCTTCCTGAGAAGTTTTCCACTGTTGATATTCCCAAGTTCAAGCCTATTGATAATCCTCTTTTCCATTTGAAGGCTTTTTCTGCAACTACGGCTCTTAAGGGAGTAGATGTGACACTCTTCCCTACGGTGTTTCCTCTTTCCTTAGAACATGTCTGTCAACAGTGGTTCTATTCCCTGGAATCCAAGCATGTCGCGACCTGGGAGGATGTTACTGAAAGCTTTATTAATCGGTACAAGTGTAACATCCAGGCCAAGACTTCTGAACGTGAACTCTACATTCTCAAACAGAAAGAGAATGAAGGCTTCACCACTTACCTAAGCAGGTGGAGAGAAACAGTTGCGCTCTTGGTGGATCCTCCCAAGGAGAAGGAAATGGTTCGCTTGTTCATTGCCAACCTGACTCATAAGTACAAGCAACACCTGAAGTTTCTGCCTCTAAGTACCTTTGATGCTGTATACGATATTGGAATCAATATCGAAGACGAACTGATGAAGTCTGTTGGTAGCAACAATAACAACAGCACTTGGAAAAACAAGAAGAACGACACTCCTTCTTCTTCGTCTTCTAAGCCCAATAATGCTACCAACAATATCAACATCAATGATGTGCTGGCCCTTAATGCTCCTCCTCAAAGATTCCAAAGGCAAAGGAGGGTTTATACGCCTTTGGGAATGACTTATGATGCTGCTTATGACCGTCTTCATGGTCAGGGACTGATTATGCCAATCGGACCATTTCTAGAACCTCGACCTGAGAATAGGACCGCTAACTATGACCCCAATGCTTATTGCAAGTATCATCAAGGCAAGGGTCATAACACTGAGAAGTGTTGGAGGCTGAAAGACGCAATCCAAGACCTGATTGATGCTAACCAACTTCCTGTCCCTCCAGAGGGCAAGAAGCCTAACATTCAAACAGGTCCTCTTTCTAATGCTCTGGCTATCATGGGAAATGAAGTCTCCTTTGATCCGTCAATACTCATTCAATCTATGAATAAACCTCTGCCGGAAGTTGTATTTATCTCAAGCACTGAAGAGGTGAATGGGATCTGGGATAGTGATGATGAAGACGTCTATCTCAAAGACATAGCCTGTTCATCTCTCGGCACCAGTGAAGATGTTTGGGAGGACCTTGAGGTCAAGGTTCTCACCATAAGTGGACGGTTGCAACAACCTAACCCACCTCCACCTCCACCACAATCAAATCCGATAATTGATCCCATCGACCCTGTGAATAGGGATGTGGTCAAACAGCTGCAAAAGACCAAGGTGGAGATGAATGTATGGAAGCTTTTGGCCACTTCCCACGAGCATCGAAAGGCTGTAATGAATGCTCTGGTGAAGATAGGAGTTGATGATGACATGACTCCTTAAGGATTGGTCAACTTTCTCACTACCGAGCTGCCGAGTACTGGCAATCTGATTTCCTTTTCTGATAAGGATCTACCCCCGGAAGGGGACCAACATAATAAGGCCTTACACCTCACTGTAGTGTGTAGGCAGATGAATGTTCCTATGAGACTGGTTGATAATGGCTCTGCAATCAATGTGTTCCCACTCCGTACTGCAAAGAAGTTGGGTATAAAGAATGAAGAGTTGACTCCCTCCACTCAAGGGATTCGAGCTTACGATAATACTCGTCGTCAAGCCGTGGGTACTATCGTACTAAATATAACTACTGGGGCCATTGAGCGTCGCACCAAATTTCAGGTGGTGGACATTAAGGCCTCTTTCAATCTGTTGTTAGGACGCCCTTGGCTTCATGAGCTAAAGGCGATTCCGTCATCACTTCACCAGAAAGTGAAAGCCATAGTTGGAGGGGTTCCAATTACTATCGATGCTTCTCCTATGCGCATTCAAGTTATTGATACCCCTATCGTCCATGTTGAACACGACGAGGAAGATGAAGATCTGTGGGGGTTTTCAATAGATGATGTTCTTGCGATCGAAGAAGAGGAAAGGTGTCATCTCGACTTCGATCCCTACTCAAATACCAGTATCAACGCCATTCTGAAGAAGCAAGGTCATTTCCCTGGAATCACCCTTGGGCTCAAGAAGAAAATGGCTAAATCTTGGGGCCACCCTGGTGCGCTCAAGAAGGACACTTTCGGCTTAGGATTCGAGCTGACAAAGGAAGATATGAAACAAGCTGCCTTGAAAATGAAGGCTCGCAACAACGCTCGAACCACGAAGACGGAAATGGCCATGGATCCATATCCGTTCACTCTTAACGGCCAGTACATCAAAGAAGGGGAAGACTTCCCATGCTATGAATTCCCTGAACCATTTGTCCATAATGGGATCCGTGAACCAGATTCGAGGTGTTCCTCGATTGTGACTTCATCGATGAAGAGCTTTTCACAGTCGAGAAGTCAGCTAGCCTGAACTCTGATGATCTGGGAATCAACCTTCTTTTTGGAATGGAGAAGAATGAATCCAAGCCGGTCTGCAATGATAACTCTGAGCTCGTTCTAGCCGTCATAGCAAACAAGGATTTAGACCCCTCCGAGTTAATCGTCCAAGCTGACAACATTTCAAGGGGATGGCGCAAGACATTGACGATCACTACGCCGAGTGGAGAGAAGTTGGAAATAACCGCTGGCGAGGGTCCTATGCTTGATGAGTCTGAATCGTCTGGGTCCGAGTCCGAGTCTGAGTCTAAGTCTGTAGATGAGTCCTTAGAGTCTTAGGCCGACCCTCTTTCTGCTATAGAGTTCAACCCTGAGTCTCTTATTGATAGTAATTCTGGTGAGGTCGCAGCTGATCTTGCCTCTCTTGATGTATTAGCCAGTGAATTCAATGAAATGAATACCTTTTCTTACGATGCGTGCCATTCCCCTAGCCCTGATCAATATTGCTTTTCTAATGATAAAAATGACAAAGAAATAATAAAAGCAATGGAAGAACACGAAAATAAAACAGCAGTTATTGAAGATACAGAAACAATTAACATTTCCAATGATACGACTGTTAAAGAAGTAAAAATTGGATTAATACTAAGTCAAGATGAACGCAAAGAGCTAATAAACTTGCTTAGTGAATTTGTTGATGTATTTGCGTGGTCATACCAAGATATGCTAGGGATTTACAGGGATATAGCTCAGCATACGATACCACTCATTCCAGGTATGAAGCCTGTCAAACAAAAGCTGCGCCAAATGAAACCAGATGTGGCTCTCAAAATCATGGAAGAAATCAGGAAGCAATTGGCCGCAGGTTTCATCAGAGTATCCAAGTATCCGGAATGGATAGCAAATGTGGTTCCAGTTCCAAAGAAGGATGGAAGGGTCAGAATGTGTGTTGATTACAGGGATCTCAATAAAGCAAGCCCAAAAGATGGGTTCCCTCTACCTCACATTGACATTCTGGTCAATAATACAACAAACCATGCACTCCTGTCATTCATGGATGGTTACGCCGGATATAATCAGGTATTGATGGCCGAAGAAGACATGGAGAAAACCACATTCATCACACAGTGGGGTATATATTGCTATACGGTAATGCCATTCGGGTTGAAAAACGCGGGTGCCACCTACCAAAGAGCAGCTACAGCATTGTTACATGACATGATGCACAAAGAGGTGGAGGTCTATGTCGATGATATGATTGTCAAGTCTAAAGATCGCCCAGGCCATATCGTCGCACTTCGCAAGTTTTTTGAAAGACTCCGTAAGTACAACATGAGATTAAATCCAGCAAAATGTGCATTCGGAGTCACGTCAGGCAAATTACTTGGATATGTGATCAGTTCTCGAGGGATTGAAATAGATCCTTCAAACGTAAAAGCAATCATGGCCATGCCACCACCCAAAAACGATAAGGAGATTCGAGGCTTCATTGGAAGGTTGCAGTATATAAGTAGGTTCGTATCAAAGCTCACAGTGATATGTGAACCTATATTCAAGAAGCTTAAGAAGAATGTCCCAGTCACATGGGATGATGACTGCCAAAAGGCTTTCAACAAAATCAAAGAGTATTTGGAAAACCCACATGTGCTAGCGCCAGCAATACCTGACTTTCCTCTTCAACTCTACCTTACGGTCACAAGAGAAACGATGGGGGCAATGCTAGCACAAGAGATCGAAAGCAAGGAGAATGCAATCTATTACCTGAGCAAGAAACTCCAAGGATATGAGACACGATACACGCCACTCGAGAAGTTATGTCTCGCACTTGTATGGGCCGCACAGAAACTAAGGCATTACATGCTCACTCATACAGTCCATGTCGTGTCTAAGATGGATCCTCTCAAATACCTGTTCGAGAAAGCAACACTCAACGGAAGATTATCAAGGTGGATAGTCAATCTAGCTCAATTTGACTTGAGATTTGTGCCACAAAAGGCCATCAAAGGTTCTGCAGTTTCTGACTTCTTAGCAGACTTTCCGCTAGAAGAAGCTGAAAAAGAAGAAAATGAGTACGATTTCCCTGACGAAGATTTACTCATGACCGAAGACGATAGTTGGACGCTCTATTTTGATGGAGCTTCAAACCAAAAAGGATGTGGTGTGGGAGTCTTGCTTGTATCGCCCAATGAAGAACACATCCCAATTTCCATGAAGCTCGACTTTGATGTCACCAACAATGCCGCAGAATATGAAGCATGCATTTTGGGATTAGAAACAGTTGTCGCCTTGGGAATCAAGAAATTCAGAATCTACGGTGATTCTTCACTAATCATTAACCAAATCTCCAAGAGATGGAAAGTGAGAAGTGAAAGTCTCGCTACGTATCAAGCTCATTTAGAAACTCTCACGGAGCAACTAGATGAAGTGGAATATAAGTATTTGCCAAGAGAGGAAAACCAGTTCGCTGACGCACTGGCTAAGTTAGCATCAATGGTGCGAATTCCAGCTGACACCATCAGAATGCCACTGACCATAGAGAGAATATATGAGCCAGCTTATGCTCATGCACTTGACGATGAACAAGAACCACAGGAAGAAGAAGAACCATGGTACACAGACATCCTTAATTATGTGACCAAAGCAGAATACCCTCCTAATACTAATAAAAGGGCACGTCGTGCTTTGAGGCTCCTGGCCTCACAGTATGTGCTCATCAGGGGAGAACTCCACAAGAGAACCGCAACGGGAAGGAATCTCTTATGTATAGCCAAGAAAGAAGCACATAAAACCATGGAAAACCTTCACGCTAGTATATGTGGTACTCACATGAATGCAAAAATGCTAGTCCAAAAGATTCAACGACAAGGTTACTATTGGACTACTATGGAGAGAGATTGTCACGAGTACGTCAAGAAATGTATGAAGTGTCAAATCTATGCAAACTTACAGCATGTTCCACCTTTGCTTCTCTACACGTATACTTCTCCATGGCCTTTCTCCACTAGGGGCATTGACATCATTGGAAAAATCACACCACCAGGACAACGGGGGCATGAATTCATTCTCGTAGCAATCGACTACTTCACCAAATGGGTCGAGGCAGCCTCATATGCCAATCTGACGGCAAAACACGTAGCTCAATTCATTGAGAAAAATATTATATGCCGCTATGGGGTACCACATGAGATGATCAGTGATAATGGAACACATTTCCAAGCCGAATGCGCGGAATTGTTGCAGGAATATCATATCAAACATCACCGATCATCACCTTACAGAACACAAACAAACGGAGCAGTCCAATCGACCAACAAACATGTGAAAACCATCATCGAAAAGATGACGGAAAATTATAAGGATTGGCCAAGTAAGCTACATTTCGCCCTTTGGGGTTATCGAACCTCTGTTCGTACATCGACAGGGGCTACCCCTTTTTCTCTAGTCTATGGCGTTGAAGCTGTACAACCAATCGAGCTCGAGATACCTTCTCTCCGAATCGCATTGGAAAGCCAACTAGATGAAGTCGACTGGATTAGAGCAAGATACAACGAACTAGTCTTACTTGATGAAAAACGCTTGGCAGCTTTGCATCATGTCCAAACCTACCAACAGCGTATGGCACGACATTTTAATAAAAAAGTCAAGTACATGAATATCAAAGAGGGTGACCTCGTGCTTAAGACACTTCGTAAAAATGTGTTAGATCCAAGAGGAAAGTTCAGACCGAACTGGTCAGGCCCGTATATTTTTAAAGCCATCCTGTCTGGCGGAGCGGCACAATTAGTAGACATGGACGGTAACGGCTTCCATAATTTAACCAACTTGGATCAACTCAAGAAATTCTACGCCTAGTCGCATGGGTTCATGACCCAATAGAGCTACGTCTGGCCTGATTCCTTTTTAGGATATGTAGGCAACCCCTCAAGGGGGCCCGGCCACTTTAAAATAAAAAATCCTCCCTCTGTTGATTTAATATGCGCGTCGGTTCAGCATTGCATCACGGCAAAAAAAAAAAAAGGGGGGAAAAATGTCGCGACACGGGATTTCTTCCCGTCTGACGGGAGAAATTCCCGTGTCACGGCAATCTCTTAACGGCAAAAAGGACAGGGTGCCTCCCGTGACACGGGATTTGTTCCCGTCTGACAGGAGAATTGTTCCGTGCCACGTTATCCCTGTCAGTAAAAAAAAATTAAAAGTTTGTCGTGACGCGGGAATGTGTACCGTGACACGGTGGATTTCCAGTTTTCCCGTTTTTTTTTTTTGCGCATTCGTCGCGAATTAATTGTTCGAGTTTTTATTTTCGTTCTTTCATTGCGTCCGACTCCTTGACTCGGATAAATAAATAATAGATAAATGTCATTGTAATTTTTATTTTTAAGGCTGAAATAAATATGCTATTATTAAAATAAATGCGACTACAAATATTGGCATCAAATGCCTTATTTTAAATAAAAATTATAAATTACAAAATGCAAAGCACTATTGATCTAATCCCTCTTCTCTTTAGGAACATCCTTTTCTTGCTCAATTAGGTCGGCCTTCACTATTACTGTGTCTTTTGTAGCCCGAATCGTCACACCCTTAGTCGAACTTTCACCCCTTTCACCTTTCTTGAACTTTTTCGGTTGTTTCTCCCTATACACCATCTTTTCTTTTCTTTACCCTTTCCTTTCACATAGGTCTTTTTTTTGGCATCTTAGGAGTTTTAAACTCAATTCCTTGTGTTCTCGGACCTAGACGATCTTTAAGAGGAGCTTTCTTATCTCCAAGACGACTCTTCACATCAGACTTGCGTGATCCGAATCGTTCCCTCATACTTCTAGGGTTCAACCATGCCTTGTATGCACTAGATAAAGGAGGAGGAGCTTGGTCACTTGCAGAAACGGTCCACAAAGGTCTTCCAATCCAATAAGCCTCGTACTTGTGAACATTACTTTCATACAACGATACTTCACGAGGACTATCGTTATAGCGTGGAATTACTTGTTCAAGTCCATACTGCTGCATCAGTCGAGAGGGACAGTAAAAGGTCAATTTGGAGATACTAGGAACGCGACAATATGGAGTTTCATTCGTGCCAACCATCCTAGTAAGCCTCACCAAGGCACCACCCAACGAATGGAAAATTCCCTCTTTGCAAAGAAATTTTTCCAATCTTCATAGGACATATTCGCAGAGTAATTCTTCTTCCTAAGGACTAAGTCGTTGGGGCCATATTTTTCAATATCGTCGGGGGCTTCAAATAATTCCAAACGCTCCATCAACCAAATCTGCAAAAAAAGAAAATTAGTCAAAATCGAATTAAAAAAAAAAAATGCAGATTCCCGTGACACGACAGTTTTAACCGTGTCACGGCAGACCCTAACCATGACACGGTGCCTGTTTTGTGTCACGGGGGCTATTCGGAGCGTATTTTTACCTGTAGTATTACCAGAGAGCCCTTCCTGATGGCTTTCCGGTCATCTTTTGCCTCGTCAAGACCACGTAATGTTTCTCCAAGGCACGCCGGCATAGGAGATCTTCCGGATTCAACATGCTCAAGCACAGACGCTAGACAAGCATGTCCTACCCTACCGTTTGCAAATAGTAGCTTGCTAAACATGCAAAAAATATATTCCCTTCTACGATATACATGATAAGACTCAGAGATAGGGCGATTAAAATATAAGTTAGCAAGTTTTTCTAAGTCTACTTCATTACCACAAACAATTCTATTTAAATCTGGATCTGTTAGATTCAGATGGCGTTCAAAGTCTTGGTAATAATATTCACGTAAGGTAGGCATGGCAATAAGATTTCTAGCAGGAAATCCAAAGATTGCACCAAATTCCTCCGGCAGAGGACAGATTTCATCATAATCAAATTTGAAACAGTGCGTTTCTGGACTCCAATAATCTAATGCTGCTCTAAGAAATTCATGTTCAATAGCTACATGTCGCAGGACTAGCAAACCCCTGACATGAAATAATTCTAACTCTCTTTTTTCAGCATTGGTCAAAGAATAAGACCAGTCGCGCAATGTATTATCAAAATTCTGAGACATGATTATTGAAATATGAAACTCTAAATTATTTTGTGTTTCGTAATTATGCATATCGTGAATAATCTGGTCTTATTTTATAGCAAAAGCGCTCGAAACTGTCCAGAATTTATCTTTTCCCACGTGTAAAACAAACCGCTGAATAATACGCGTTCCGTGACACGGGAAATTCCACCGTGTCACGGGAACCTTTGCCGTGACACGGCAGGTTTTGTCGTGACACGGTGAACAGTGCCGTGTCACAGCACTTTACGCGCTTTATTTTTTCATCTTTACCGAATCTATCCGGATTTTTTTATATATTTTCTTATCTTTAACATTTATTTTTCAGTCTTTTCTGAGAGTTTTATTTCTAATAAAATTCTCACCTTTTTTATTTTTATCTTTATTTTATTTTAAGATTTTATTTCTTTTGTTTTTTATTTTTTTATTTTGGGGAAGATATTTTTTATTTTTATTTCTTTTCTTTTGGGGAAAGTAATTTTATTTTGAGTGTCTTTTTTGTTATTTCTTTTCTTTTGGGGAAGGTTGGTACCCTCCATTACTCCACTTATGTTTTTTCGTCGTGTCGTTAATAAATACACAATCACACAAAGAGTCTCAAACACACACTAACACACACAATAGTAGATATATAAACTGTAAGTAATGTACAAAGAGTCGTAAATGTGTCAAGTGTCATCATAACATGTACAAAAACCCTCGGTCAAAAATCTCTAGAATCAGAATCAGTCTCATCTCGACCCTATGCATATGGTCCACCCTGTGTGTATGGGAACGGCGAACCGAAGAGTCCCTCGACCATCCGAGTACGGGGAGTAGCGTCCCTACTAGTCCCCGTAGGCCCAGTAGTAGCCAAGCTTAAAGCAGGACCCGTCCAGCCGGAGAACGGAATAGACTGGCCCAAAGATACTGGAATCGTCGGCGAAGGCATTGTCCCATACATCGGAACCGAGAACAAGCCCGACAGAGGTGGAGGAACCCCGGATAATGGGGCCGAGAATGAACCAGGATCCAAAGGAGACCCAAACTCGGGAACTGGAGGCTGTGAAAATGACGGACGCTAAGAAGACTGACCCTGCTGCCACTGAGCCTCCTGGAATAGCTGAGTAGTCTGAGGCTTTCGCTGAGAACGCCGGTGAGCCTCAATAGATCGTCTACTACAACCAAGCTCCTCCTCGTCCGAGCCTCTGGGCCTCGAGCGCAAGCGGGACCTCCGTCGCTCCTGAAATACACAAAATCAAAAGGTGTCAATGATGCAAAATAAAACAAATGGTAGAAATGAAAAAAATAAGTGATACCTCAAGAACGTCGCTAGAGCTCCGACAACTCGCACCACGCAGAAGCTTGATGATGCAATACTTCAGCGCGTCCACCAGCTTCATGATTCCCATCATCTCCGGGCGGTTAGGCTGAGGATAAAACAAAGAAAAATCAGTAATAAACAGCATTAAAAGAGTGTATAATGCGTCGAAGAAAACTCACCGGCTCAAAAACCTCGGGCACTGACTCCTGCGCCTGTCTATAACCCTCCGGCGCGTCGGCAATATGGTCCTCCGTGATACCGATCGGCCCAGGGTAGCGGACAGACTGAGGAGGAATCTGAATCCTCCCCACAAGGTGGATGGTCGTCTGAAAATATGATCGAATAAGCAAGTTATTCGACTATTTAAAACAGAGACTAGCAAAGAAGATTCTCGAAAGAAATCATACCTCGGGAAGACGGGGTGGAGGAGCCAGAGAGGGAAGCAAATCCCACGCGTAGTCGCTCTCCATGTGAACGAGCTCCTGCCACGGAAGAGTGTAGCGCTCTCCCCTGTTGATCAACCCTCTGATCAAGCGGGAGTCCAGCATCGACTCTAGCGGGGATGAAGGCACCACAAAACGATCGCCGCTATGCTGACGGACGACTCGCTCCCCTAAATACCAGACGAAGCGCCCAGTACCAACCAAAATGGTACGGTACACTGAAAGACGTAGGGCCTCGGGTAGATCAGTCATCCCAGCCCAAGGACGATACTGGACATCGATGGGAACCTGGAAACCATAAAAAGTTAGGCGTGAAACAACAGAAACAACATCAGAAGGAAAAAACGCAACAAAGCTAATCCTTACGCCGACGGAAGAGGTGCCACGGCGTAGTAGCCCACGAAGCTCCGGAACAGACTCCACCCGCGACTCTCCTCGATCGCGCCAGCTGGCCCCGACAGGAAAGTCGTGGACCGCTCCCCGAAGCCGGCGAGGAGCCAAGCCTGGGAAGTACTCGTAGAACCATAACTGCAACAAAGTGCTACTTAGTACACGAGTCGAACAAGCTAAAATGAAACAAAAAAGGGAATAGATAATCACCTCTACGACTCTCCACAGGCTGTAAACGGTGACAGGGGACTCGTCATTCAGCTGACGGCAGCCATGACGTAGAGACAGCACAAGATCCGCGTACCCAAGACTGGCCCAGTTGTAGGACCCTATCTCGGGGATCCTGGTCAAAGACGGGAGGTAGTAGAGGAGCACGCGCGAATTCCTGTCGGGAGAGAGGGTCATAGAAATCAGGATCAAGATGAAGATCCGCACCCGCTGCTCGGCCGTCGTATCCTCCAAATCAAAGCCACGAGCAAGAACTGAAGCCAACTCCGATCGTCCACTCCTAGGACCACCTCGTGACACCGGTCGAGTCCTGATGTGCTGAACGATCGGACCTAACAAATCAGCTACCTCAGCCGATGTCCAGGATAGATCAGACATCTGGCCTACTGCCCGGTCAGTAAAGCGTAGCCCACTGATCATGCTGAAGTCTAAGGGGGTCACTGTCATCTCCCCACAAGCGAAGTGAAACGTGTTGGTAGTATCCCAGAAATACTCCAACAACGCGCGAACGACCGTCGCGCCACAACCCCGGGGGCTGCGAAATCCTACAACCGCCGCGTAGAAATCGACCAAGCCAGACGACTCCCATAGGGCGCTCGTAGCAGGATCCCTCGTAATGACCTGATGAAGTCGAGGGATCAAATCACAGGCCCTGGAACCATGCTGGCGAAGTGTGCCATCGACTATGCCGGAGAGCGCGCGGTGAGAGACGTGGTTTTCACGGCAGAAAACCAGCTGGTCTGAGGTCCACGGAGGTGGAACCCACCTACCCCTACTCGTAGATGTCCGAGGCTCAGACTCCAAGACGTCGTCGTCCATGCCCTCAGGGACCGTGGGAGTGTCCTCCCGAAAAGCCCGACGCCGGCCGCGAGTAGAAAGGTCGCAATCTCGTCATCTAGGCATGCTATTATCAAAATCTAAATGTTTAGCATCATTTCCTAAATATTTAATTCAAGTTGCATATTTAAATGTTTAGCATCATTTCCTAAACATTCAATTCAAGTTGCATATTTCTAATAAAAATCTAAATACTTAGCATCATTTCCTGAGTTATTTAGTTGTTTATTGAATTATATGCTAAATTTTATTATAATCTAAATGTTTAGCATCATTTCCTAAACATTTTAAATTGCAAAATAAAAATCTAAATACTTAGCATCATTTCCTAAGTTATTTAGTTGTTTATTGAATTATATGCTAAATTTTTACCTCAAGGCTAAAAATTAGCAAAAATTATGGTATTTAGTTTCTCCATGACAAGCTAATACTACAGTTCTCCTAGCCGCATGATACTATGTTCTCCATGACAATGTAGTATATTTACAAAATATGAATTAACACATCATTTCACAAAATTCACCACCATTTTTTTCACCATTTCGAAACATGAACGTTATTTCACAAAGTAGCACCCAAAAAATGGTGATTTGCTCAATTCTCCATCAAATCATGCAATTTTTGTCTCAAATTTCTCACAAACACACATGTACACATATACAAGTAAAATCATGGCAATAATTTCAACATAAAGCTTCAAAACCAAAAACCCCCAAATTGATTTTTTAGGGTTTGTCATGAAATTGTTAATGTGAAGCAAAGGAAGGTTACATGAATGTTTGTAAAGGGTCGAAAATGAGGAGAAGATCGAGAAATTACAACAAAATTGGTGAAATTCGAACTCCAAAACTCGAAAATGTGTTCCGGCCACCAGTGCAGCGGCCGCGACATGGGCAAGACTAACCGTGTCACAGTCAAGACTAACCGTGTCACGGCGACCTTCAAGCCTGACGAAGCTCCGACAATCTGGGCGGCAGCTCCGGGACAGAAACAGAAGCAGCAACGGAAACAGTAGCAGCGCGGTACAGTAGCCAAAAAACCGCAGCAAAACAAAAAAAAGGGAGAAGAAAAAAAATCAGACTAACTGTGTCACGGTCGCCGTTACCGTGTCACGGCGAGCTTCGACGGCCGGCGGTTAACCTCAAGCGTGGCGCGGTAGTTTTTGGTAAGAAAGGAGCAAAAATGGTGAAGTGTGAAAGAAAGTGTGAAGAAGAAGTGTAAAATGGTGAAATGGTGAAAATAAGCACGCGGATTTAAAGGCAGAAAAGGACAAAAAAGAGCAAAAGTAACCGTTGTTGACTGATTCAAACCGCGAAAAGAAAAAAAAGAAAAATAGGTGTCCCGTGACACGGGATACTAGTCCCGTCTGACGGGAATCCCTGACCGTGTCACGGGAATCTGATGACGTGGCGCGGCAAAACTGAGCCTAGTCAGGGAATATTCTTAGCTTTTTGACCAGTTTGGCTGACTTTCCGAGTTTATTGGGCGATTATTTTTCGCTACAGTTACGCGGAAAACCCCAATTGATATTTAAGGGGGGCTAAAATTACCATTTTACCCCTAGGAAGCGTCAAAGCCTATTTTTCGGCATTTTAAGCATTTAATATGGTCGGATAATCGGCTTAAAATTGTGAATTATCTGCGGCCCACGTTCGGGGATAATCGTACCACCATACACTTATTAATTTTCAGCAATCGTCGGCTTTCCTCAGGCTTGGAAAACGTTATCGGTGGATTTTTCTTCAAGTATAGAAAACCGCCAAGTCGGCTTTCCTCAGGCTTGGAAAGCGTTATTGGTGGATTTTTCTTCAAGTATAGAAAACCGCCAAGTCGGCTTTCCTCAGGCATGGAAAGCATCATCGGTGGATTTTTCTTCAAGTATAGAAAACCACAAAATTCCTTTGTCGGCTTTCCTCAAGCATGGAAGGCATTATCAGTGGAATTCTTCAAGCATAGAATGACACCAAATTCGTTCGTCGACTTTCCTCAGGCATGGAAAGTATTATCCGGTAGCTTTCTTCAGGCTTAGAAAGGTACCAAACTCTTCAGTCGGCTTTCGTCAAGCATGGAAAGCGTTTCAACCAATGTCACTCGGTAGATTCCTTCAAGCATAGGAAAATACCAAACTCGTTTGTCACCGACACACTGGTGCCAGATATGTATTCTATCCCTTTACTCTTTTATATGTGGAATTAACATTTTTTGCAGGTATCGGCGTATGCAGAGTGATTTAGGATCGCAGAACGTCTTAAATCATTCTCTGTCCCTATCGGCTACTTTGACTATCGTTTTCGAAACTGACGTTTCTACAAACTCCGTCAAAGTGGGGGCTTCTGTAGACACCTAAAAATGTCTCCCCAAAACCAAATCCGATGATAAATAACCTTTCACCGCCACTATTGGTCGGGTTTAGTATTTAATCCCGAGAGTGCTTAAAAAATCGTATTTTATTAAATTCATATTTTTGAAAAGTCTATGGATCAGTCTTGGTGTTTGGTAAAAGCATAGTTTTAATTTTAGCCCAAGCTTGTTAATTAATTTTAAGCCCAAACCTTTTTATTTTATTATTTATTATTTATTTTTGGCCCAAAAATTTTATTTTATTTTATTTTATTTTATTATTTTATTTCATTATTTTACTCCGAAAAATAAAAAAGCCCGAAATTATCAATCGGCACTTAAAAAGCCGAAAGAAATTAGGGTTAAAAATGAATTTAGACGGAAAAATGGACTGGAACTGACCGTGTCACGGTACAGCTTGACCGTGTCACGGGAACTCTTCCCGTCTGACGGTGGGACTTCCCGTGACACGGGAAGTTCCGTGTCCTTTCCGCGTAAACCCTTAACGCGTTTTCCGTTCCGTTTTTTGAAAATTTCCCGCGTCACTCCAAAACTGACCGTGTCACGGGAAAGTGTACCGTCTGACGGTACAGTCTGACCGTGTCATGGTACAGTATGACCGTGTCACGGGATACTTTTTTAGGGTTTTTATCATTGTAGGGTTCCGTGTGCTCCCTCAGCACATTTTCCCTATAAATACCCCCTCATTTCTGATGAACGGGGCAACCAGAATTTTATTATTCTTATTTTCTCTCTTGTTTGCTATTAACCTAAACACTAGCCTACCCTTTTCACTTCAAAATTCCTTCTTCAAGCACTCAAAGGAGTCCATATTTCACTCGAGGTTCTGTCCTTAAGCCAAGGCGTGAAAGGTAGAATCGTTTGAGGGTTTGGCCCCAAAATCAACCTTATTTTATTTAATTTAATTTAGTTATTGTTTTATTTCCTTGAAGTTACTAACTCGTTTATTTATTTTGTAGTTGCAAACAAACAGATTCAAAGTAAGGATCATGCTCTTTTTATTATTTTTCTAACGATTTATATGTTGTTGGAATTATTATTAAATTGGTTTTTATATTAATGTTTATTCTATTATTTATTGATCACCATATTGCATGTTTAAAGGGAATATGTAATTGAAAATTACGCCTAATAAGATAATTTGGACAACTGGTTTAGGATCCTTTTAATCTTATTATTAATTGAAGTGATCACCAAATTTTTAGAATTATGTGTGCATTAATTTTGAACCAATTTAGTTAAATAATAGTTTGGAGCGAATTGAATTATTGTTTATATGCCTTTGAGATCACAAGAATGCTTTTCAATATAAGAATCGAGTAGAGGCCAATACGGGCGAATGTGACTCCATGACTCACTTCGTACCATCATCCCCGATCCTCCTTTCGTGGTTCCAAACCATATGGAGTTAGTAATCTCATGGATTATGAATGGGGTGTAACCTTCACGGGTCAATCGTTGTTGCCTATCGTTGTCCCTTTATCGTGGTTGCCTTTTTATGATCCGTGAACGGTTTACAAGTTCCTTAAAAACTTGTTGGCGGCTCCCTACTTTATTTGTCCCTAATCGTATTATGTCAATTCCCACTTCCTATGAGTGCCAAGCATATTTACAACATGCTTTTAACGTAGGCTCACTTCAAACGACGCCTACAGCATCTCTGAACAAAAGAGCTTGATTAATATGCCCACGGGTCTTTGGAGCAAAGAGCTTGAAAGAAATTTCCACACGTCTCTGAACAAAAGAGATTTAATGATATGCCCACGCGTCTCTGGACAATAAAGCTTCGGTACTTGAACGTTTGTTGCGATAATATTCTGAAGAAAAATTTTCGAAGACCAACGTTTGTCGATCTCTAAAGCTTGCCTGAACTTTGTTTCAGCTAAAACCAGTATGTCGGTGTTTCCGTGATTAGGCGCTTTAAGCTAAGTGAGACGATCTTTCATCAGGTCGATCACTTGTTGCAATTGTAATCAAACCGACTACTTAATCATGTCAAATTGCTTATAGGGGCTAACTGGCATACCAAGGAACCCGAAATTGTTGTATGAGGTCGAAATCACCTTTTTGAGAGGCTTCGATCTCTGTCGCTGCTGAAATATCTCTGGCGCCAAGAATTGGAGTAGGGTCTTCCCTATTCTGCTGCACCTGTATTTATTTTGACTATAGAAATTTGCTAATTTCTTTAACCATCTTAGGGTTGACCTAAGGCTTTAAATTATCTTAGGGTTGACCTAAGGTTTTACTGTTGCTTGACTCATCGACTTGACACGACTCAAGGTATAAACTTGACTCGATGTGATTGACTGACTCGAGTTTGACTCGACTCAAAGTGAAATGACACGTGTGACTCATGACCCGTGTATGCATTGTAATGTGATCGTGCGACTCGAAAAATGCAAAAAAGCAAAAATGCAAAAAATTTCCGTCATTTTTGTGGAGGGTACCGACTATCTCCCAAAAAAGAAAGACGTGAAAAGAATCGAAAGTTTTGAAGATGCATGTTGAACGAGCTTAGTCAAATATTGTTTGATACTATCTCTCAAGGTGCAAGGATTAATCCATCCTAGGCCATCTCAACTGTTGACTCAATGGTGAAAGCATTTCGGTAACTTAGGCACGGAGGCTAAGCACTTCATACTTCGTGATGCAATGATGATTGTGATTGATGAGTGATGTTGATATGACAAGGCATGCTACAGCGTTGTGTTAAGTATCCATGACAAGGGGTTTATAAGGGAAGGTATATTTGGTTATGTATTTGTGCAGTGTGTGATAGTGACACTAAAGTTAAGCCGCAAGAGCTAAGTGTGTGGAAAAATATCATTTCAAGAAGAGTCAAATGATGGTGACTCTCAGGCTAGGTAAGCTAATGATGTAGGGATCAAGCCCCCAAGTCTAGCTCTAAGTGAATAGGGATGAGCATAGGATATCCCTTGATATGATCATGTGTGAATGTGTGAATGTGAATATGAATGCATGTTTATTACGGCCGCACCTCGACGTAAGGTTGCCTACGTATCCGTTAGGAATCAGGTCGAACGTAGCTCTAGCCGAACCTCGCACAAGTGTGTATACCTCAAAAAGGTCTTTTTAAGGGTTGTAACGTGGTTAGGATAAAGGCTATAGAAGGAGGGAATAAAGGCTTAAGACCCTAGATAGGCCCCCAAGGTATGCAACCTCGCTTTTGAATCTTTGTATTTTTATGCTTGAGTTTCTACTCTTTTTTAGCTCTCTTTCTTTTTGCTTTAGCATCTATTTTATTTATATAAGTGTGGGCAATCCCGATCATGCGGTCTATCACTCACTTGGCATTCATGTTTCTCAGGCACGGTACCGAGCACTCGATAAGAGACGCAATCTGAGACGTGTTCTTATCAAAGACATTTTCATATCAAAGACATTGGAACACTTGCCCTTTTGTACACTTTTATTATTTATTTTTTCTTATTTTTGCTATTTTAATCTTTTGAATTCACTCAAGCCTTTTAGAATTGCATAAGTTACACACCATCCCAAAGGTTAGGTAGATGTAGGTTGAAAAAAGAAAGGTCTATCGTTAGACGAGGCTCAAAGTGGTTTATGAAGAAAGAATTGTAAATTAGAAAGGTGAGAGGAGATATGATGTGGCTACAAGGGGTGCCTTAAATCATTGGTATACCTTGTTCTTAATTCGACATGGATTTTTTATTTTTTATTTTTTTATATTTTTTTTAATTTAATGAAATGAAATGATCATATATAAGGAAATAAATGCTCATTTTATTAAAGAAAAAAATATAATGATCCTACAAAATAAACCTAAGGAGAATAAAAAGGTGTCTATGCTAGACTTATTGGGGAAAGGGTAAATAAAAAAAGAAATAGAAAAAAGAGGTCACGAAATCTTGTCGTTGAAGCTCGCATCTTGTCTTGTATTGTTTGCTTTATCAACGCTCGCTCTTCTTGTTAACTGGAGGCATGGGAAGCTTGTTATTATCAATCAAATGTTGGATAGCCTCCTTTAGCTTCCAACAGCTCTCAGTAGCATGACCCCTACCTTGATGGTACTTGCAGTGTTCGTCTGGATTCCAAATATGCAATCTCTTCTTAAGTGGGGGGTCTTGAATAGATCCAATGGGAGTAATGAGTCCTTTGGCATGGAGTCGATCGAAAGCATTATCGTAGCTAATTCCAATAGGGGTGAAATCCTTTCTCAGTTGCTTTCGATTACCCATGGCTAGGATCTCACTAAGGTCGAAAGTACCCCAACACTGTTGCTAGAGTAGGTGTTTTCGGAAGAAGAAGGATAGTCGTTCTTCTTCCCTTTACAGCCACTGTTACTTTTGTTACTAATCCTGGCCTTCTTGTCGCGCGGAGGAACATGAAGGAGACTTGGATCAATGAGATCTAGAACACGATCTTTGAGGGCTACATACTTCGGTGGTGTGACCACAACCTCTATGGTATCGACAATAAGAATTTGGATCCCAATTGGGAAACCATTTTTCAGGCGGAGGGTCTTGACTGGGACCAATGGGGTGGATAAGACCTTGATCGTGAAGACAGTCAAAAGCTTCATTGTAAGTCGTTCTTATTGGTGTGTATTCTTCAATGGTCCATTTTGCCTGTGGCTCAGGAGCATTGAGTTCTTCATTAAACTCTTGGCGAGAATTTTGTTCAATGGCCATCACCCGATTTGCTAACCCTTCTACCACATTCAAGAAAATGGCAACGACATCTTGCAATTTTCGAACGTCCTCTTTTAAACTTGACGAGTCTTCCCTGGTATTATCTAAGAAAAGACTTTCATCCTCCCCAATCATGGCCACTTCATCAAGAGAGGTCATATAAGCTGTCTCGATCATGGGCTCTCCTACAGGTGTGATTAGAAGTGATGGATCGAAGGATGCTTGGTCATCTTCGATGGCTAGAATCTTGGAAGTTTCATTGTTATCGATCAGATTTTGAATAGCTTCTTTAAGTTTCCAACACTCCTCAGTGTCGTGACCCTTTCCTTGGTGATATTTGCAGTGCTTGTTAGGGTCCCACTTAGGTGGCCTGGCTTCTGGAACCGGATCTTTGATGGGCCTTATGGGCATGACTAGTCCTTTGTGATGTAGCTTCTCAAAAGTTGTTTCATAAATCATGCCAAGTTGGGTGAACACTCTTTTATATCTTTGGATTCGTGGTTTAGAGGCGTTCATGGCATGTACCTCATTAATGGGAGAGGAAGAAGAAGGATGGTCGCTCTTCTTTCCTCTCGTACTATTATCTTTTAGAAGGTCATCTTCAATATCAATGCCTATATTATACACAGCCTTGAAAGTATTCAAATTATGTTGATATTTTAAGTGTTTTGAATACATTCCTTGGAGATTCTTGATAAACATACTTACAGATTCTTTTTCGGTAGGAGCCTTGACCATATTAGAAGAAGTTTCCCTCCATTTGTTGAAGAAAGAAGTAAACCCTTCGTTTTCTTTTTGTTTTAACATCTCAAGTTGTTTGTGGTCTGTTTCGTCTTGGATGTTGCACTTGTATCTATCAACGAAAGCGTTTGTTATCGACTCCCAAGAAGAGGTTTTTTCTTTCTCGAGAGAAAAGAACCATTGTTGACAAACATTTTCGAGAGATAGTGGGAACAGAGAGGGGAAAACCTTCTTATCGATACCCTTAATACTCATTATAGTTTCGAAAGCTCTTAGATGGAAGTAAGGGTTATCTGTTGCCTTAAATTTAGGGATGTCAGTGGCGTTGAACTTATGCGGAAGAAGTTCCTTGTCCAGCGAGACCCCTTGTGATCGAACTCATGTCCTGAAATTTATAGTCGCTAGATAGCTTGCTCAAACTTTCTTGCATGAGGTTCATTTGTTGTTGCTTCACGGGATCATCGATCTTGAGTTTGAGTAGCTTCAGTCTCTCAGTCACGGTAACTAATTGATTCCTAAGCTCATTGACTTCTTCTTGACTTGCCATTATCTTTTTAGCCTTCCTCTTTTGATGAATCGGTTTATCAAAAAGCGAGACTTGAATACAGAGGTTGTCCTTGATTAATCGCCCTTCTCTCCTCAACCAAGTACTGTGGAAAAGGAATTTGGGGATATTTATTGTTAATTATTTAACTCAAACTCTATTCAACATGCAATGGAAGGAGGATGTGAAGAAAAATTGGAATAGAATGTGAAGGAAAAGGATGTAGATGGAGGGATATGAAGAATTAGGAATAGAATGTACCCCCCAACTCAAATGACGAAAAAAGACCGACTCATGCATGAACCTAAGACTTGGTCACGGTGACATATACTCAAAGTGTGTGCTAAGACTAGTGAGTGTAGATAGTACGTTAAGACTTGTGTCATGACCATGTGGCTAGACTATGTGACTAGACTCAAGCAAAGACTAAGTTAAGACTTCACGTATATGCATTAAACTTGACAGAATGTGGTATTTTAGTCATATCTTTTTATCTGTGACTTCGATTTGGATGAAACCAACGCCAAATTAAAGATAAAACTCGGGGCTACAGATCCATAACTTGTACGACTTGTAGTTATTCATAAAACTTCGGCTATGACCAAACAAGTTGACGTTTTTGCAGTATACCGGAATAAAAATCCAGGTTGACTTAAAGGAATTATGACTCAATTTTATGTTTATTTATTAGCTCAAATTAATTAATTAATTAATTAAAAAAATTCCTTTAGTCATTAATCAGTTTATTTATTCTTAACACAAGTCAAACAAACGGTTAGGAAAAATCACATAGAGTATGCACAACAAATAATGCACAATTAGTCAAGTAGGCACGATATGATGCAATGAGTTTGCAACCTAACCATGGCTCTAGTTCTCTAAAGTTCGGGATATGGTTTACTCAATAGAGGGTCCATGGTTAATTGTCCAGATGCACCATGCGGAAGCCTAACCATGAAGGTTTGGCGCGAGTGGATTGGACACCGCGAGTTTTAGAAAAAACTCGCTTCCATGGTTTGGTGAATTCAACAATCTCGGATGTACCCTTTGTTGCACAGAGCGTTCAATCGGGTAGATGGAGAATGAATTCCCAGAGGGTTATGTCTATATGTAGAACACATATGGGTTTCAGAAAAGTGAGAAAAAATTCAATCAGGAAGTAGGATCGAGCAAACAATACGAAAAACCGGTCGAAATCAAAACGCATATTTCTGGCTCGGTATTGGGAGAAGTTGGCGCCAGCAATCAGAGACTGGCGCCAGCTTTTAACTGTAGCGCCTGGCGCCAATGGTGGCGTCTGGCGCTTCGGCTAAAATGCTGGCGCCAATGCTCTGGTCATTGGCGCTACTTCCCACATGCCTCAGCAGCTTTCTGTGTTCGATAAAATTTTCCAGTTTCGCGCGGTGTTATTTTGGTCCTAGTTGTGAAAGATATTTTTCAAATTTCCTACGTATAAGATCCTATGTTTTTAACTCATTACGGATGGTCTTTCCAATGAGATCTTTTTTATGCATATGACAATAATTTTAATCAAAATTACGCACATGAAATACTTAGAACGTTTCGAGTCTAATCCACTCATTCTAAATCATTGCCGAAACAAATTCAGGAATTAAAATCAAAATCCTCCCCGGTGGAGTCGCCAAAATCTGTGGGGAATAAATTTCAAGCGTTAACCCCTAGCTTGAACCCCACTGTGATCATACACTAAAGTACGGTGGCGTCCAAAAGGGAAGAAGATAGAGCAAAAGAGTCGCCAACAAGTTTTAGGAACTTGTAAACCGTTCACAGGGTGAAGGTTACACCCCTTAATGATCCAAGAGATCGTCAACTCCATAAGGTCTAGAACCAAATAAGGGTTCGGGGATGAAGGTAAAAATCCAACCTAAAAGAGATTGAACCTACCCTAATAATAGGCCTCTACTTTATTCTGATCGTATTCATGTGCGCTTTTTGACTAACATGCAATCAATAGGATTAACCCTAAACCTGTTTATCTATGTTGGTTTAATATAAATGCACAAACAAAACTATTATTGGCGTTCACTTGAATTATAATCAAATTAACCCTAAACAAGATTATTAAATATCTTATTAAGCGTGATTACAAGTATTAAATTCCCTTTAAACATGTATAAAAGGCGTGATCAAGCAATAACAATAAATATCAAGCAACATAATAATCATAATAATAATTATAAATCATCTTCATAACAATTATGATCATAATAATCATTATCATAATCATGTTAATGCATAATATTAATAGCAAGATCCTAGGCATGATACTAAAACCCTAGCATGTCACAAAACAATAAAAATCAAAGCTTTAACCCTAACATGATACTAATAATCATAAATATTAGGAAGAACATAAAAGGCATCATACTTTTAATCATACTTGATATTAAAGTTACCCTAGACATGATACTAGAAAGATCAAAACGCCCTAACATAACATTAGGAATCATAATAACAACCTAAGCATGATTTCTACATAATAACATCAATAAAAACCATTAAAGCACTTACTTGAATGCCTCGTACCTCTTTCTAAAAACAAAATACACACGTTAGTAACTTCAAGGAAAATAATAATCAAACAATTAAATTAAATAATTGAAAGAGATATTTGGGACCAAACCCTCAGAAATTAAACCTTTCACGTCTAGGGCGAAGGCAACTTCGAATATGGCTAGGTGTTTCTAAATCTAATGAATGCGGAATTTTGTACGTAAAAGCAAGGTTTAGAAAAAGAGAAAGAGAGATGAATGGATGAGAGAATTAATTGAATGAAAACTGATTGTAGTTGAATATTAATTAAAACTCATTGATGATAAGAATCGGTGAATGAAAACGGAGTTTTTAATACGTTATTTATAGAGAAAATCAGCCAAAAAGATAAATTAACAAAACAGAGTCTGGCGCACGAAAAACAGAGCTGGCGCCAACCCTGGCTAATTGGCGCTAGGCGCCAATGGCTAGCTTCAGGCGCCAGGCCTGGTTCCAAACGCCAATGCCTGGAGTCAGGCGCCAGGCCTGTTTTTAACGTGTTTTCAAAAATCAGATAAGTTTGCCGTACTGGAGGATAAAATCGTATATTTTCCTCGAAAATGCTTTTTGATTTTAATTAAGACTCTGAAAAGTCAACAAAAGTCAATCTATCAATGCTAATTGAATTAGGAATGAAAAGAACCTTCTAGAAGAATCTAGAAGACTAAAACCATTCCTAATTGCATTAGGAATGATAAATCATATTAGGCCCTCCCCTAGATCATTGGGCCGCATATAAAGCTCAAACCGGGCCCAGTTTAGTAAATTGGCCATAACTTCCTCAATATTCTTCGGAATTGGGCTTATAATATATCGTTGGAAAGCTCTTGTCAAGCCCCATCCAAATACACTACTATTGGACCAATATCATGGACCAACCAAACTGGATTGGCTGTTTTCTTAAAATAAGTTTTCAAAAACAGAGTGAAGAGAAAAAAAATTAAAAACTATCCGCAACACTAAATTTTCCACACTTTCGCTTCATTCGATTATGATTCGACGTGAAAGGTACTCATCACCGGTTTTGGTTTTGGGGAGACACATTTGGGTGTCTACACGTAGGCAACCTCACATCGAGATGTGACCATAATAAAAATGTATTTATATTCACATTCACACACTCACACCATGATCATATCAAGGGTTCCCCTATGCTCATCCCTATTTATTTAGAGCTAGACTTGGGGGCTTGATCCTTACATCATTAGCTTACCTAGCCTAAGAGTCACCACCATTTGACTCTTTTAAAAAATAATATCTTTCCGCACACTTAGCCCTTGCGGCCTAACTTTATTGTCACTTTCACACACTGCACAGATACATGATATGACCAAATATACTTTCCCTTCAGAACCCTTTGTCATGAAATCTTAACATAACGTTGAAGCATGTATTGTCATATCAAAATCATTCATCAATCATAATCGTCATTGCATCGAAGTATGAAGTGCTTAGCCTCCGCGCCTAAGTTACCTAAATACTTTCATTATCGAGTCAACTAGGATAGTCTAAGATGTTACAATCCTTGTACTGTGAGAAACAACATTTGACTAAGCTCATTCAACATGCACCTTCAAAACTTCACTTCGATTCTTTTTCGTGTCTTTCTTTTTCGGGAGAAAGTTGGTACCCTCCACAAAAATGACTAGAAAATTTTTGCTTTTTTTGCATTTTCGAGTCGCACAATCATAATACAATGCACACACGGGTCATGAGTCACACGTGTCATTTTACTTCGAGTTGAGTCAACCTCGAGTCAATTACAGCGAGTCAAGTTCATACCTTGAGTCACGACAAGTCAATGAGTCAAGCAACACTAAGTCTTAGGTCGACCCTAAAGAAAGATAAGCACAGTCCTATAGTCAAAGATTAAATGAGTCAAGCAATTTGACATGATTAAGTAGTCAGCTCGATTACAATCGCAATAAGTGATCGACCTGACGAAAGATCGTCTCACTTAGCTTAAAGCGCCTAAGCATTGGCTCATCGCGGAGACACCGACGTACTGGTTCATAAATAACAGAGAAACTGACATAACGGTTCACAAGCATCAAAACCGCCGACGTACTGGCATAGCGGAAGCAAAGTTCAAGCGAGCTTTAAAGATCGACAAGTGTTGGTCTTCGGAAGTTTTTATTTAGAATATTATCGCAACAAACATTCAAGCATCGAAGCTCTTTTGTTCAGAGACGCGTGGACATTTCATCAAAGCTCTTTTTGTTCAGAGACGCGTGGACATTTCTATTCAAGCTCTTTTGTTCAGAGACGCGTGGACATTTCTTTCAAGCTCTTTTGTTATGAGACACGTGGACATTTCTATCAAAGCTCTTTTGTTCAGAGACGCGTGGACATTTCTTTTAAGCTCTTTTGTTCAGAGACGCGTGGACATATTATCAAGATCTTTTGCTCCAGAGACGCGTGGGCATATCATTCAAAAGCTCTTTGTTCAGAGACACGTGAACATATCCAAATGCTCTTTTGTTCAGAGAAGCGTGGACAAATCATTTAGAAGTTCATATTTAAAAAGAAGCTCTTTTGTTCAGGGATGCGTGGACATATCATCGAAGCTCTTTTGTTCAGAGACGCGTGGACATATCATTAAGCTCTTTTGCTCCGGAGACGCATGGGCATCCTATTATCAAGCTCTATTTTTCAGAGACGCGTGAACATATCCAAAAAATCAAGCTCTTTGTTCAGAGACGAGTGAACATCGAAACAGCAAGATGGCGTTCCCTAGGTTGTGGAATGTTGTCACAAACAACTGAAGGTAATTTCAAGCGAAGTAATCTTCGATAGTATTCCCTTGGACTTGGAATATTATCAAAGCGGAAGAGGATCAGTTGAAGCAAAGAAATCTTCAATATTGGAAGCAGTTACAAGCGTAGCGGTTTTCAAGCGGGATGGCATTCTCTTGCAGGAGGTCATCAAAACAAGGATACAGCAGCAAATCGTTTACTTTCAAAAACGTGTGCTCGACGGTGCAAGATAAGCGTTTCTTAACTCTTTTATTTGTTTGACTAACGCTAGTTTTGCAGGTATCGGCGTTACAAGAGTGATTTAGGATCGCAGAACGTTCTAAATCATTCTCCGTCCCTATCGATACTTTGACTTTTGTTTTCAAAACTCGCGTTTCTCCAAACTCAGTCAAAGTGGGTGCTTCTGTAGACACCCAAATGTGTCTCCCCAAAACCAAACCCAGTGATGAGTACCTTTCACGTCAAATCATAATCAAATGAAGTGAAAGTGTGGAAAGTCTAGTGTTGCGGATAGTTTTAATTTCTTTTCTTTTCTCTCTGTTTTTGAAAACCTATTTTAAGAAAACAGCCAATTCAGTTTGGTTGGTCCATGATATGGGTCCAATAGTAGTGTAGTTAGATGGGGCTTGAAAAGATCTTTCCAACGATATATTATAAGTCCAATTCCGATGAATAATGAGGAAGTTATGGCCAAATTACTGAACTGAGCCTGGTTTGAGCCTTATGTGCGGCCCAATGATCTAGAGGAGGGCCTAATATAGATTTATCATTCCTAATGCAATTAGGAATGGTTTTAGTCTTCTAGATTCTTCTAGAAGGTTCTTTTCATTCCTAATTCAATTAGCATTGATAAATTGAATTTTGTTGACTTTTCAGAGTTTTAATTAGAATCAAAGAACATTTTTGAGGAAAATACGATTTTATCCTCCTGTACGACAATTTCTATCTGATTTTTAGAAAACGCGTCAAATTTCTAGTCAGCGCCAAACTCCAGCTGTAGCGCCTGACGCTACGCTTGGCGCCTGGCGCTAGCCTTGGCGTCTGGCGCCATGGTCAGCGTTTGGCGGTAATTCTTGTTTTACGCGTCAGAACTCTGTTTTTGATATTTTATCTTTTTGGCTGATTTTCTTTATAAATAACGTCGTAAAAAGTTCGTTTGGAATCATCTACAATCACCTATCACCTACGACCTACAATCACCTACATTCACCAACTCTCATCAAGATTCTCTTGATTTCTCTTTCTCTCTCTCTATTCTAAACTAGCTTCTCACAAATACAAAAATTTTGCATTCATTAGATTTAGAAACACCTAGCCATATTCGAAGTTGCCTTCGCCCTAGACGTGAAAGGTTTAATTTCTGAGGGTTTGGTCCCAAATCTCTCTTTCAATTATTTAATTTAATTGTTTGTTTATTATTTTCGTTGAAGTTACTAACGTGTGTATTTTGTTATTAGAAAGAGGTGCGAGGCATCAAAGTAAGTATTTTGCTTAGGTTGTTATTATGATTCCTAGTATCATGTCTAGGGTAATTTTAATATTAAGTATGATTAAAAGTATGACGCTTCCTATGTTCTTCCTAATATTTATGATCGTTAGTATCATGTTAGGGCTAAAGATTTGATTTTTATTGCTTAGTGACATGCTAGGGTTTGTTATCAATCTTGTTAGTATCATGCCTAGGATCTTTCTATTATTATTATGCTTTAACATGATTATGAATATTATTATTATTATGATTATTTTAATTATAATTTATGATTATAATTTTATGATGATGATGATGATTATTATTATTATGATTATTTATTATGTTGCTTGATATTTATTGTTATTGCTTGATCACGCCTTTTATGCATGTTTAAAGGGAATTTGTGCTTGTAATCACACTTAATAAGATAATTAATAATCTTGTTAGGGTTAATATGATTATAATTCAAGTGATCACCAATAATAGTTTTGTTTGTGCATTAAACTCAGCCAACATAGATAAACAGGTTTAGGGTTAAACCTATTGATTGCATGTTAGTCAAAAAGCGCACATGAATACGATCAGAATAAAGTAGAGGCCTATTATTAGGGCAGGTTCAATCTCTTTTAGGTTGGATTTGTACCTTCATCCTCGAACCCTTATTTGGTTCAAGACCTTATGGAGTTGATGATCTCTTAGATCGTTAAGGGGTGTAACCTTCACCCTGTGAACGGTTTACAAGTTCCTAAAACTTGTTGGCGACTCTTTTGCTCTATCTTCTTCCCTTTTGGACGCCACTGTACTTTAGTGTATGATCACAGCGGGGTTCAAGCTAGGGGGTTAGCGCTTGAAATTATTCCCTATAGTTTTTTGGCGACTCCATTGGGGAGAATTTCTATTTTAATTCCTGAATTTAATTCGGCAATGATTTAGAATGAGTGGATGAGACTCGAAACGTTCTAAGTATTTCATGCGCGTAATTTTGATTAACATTATTGTCATATGCATAAAAAAGATCTCAATGGAAAGACAATCCGTAATGAGTTAAAAACATAGGATTTTACACATAGGAAATTTGAGAAATATCTTTCACAACTAGGACCGAAATAACACTGCGCGAAACTGGAAAATTTTATCGAGCACAGAAAGCTGCTGAGGCATGTAGGAATTAGCGTCAGCAACCAGAGGATTGGCGCCAGGATTTTAACTGTAGCGCCAGACGCCAGCATTGGCGCCAATCACTACAGCTAAAACTTGGCGCCAAGCTCTGTTTGTTGGCGCCAAATTCCTCCAATACCGAGCCAGAAATATGAGTTCTAATTTCGACTAGTTTTTCGCATTGTTTGCTCGATCCTACTTCCTGATTGAGTTTTTCTCACTTTTTTGAAACCCATATGTGTTCTACATATAGACATAACCCTCTGGGAATTCATGCTCCATCTACCTGATTGAACGCTCTGAGCAACAAAGGGTACATCCGAGAATGTTGAATTCACCAAACCATGGAAGCGAGTTTTTCTAAAACTCGCGGTGTCCTATCCACTCTTGCCAACCCTTCACGGTTAGGCTTCCGCGCGGTGCATCCGGACAATTAACCATGGACCCTCTATTGACTAAACCATATCCCAAACTTTAGAGAACTAGAGCCATGGTTAGGTTGCAAACTCATTGCATCATATTGTGCCTACTTGACTAATTGTGCATTATTTGTTGTGCATATATTCTATGATTTCTTAACCGTTTGTTTGACTTGTGTTGAGATTAAATAAATTAATGACTTAAAGAACTTTGCCTAATTAATAAATTAATCAATTAATTTGAGTCAATAAAGTCTAATATCTTAATCAGAATTGACCTAGTACGACTTTATGCATATCCCTGTTGATTAATAACACCGAAAACAGTCTCAGATTGAAGCTCCAGCATTGGCGCCAAAATCTGGACTATAGCGCCACTCTGTGGAGTGTGGCGCCTGACGACAGCTCTGTCTTCTGGCGCTACACTACACAGTGCGGCGCCAGTTCTGTCGTTTTGCCGACAGATCAGATTATTGATCGAGTCATCACCTAGTGTCTAATTAACCAGTTTTCTAATTAAGTCGGTTAATTTTCGTTGTCAATCATACCTTGTCGAGTCATTAATTGAGTCTAGTCACATAGTCTAGCCACATGGTCAAGACACGAGTCTTAACATATCACCTACACTCACTAGTCTTAGCACACACTTTGAGTATATGTCACCATGACCATGTCTTAGGTTCATGCATGAGTCGGTTTTTCCATCATTTGAGTTGGGGGTACATTCTATTCCTAATTCTTCATACCCCTCCATCTACATCATTTTTCTTCACATTCTATTCCAATATTTCTTCACTTCCTCCATCCATTGCATGTTAAATAAAGTTTGAGTCAAATAATTAACAATGAATATCCCCAAATTCCTTTTCCACAGTACTTGGTCAAGGAGAGAAGGGCGATTAATCAAGGACAACCACTTTATTCAAGTCTCACTTTTTGATAAACCAATTCGTCAAAAGAGGAAGGCCAAAAAGATAATGGCAAGTCAAGAAGAGGTCAATGAACTTAGGAATCAATTGAATGACATGACTCAGGTGTTAAAGGCTTTAACCCTCAAAATTGATGACCCTGTGAAGCAACAACAAATGGACCTCATGATAGAAAGTTTGAGCAAGCTATCTAGTGACTATAAATTTCAGGGCATGAGTTCACAAGGGGTCTTGCTGGACAAGGAACTTCTTCCGCATAAGTTCAACGCCACTGACATCCCTAAATTCAAGGCAACAGATAACCCTTACTTCCATCTAAGAGCTTTTGAAACTAAAATGAGCATTAAGGGTATCGATAAGAAGGTTTTCCCCTCTCTGTTTCCACTATCTCTCGAAACCGTTTGCCAACAATGGTTCTTCTCCCTTGACAAAGAGAAAACCTCTACCTGGGAATCGATAGTAAACGCTTTCATTGATAGGTACAAGTGCAATATTCAAGACGAAACAAACTGTAGACAACTCGAGATGTTAAAACAAAAAGAAAATGAAGGATTCACGTCTTTCTTCAATAAATGGAGGGAAACTTCCGCTAATATGGTCAAGGCTCCTACCGAAAAAGAATCTGTGAGGGTGTTTATGAATTGAAGAATCTCCAAGGGAAATATTCAAGACACTTAAAGTACCAACACAATTTAAATACTTTCAAGGCTGTCTATAATATAGGCATTGACATTGAAGATGACCTTCTGAAAGATAATAGTGAGAGAGGAAAGAAGAACGACCATCCTTCTTCTTCCTCTCCCATTAATGAGGTACATGCTATGAACGCCTCTAAATCACGAATCCAAAGGTCAAAAAGAGTGTTCACTCCACTTGGTATTAGTTATGAAACGGATCTCGAGAAGCTACATCACAAAGGACTAGTCATGCCCATAGGGAATATCAAAGATCCGGTTCCAGAAGCCAAGCCACCCAAGTGGGCTCCTAATAAGCACTGCAAATATCATCAAGGAAAGGGTCACGACACTGAGGAGTGTTGGAAACTCAAAGAATCTATTCAAGATCTGATCGATAACAATGAAACTTCTGATATTCTAGCCATCGAAGATGACCAAGCATCCTTCGATCCATCACTTCTTATCATACCTATAGGAGAACCCATGATCGAGACGGCTTATATAACCTCTCTCGAGGAGGTGGCCATGATTGGGGAGGATGAAAGTATTTTCTTAGATAATACCAGGGAAGACTCGTCAAGTCTAAAAGAGGACGTTCGAAAATTGCAAGATGTCATTGCCATGCTCTTGAATGTGGTAAAAGGATTAGTAAATCGGGTAATAGCCATCGAACAAAATTCTCGCAAAGGGTTTAATGAAAAACTCAATGCTCCTAAGCCACAGGCAAAACGGACCATTGAAGAATACACACCAATAGGAATGACTTACAATGAAGCTTTTGATTGTCTTCACGATCAAGGTCAAGACCCTCCACCTGAAAAACGTTTTCCCAATTGGGATCCAAATTCCTATTGTCGATACCATAGAGGTCGCGGTCACACTATTGAAAAGTGCCTCGCCCTCAAGGATCGTGTTCAAGACTTCATTGATTCAAATCTCCTTCATGTTACTCCGCGCGAAAAGAAGGCCAAGATTAGTAACAATAGTAACAGTGGTTGTAAAGGGAAAAAGAACGACTATCCTTCTTCTTCCGAAACACCTACTCTAGCAACAGTGTTGGTACTTTCGACCTTAATGAGATCTTAGGATTTAGAAAGCAACTGAGAAAGGATTTCACCCCTATTGGAATTAGCTACGATAATGCTTTCGATCAACTCCATGCCAAAGGACTCATTACTCCTATTGGACCTATTCAAGATCCCCCACTTGAGAAGAGATTGCCTAGTTGGAACCCAAACAAACACTGCAAGTACCATCAAGGCAGGGGTCATGCTACTGAGAGTTGTTGGAAGCTAAAGGAGGCTATCCAACATTTGATTGATAATAACAAGCTTCCCATGCCTCCAATTAACAAGAAGAGCGAGTGATGATAAAGCGAACAACACAAGACAAGAGGCAAGATTCAACGACAAGATTTCGTGACCTCTTTTTTCTATTTCTTTTTTATTTACCCTTTCCCCAATAAGTCTAGCATAGGCACCTTTTTATTCTCCTTAGATTTATTTTTTAGGATCATTATTTATTTTCCTTTAATAAAATGAGCATTTATTTTCTTGCATATAATCATTTCATTATATTGCATTAAATAAGAAAAAAAAATAATAAAAAAAAAATCCGTGTCGAATTAAGCACAAGGTATACCAATGATTTGAGGCACCCCTTGTAGCCACATCATATCTCCTCTCACCTTTCAAATTTACAATCCTTTCTTCATAAACCACTTTGAACCTCGTCTAACGATAGACCTTTCTTTTTTCAACCTACATCTACCTAACCTTGGGATGGGATGGTGTGTAGCTTATGAAATTCTAAAAAAAAAAGGGGGCTTGAATGCTTTCAAAATATCAAAATAATAAAAGCAAAAATAAATAAAAGTGTACAAAAGGGCAAGTGTTCCAATGTCTTTGATATGAAATTATCTTCGATAAGAACACGTCTCAGATTGCGTCTCTTATCGAGTGCTCGGTACCGTGCCTGAGAAACATGAATGCCAAGTGAGTGATATACCGCATGATCGGGATTACCCACACTTATAAAAATAAAATAAATAAAGCAAAAAAAAGGAGCTAAAACTCAAGCATAAAAATATAAAGATTCAAAAACGAGGTTGCACACCTTGGGGGCTTATCTAGGGCCTTGAGCCTTTATCCCCTTCTTCTATAAACTTTAGCCTAACCACGTTACAACCCTTAAAAGACCTTTTTGAGGTATACACACACTTGTGCGAGGTTCGGCTAGAGCTACGTTCGGCCTGATTCCTAACGGATATGTAGGCAACCTCACATCGAGGTGCGGCCGTAATAAACATGCATTCATATTAACATTCACACACTTACACCATGATCATATCAAGGGATGTCATATGCTCATCCCTATTCACTTAGAGCTAGATTTGGGGGCTTGATCCCTACATCATTAGCTCACCTAGCCTAAGAGTCGCCATCATTTGACTCTTCTAAAAATAATATCTTTCTACACACTTAGCTCTTGCAGCCTAACTTTAGTGTCACTTTCACACACATCACAGATACATGACCAAATATACTTTCCCTTAGGAACCCTTTGTCATGAAAACATAACGTTGAAGAATGCCTTGTCATATCAACATCACTCATCAATCATAATTGTCATTACATCGAAGTATGAAGTGCTTAGCCTCCGTGCCTAAGTTACCCAAATTCTTTCATCATTGAGTCAACAATTGAGATAGCCTAGGATGGGTTAATCCTTACACCTTGAGAGATAGTATCAAACAACATTTGACTAAGCTCATTCAACATGCATCTTCAAACTTTCGATTCTTTTTCGTGTCTTTCTTTTTCGGGAGAAAGTCGGTACCATCCACAAAAATGACGGGAAATTTTATCTTTTTTGCATTTTTGAGTCACATTGAATCAACACTATGCACACACGGGTCATGAGTCACACGTGTCAAACACTTTGAGTCGAGTCAACCTCGAGTCAAGTTTATGCCTTGAGTCGTGTCGAGTCAATGAGTCAAGCAACGTTAAACCTTAGGTCAACCCTAAGATGATTAAAGAGATTGGCAAAGTTCTATAGTCAAAAATAAATACAGGTGCAGCAGAATAGGGAAGACCCTACTCCAGCGCCAGACGAAAACATCTAGCGTCTGGTAATAGTTTTTAGCGCCTGGCGCCAGATCACAGCATCTGGCAACAGAGTCAATTCTTGGCGCCAGAGATATTTCAGCGGCGACAGAGCTCGAAGCCTCTCATAAAGGTGATTTCGACTTCATACAGCAATTTCGGGTTCCTTGGTACGCCAGTTAGCCCCTATAAGCAATTTGACATGATTAAGTAGTCGGTTTGATTACAGTCTAAGTGATCGGCCTGACGAAAGATCGTCTCACTTAGCTTAAAGCGCCTAAGCGTTGGCTTATTACGGAGACACCGACACACTGGTTTTAGCGGAAGAAAAGTTAAGCGAGCTTTAGATATCAGCAAGCATGGGTCTTCGGAAATTTTTCTTCGGAATATTATCGCAACAAACATTCAAGCTCTTCTGTTTAGAGACGCGTGGACAATCCTTTGAAGCTCTTTGCTCGGAGACGCGTGGGCATATCATTTAAGCTCTTTGTTCAGAGACGCGTGAACATATCCAAAAGAAGCTCTTTTGTTCAGAGACGCGTGAACATTTCTTCCATCAAGCTCTTTGCTCCAGAGACGCATAGGCATATTATTCAAGCTCTTTTGTTCAGAGACGCGTGAACATTTCCATCAAAGCTCTTTGCTCCAGAGACGCGTGGGCATATTATTCAAAAGCTCTTTTATTCAGAGACACGTGGACATATTTTTCAAGCTCTTTTGTTCAGAGACGCGTGGACATTTCTTTCAAGCTCTTTTGTTCAAAGACGAGTGAACATCAAAACAGCAAGACGGCGTTCCATAGATTGTGGAAAGTTGTCAAAAGCAACTGAAGGTGAATTCAGGCGAAGTTATCTTCGATAGTATTCCCTTGGACGTGGAGTATTATCATAGCGAAAGAGGATTGTTTCAAGTGAAGCAATCTTCGATAGTGTTCCCTTGGACGTGGAATATTATCAAAGCGGAGGAGGATCGTTTCAAGAGAAGCAGTCTTCTATATTGGAAGCAGTTACAAGCGTAGCGGTTTTCAGGCGGGATGACATTCTCTAGCTTGCCAGAGGTCATCAATACAACAGCAATACGACATCAAATCGGTTACTTTCAGAGACGTGTGCTTGACAATGAAAGGTACACGTTTCTTAACTCTTTTATCTGTTTAACTAACGCTAGTTTGCAGGTATCGGCGTTACAAGAGTGATTTAGGATCGCAGAACGTTCTAAGTCATTCTCCGTCCCTATCGATACTTTAACTTTTGTTTTCAAAACTTGCGTTTCTCCAAACTCAGTCAAAGTGGGGGCTTCTGTAGACACCCATTTATGTCTCCCCAAAACCAAACCGGTGATGAGTACCTTTCGCGTCGAATAATAATCGAATGAAGCGAAAGTGTGGAAAGTTTAGTGTTGCGGGTAGTTTTAATTATTTTCTCTTCTCTCTGTTTTTGAAAACTTATTTTAAGAAAACAGCCAATCCAGTTTGGTTGGTCCATGATATAGGTCCAATGGTGCTGTAGTTGGATGGGGCTTGATAAGAGCTTTCCAACGGTATATTATAAGCCCAATTCCGATGAATATTGAGGAAGTTATGGCCAAAACTGGACCCGGTTTGAGCCTTATGTGCGGCCCAATGATGTAGAGGAGGGCCTAATAAAGATTTATCGTTCCTAATGCAATTAGGAATGGTTTTAATCTTCTAGATTCTTCTAGAAGGTTCTTTTCATTCCTAATTCAATTAGCATTGATAAATTGACTTTTGTTGACTTTTCAGAGTTTTAATTAAAATCAAAGAGCATTTTTGAGGAAAATACGATTTTATCCTCCTGTACGGTAATTTTTATCTGATTTTAAGAAAACGCGTGATTTTCTAAATCAGCGCTAAACGCTAGCTGTAGCGCCTGACGCTACGCTTGGCGCCAGCTTTGGCGCCTGGCGCTGATGTTAGCGCCTGGCGCCAATAGCCAGCGTTGGTGCTGGTTCAGTTTTACGTGCGCCAGACTCTGTTTTGATATTTTATCTTTTTGGCTGATTTTCTCTATAAATAACGTATTAAAAACTCCGTTTTCGATAACCAGCTTTCATCTATAATCAGTCTATCAACTCTCATCAAGATTCTCTTGATTACTTTCTCTCTCTCTCTCTCTCTCTCTCTCTCTCTCTTTTCTAAACTAGCTTTTTCAAATACAAAATTCCGCACTCGCAAGACTTAGATACACCTAGCCATATTCGAAGTTGCCTTCGCCCTAGACGTGAAAGGTTTAATTTCTGAGGGTTTGGTCCCAAATCTCTTTTTCAATTATTTAACTTAATAATTGTTGTTTATTATTTTCCTTAAAGTTACTAACGTGTGTATTTTGTTATTAGAAAGAGGTACGAGGCATCAAAGTAAGTGCTTTAATGGTTTTTATTCATATTATGACGTAGAAATCATGCTTAGATTGTTATTGGGTAATTTTAATATTAAGTATGATTAAAAGTATGACGCTTCCTATGTTCTTCCTAATATTTATGATCGTTAGTATCATGTTAGGGCTAAAGATTTGATTTTTATTGCTTAGTGACATGCTAGGGTTTGTTATCAATCTTGTTAGTATCATGCCTAGGATCTTTCTATTATTATTATGCTTTAACATGATTATGAATATTATTATTATTATGATTATTTTAATTATAATTTATGATTATAATTTTATGATGATGATGATTATTATTATTATTATGATTATTTATTATGTTGCTTGATATTTATTGTTATTGCTTGATCACGCCTTTTATGCATGTTTAAAGGGAATTTGTACTTGTAATCACACTTAATAAGATAATTAATAATCTTGTTAGGGTTAATATGATTATAATTCAAGTGATCACCAATAATAGTTTTGTTTGTGCATTAAACTCAACCAACATAGATAAACAGGTTTAGGGTTAATCCTATTGATTGCATGTTAGTCAGAAAGCGCACATGAATACGATCAGAATAAAGTAGAGGCATATTATTAGGGCAGGTTCAATCTCTTTTAGGTTGGATTTGTACCTTCATCCCCGAACCCTTATTTGGTTCAAGACCTTATGGAGTTGACGATCTCTTGGATCGTTAAGGGGTGTAACCTTCACCCTGTGAACGGTTTACAAGTTCCTAAAACTTGTTGGCGACTCTTTTGCTCTATCTTCTTCCCTTTTGGACGCCACCGTACTTTAGTGTATGATCACAATGGGGTTCAAGCTAGGGGTTTAGCGCTTGAAATTATTCCCTACAGTACCTATCAATGAAAGCGTTTACTATTGACTCCCAAGTAGAGGTTCTTTCTTTCTCAAGAGAGAAGAACCATTGTTGGCAAACGGTTTCAAGAGATAGAGAAAACAAAGAGGGAAACACTTTCTTATCAATACCCTTAATACTCATTATTGTTTCAAAAGCTCTTAGATGAAAATAAGGGTTGTCAGTTGATTTGAATTTCGGGATGTCGTTGGCATTGAACTTATGCGGAAGAAGATCCTTGTCCACCAAGACCCCTTGTGAACTAATGCCTTGAAACTTGTAGTCACTAGACAACTTGCTCAAACTTTCTTGCATGAGGTCCATCTGTTGTTGCTTCACAGGGTCATCGATCTTGAGGGTTAAAACCTTCAACGCCTCAATCACAGTAATCAATTGGTTCCTGAGTTCATTAACTTCCTCTTGAGTTGCCATTATCTTCTTAGCTTTCCTTTTTCGAGCGATTGGCTTGTTGAAAAGTTGAACTTGAATGAAAAGGTTGTCTTTGATCAAACGCCCTTCCTTTCTTGACCACACGTTGTAGATTAAACCATTTTTGCTTAATGACTTGACTCAAATTGACTTTGACTTTACGGTTTTATAAAGAAAAAAAGAAAAAATAGGTGTAGACACCTAAAAATGTCTCCCCAAAACCAAACCCGTTGATGAACACCTTTCACCGCCATTATTGGTCGAGTTGAGTATTTAATCTTTCGAGTACTTAAATCCATGTTCTATCCAATATATTTCATGAACCAATCCAATTTCTAGCTCATTTCCCTAAACCATAACCTTTTTTCAACTTTTCGTGTCCACATCGCAAAACTGAGAGAAACTGATTTTATGGCTATAAAATTTTGATCCAATTATTATTTTTTTTGGATAGGACTTTAAATAAGCTTTACAACCATATATCATAAGCCCAATTCCGAGCTATAACGAAAAAGATTTGTGCAAAACACTAAACTCGGCCTAAAACCGACACCCTTCCACTAAAACGGCCATATCTTAAAATATACATATAATTTTGACTTGATTCCAATTGTGTTGGAAATTATACTTGATATTCCAATGATATATTATATGCCTTATTCCGAGTTATGGATCAAAAGTTATGATTATTTTAAAAACGGGTAAAAAACTAAAATTACCGCGCAGCAGCAAAAATGCGGCGACGCGGCAAAAGCTGACGTGTCAAGGGGCTTATTCCCGTGAAACGGTGCCCATTTTTGTAATTCTGCACAATTTTCTCCCGTTTCATGGGATATTGCACCGTTTCATGGTGCAATTTCCCATGTCACGGTGCCCATTCCGTGACACGGGGATATTCCGAATAATTTCCGCGTACTTTTTACACTGTGACACGGCATACTCCACTGTGCCACGGTGGAAAATGTCGTGTCACGGCATTTCTTCCCGTGTCACGGTGCACATCCCGTGCCACGGGATTGCTCCGTGTTTTCTCGGCGTAATCCCTAAACGCATTTTCACTTCCCGTAACCTAATTATTTCCCGCGTCACTCAGTTTTTCCCCGTGTCACGGGATCTTCCCCCGTCTGACGGTGCCTGTCACCGTGTCACGTTGCTCTTTGACGTGACATGGTATTATTTTATAGGGTTTTTATCTTTTTAGGGTTCCGCGTGTTCCCTCTGCTCATTTTCCCTATAAATAGGACCCCCCTTTCTGCAGTTCGGGGCACCAATAATCATTCTCTCTCACCTTACACCAAAAATCATTCTCTTCTTCCTCTTTAACCTAATTTCTAGCCTCCTTATTCTTCCATAATAATTCCCCTAAGCATTACAAGGAGTCTATACTTAACCCAAGGTTCCGTCCTTAAACCAAGGTGTGAAAAGTACAAATAATTGAGGGTTTGGACCAAATTAACTCTACTTTTTATTTAATTTAATTTTCATTTACTTTATATTTTTTTATTGAAATTACTAACAGTTTATTTATGATGTAGCAATTTAAAGGAACGTGCTGAATGTAAGTAATTAATTAAATTAATTACTCTTATTTTATTTTATATTGCTAGTATCATGATTAGGTTATTTTATATTTGATTTGACTAACGCTGTATTTGTTAAATTGCTTCCAATATTGATGTTATTCTATTATTATTTTGATCACCATATTGCATGTTTAAAGGGAATATATAATTAAAAATCACGCCTAATAAGATAATTTGGACAACCGGTTTAGGTTCCTTTTTAATCTTATTATTTAATCAAGTGATCACAATATTTTAGAATTATGTGTTGTATTAATATTAAACCAATTTAGCTTAATAATAGTTTGGAGCAAATTGAATTTTTGTTTGTATGCCTTTGAGATCGCAGGAATCACTTTTCACTATAAGAATCGAGTAGAGGCCAATACGGGCGAATGTGACTCCATGACTCACTTCGTACCATCATCCCCGATCCTCCTTTCGTGGTTCCAAACCATATGGAGTTAGTAATCTCATGGATTATGAATGGGGTGTAACCTTCACGGGTTAATCTTTGTTGCCTATCGTTGTCCCTTAATCGTGGTTACCTTTTATAATCCGTGAACGGTTTACAAGTTCCTTAAAAACTTGTTGGCGGCTCCCTACTTTCCTTGTCCCTAATCATATATGTCAATTCCCACTTCCTATGAGTGCCAAGCATATTCACAACATGCTTTAACGTAGGCGCACTTTGAACGACGCCTACAATATGGTGTATATTTTTGGGAATCAGGTTTTGGGTTCAAAAAAGTGGTTTAATTGGAGGATTAAAATCCGACTTACCCCCCTAAAAAATGACGGAAAAACACGCGCATACAAGACTCTCTTAGACATGGTCAAAGTGTGCAAACATATTAGTGTGTAATTTATATGGTGAGTTCAAGTGACATGCTTTGACTCTTGTGTAAGACCATGGGACTTAGTACCCAGACTCGATTAAGGACTTAACAAGGTATTAATAAAAATTAATCGAATTGATTAGCAAACTGTTCAATTAGACACCAAGTGATGACTCGAGCAATAAACCGAACTGTCTTCAAAACAACAAGACTGGCGCCGCACTGTGAAGCGTAGCGCCAGACGACAGAACTGTCGCCAAGCGCTGCAATCCACAGAGTGGCGCTGCAGTCTTAATCTCGGCGCCATTGCTAGAACGTTGATCCGGGACTGCGTTCGGTATTATTACTCTACGGGGTATGCCTAAAGTCGTACTAAGTCAACTCTGATTAAATTATTAGACTTTGATTACTCAAATTAATTAATTAATTAATTATGCAAAGTTCTTTTATTCATTAATCAGTTTATTTAGTCTCAACACAAGTCAAAAAAAACGGTTAAGAAAAAACACATAGAGTATGCACAACAAATAATGCACAATTAGTCAAGTAGGCATAATATGATGCAATGAGTTTGCAACCTAACCATGGCTCTAGTTCTCTAAAGTTCGGGATATGGGTTAGTCAAAGAGGGTCCATGGTTAATTGTCTGGATGCACCACGCGGAAACCTAACCGTGAAGGGTTGGCTCGAGTGGATGGGACATCGCGAGTTAAAAAACTCGCTTCCATGGTTTGGTGAATTCAACATTCTCGGATGTACCCTTTGTTGCACATAACGTTCAATCAGGTAAATGGAGCATGAATTCCCAGATGGTTATGTCCATATGTAGAACACATATGGGTTTCAGAAAAGTGAGAAAAACTCAATCAGGAAGTACGATCGAGCAAACAGTGCTAAAAAATGGTCAAAATTAGAACGCATATTTCTGGCTCGGTATTGGAAGAACTTGGCACCAGCAAACAGAGGCCGGCGCCGTGATCTGGATCTGGCGCCTGGCGCCAGAGTCAAAGCATCGGCGCTAGACTCTATTTGCTTACGCTAGTTCCTACATGCCTCAGCAGCTTTCTGTGCTCGATAAAATTTTCCAGTTTCGTGCAGCATTATTTCGATCCTAGTTGTGAAAGATATTCCTCAAAATTCCTACGTGTAAAAATCCTATGTTTTTAACTCATTACGGATGGTCTTTCCCTTGAGATCTTTTTTATGCATATGACAATAATGTTAATCAAAATTACGCACATGATTTTCGAGTCTCATCCACTCATTCTAAATCATTGTCGAAATAAATTTCAGGAATTAAAATAGAAATCCTCCCCAGTGGAATCGCCAAAAACTGTAGGGAATATTTCAAGTATTATCCCTAGATTGAACCCCACTGTGATCATACACTAAAGTACGGTGGCGTCCAAAGGGAAAGAAGATAGAGCAAAAGAGTCGCCAACAAGTTTTAGGAACTTGTAAACCGTTCACGAGGTGAAGGTTGCACCCCTTAACGATCCAGGAGATCGTTAACTCTAATAGGTGTGGAACCAAGACTGGAAGTTCGGGGATGAAGGTACAAATCCAACCTAAAAAAGATTGAACCTGCCCTAATAATAGGCCTCTACTTTATTCTGATCGTATTCATGTGCGCTTTTTGACTAACATGCAGTCAATAGGTTTACCCTAAACCTGTTTAATCTATTTTGGTTGAATATTAATGCACAAATAAAACTATTATTGGCGATCACTTGAATTATAATCAAATTAACCCTAAACAAGATTATTAATTATCTTATTAAGCGTGAATACAAGTACCAATTCCCTTTAAACAGGCATAAAATCATGTTAAAGAATAATATTAATCATAATAATCAAATAACAATAAATATATAATCAAGCAACAATAATAATAATCATAATCATAATTAAAATCATGTTAAAGCATAATATTAATAGCAAGATCCTAGACATGACACTAACAAGATTAATAACAAACCCTAGCATGTCACTAAACAATAAAAATCAAAGCTTTAACCCTAACATGAATATTAGGAAAGAAAATATGAAGCATCACAATAATCATAATAAGCATATTTGATATTAGAAATTATAGTTATTACCCTAAACATGATACTAGGAATCATTGTTGTCATTCAAAACATCAAGCATCCTAACATGATACTAGAAATCAAAATAACAACCTAGACATGATTTCTATATCATAATAACAATAAAACAATTAAAGCACTTACTTGGATGCCTGTATCTCTTTCTAATAACAAAATACACGCGTTAGTAACTTCAAGGAAAATATAAAATAAATAATTAAATTAAATAATTGAAAGAGAAATTTGGGACCAAACCCTCAGAAATTAAAACCTTTCTCATCTAGGGCGAAGGCAATTTCGAACTTGGCTAGGTGTTTCTAGATCTTGTGAATGCGGAATTTTATTTACAAAAGCTAGAGAGAGAAAAGAGAGAGATATCTTGAAAACTAGAGAGAATAAGAAAATTAATAGTTGTTGATGATTCTTGATGAGAATTGATGATCGAAAACGGAGGTTTTAGGAGGCTATTTATAGAGAAAATCAGCCAGACGGATAGAAAAACAAATCAGAGTTTCGAAGAGAATAAAACAGATTAGCGCCCGACGCTGGACATTAGCGCCAAGCGATAAGGCTAGCGCCAGACGCCAAGCATTAGCGCCAGGCGCTAATCCTGTCGTCAGACGCTAGACACCAGCTTCACGCGTTTTCTTAATTTTGATAAAATTTAGCCGTACAGAAGAGTAAAATCGTATTTTCCTTAAAAACACTTCTTTTATTCAGATTAAAACTCTAAAAAGTCAACTAAACTCAATTTATCAATGCTAATTAAATTAGGAATGAAAAGAACCTTCTAGAAGAATCTAGAAGACTAAAATCAATTCTAATTGCATTAGGAATGATAAATCAATATTAGGCCCTCCTCTAAATCATTGGGCCGCAAATAAAAATCAAACCGGGCCCATTTTAGTAATTTGACTATAACTTTCTCATTATTCATCGGAATTGGGCTTATAATATATCGTTGGAAAGCTCTTTTCAAACCCCATCCAACTACGCTATTATTGGACCCTTGCCATGGACCAAACCAAACTAGATTGGCTGCTTTCTTAAAATAAGTTTTCAAAATAGAGAGAAAGAAAAGAATTAAAACTAAACCGCAACACTAGACTTTCCACACTTTCACCTCATTCGATTATGATTCGACGTGAAAGGTACTCATCACCGGGTTTGTTTTTGGGGAGACACAAATGGGTGTCTACACTCACCAAGAGTAATGTCAGTACTGATGTTTGCATTCATGTGTGCTTGTTTTCCAAACGACAAAGCCTCTGACAATGCAAATGATGGCCTCCCAAAGACTGATATGACAGGAAACTCTTGTTGCAGATACTGTAGACATTCTTCTGGCACTCTTCGGAGGAAGAAGCTTCCATTGCTGAGTCACTAGCCCTTGATTTACATTTATCAATTTGATAAGCAACTCCCACATTCTCATGGTTATTTTCTTTAATCACAGGATTAGTGCACTTTGGACTCAACTTATCAACCATTTTATCTTCTTCTGAAACCACACTAGTCTCATCATTGATTTTGGCATCAAACAACACAGATTCTCGCTTAATATGAACACTAGGTTCAATTCCAACATTATCTTGATATATTGGACCACAAATTCTTAAAATCGACTCATCATACATTTGATCATTAACATCGACAGACCCATACTTTGTTTCTTCAGCAGCAGGAACACAAGTAATAGCATTCGAATTACTAAACAATAACACCATCCTTAATTCCAGCATCATACAGCAGAATATCAGACTGAACCTCAACATCAGAAACAGGTCCATGTTCAATATTCTCAGGCTGATTCAAAGACAACCCACAATCAAAACCCTGAAAATCTTTTCTGTTCTCATTTACAGAATCACCCCCACTACTCAAAACATCAACATATAACCCTGATTTAACAGCAGCAGCGTGCTCGTTAGGTTGTCATATTTATATAAATGGGTTGAATGCATAATCTATAAATTAAAAAAAAAAAAAAAAAAAAAAAATTACGAAAATATGACAACATAATTTGTTTATCTCATTAGTATATAACTACCCAATCGGATGATTTGCAGCTCTAAACAGAGAAAAAGTATTGATTATAGCAAAATGAGTAGAAGAGTTCTATCAAATGATAAAAGCATTCAAAATCTGACCAGTTGCCAAAAGTGGAGTTCTCATATATTTAAAAAAGTCTTAACTAACAATAATTATTTTTCATCTCTTGAACAAAAATACAAGAACCGGTGCAAGTGGTTTGTTCAACATCTGAATGTGGCTGCAGACCCATTTATCTGCTGGTAACTCAGCTGCAAACGAGCGGACAATTTCATATTCTTCCCTGAATAGAAGAGAAAAAAAACAATAATATGAGATTACATGTATTTGTAAATGTATACTAATCTGTCGAAAGTAACTTTGAAGAGGCAAAATGGCTTCCATTGATGAATATATTAGCAATAACAGATGAAGTGTAATTGTATAGTAAAGAAACTAGGCATCGATACTGATGGTTAGGAAGCTTTAAAAAGCGAAAAGGAAAGGGACACGGCAACAACTATAGTAGTTACAAGTATTGAACAAACAATCAAGCGCAGAGTCTGTGTTGTTTTGATTCTTCATTGCTCAAGTACTTGGGTCAAATAATTAACATTATTGGAAATTGACATTTGGTAGTTATTTTTGGAACAAATAAGTACAAACCATTTCACAATATGGCTGAGGCTACATTCTATACTTGGGTCAACTAATCGATACTTGACATGGACGTTAATACTTCACGGTTTATTATGGAACAAAGCTTTGCGAATTGTTGTGTTATCTTCAACAGAAATATTTGAATGCAGATGCAGATCAAATGCTTTCAATTACACTGAATGAATACAAAACCGAGAAGGTAGACTCAAATCAAATGCTTTTATTAATAATAACGGTACAGGAAAATCCAATCGTGGGTGATTTGGATATGCAGCACATGGAAGGCAATAGATGAAGAGAGTAGATAATTATGGTCTATAGCTTCTCAAAAGCATATGAGCAAGGTAAGTGTTGGACAGATATAGACTTACTCTTGCAATGACAGAGAGGACGACCCTAGTCCGAAAGCTGAGACAAGTAAATGAGCCAGTGGGGTAGCATCTCAAATGGCAACCAAAATGAAACTAGCAATTTGCTGTACTAGTGACATTCCGTGATAAGATGGAGATTTCCAAGTGTAAAGTGAAAAGAGCTAAATCTAGAGGTGGCAAAAGGGCCATTTGGATTGAGTTTGGATTGGGTTGAATCTAACCAGATACTACATAAATACGTACTCCATATAAGATAAAATAAATACAAATTATTTTAATTTAGAATGGCAACGGGTTGACAAATAACAAAAAGGTTTCTGAAGAGGCACTTTGAAACAACATCATAAAAATATTAAGTGTTCGTAGTAGTTCAACAAAAACACTTAGAATTGCCATAGGTTGCTCCATTTTCCACCCTTTATCACTTAAAAAGTTAAAATTACTAATAGAAGCATTACCTTCCACCAGGGTGTCCAACATAAGCAACAACACTAATAATTCCTCCAGGAAGTAATAATTCCTTTGCTGCCTTGAGTGCTAGCAAGGTTGTGGCTGAATTTGTGATTAATCCCTTGTCACCTCCAGGAAGGTAGCCCAAATTGAATGCAACAAGCCTAAAGTAAAGTACAAAGCCATTCAAGCATTGTTTAGTAAGAGCTCCAATCTTCATTGGCAATTTTATTAAAAAAAAGAAATAAATAATAATAATTAAAAAAAGAAAAAAGAAAAAAGAAAAAATAAAAAAAAAAGTGAAAAAAGAAAAGAAAAGAAGATGATAATTTTAACAATATGCCAGCCAGGCCATTTCTAACATGCACAAAGTATTACATTAATTGATGTGGCTAGTAATACAAAAATATCACGTTAACATAAATGGTAATTAATTATTAATATAAGTACGAGATGGAGAGCTGAATATATAGTTTCAATATTTGAACATCGATTTTGACTAATACAAAACATAAATGCATACTGTCTGCAGAGACTACCTCACAGAGATATTCTTAGGAAGCACATCCACCATTCTACTGTGACAAGTTGAAAATAGCTTCACATATCTTCTCTGCATAAAGGATTGAGTGAATATCACAATGCTATAGCAGTTCTCGTGATAACTGAACAGCATTTAATAATGCATATGAAGCAGAAGCAAACATGAAAGGCACATACATAAACTAAACCAACACTTAATAAGCACTATATAAATTGGATTAATGACAAGCTTCATTTGCATTAATGACAAGCTTCTTTCTGGCTTTCTACTGGACATAATTAGAATCAAGGACTAGAACTTTGCTGTGTGTAAATCAGATGAACACAATCTATATCAAACCAATGACAAGGAAAAAAGTAGGTTTAGTTTCCTATCAAACAGCTGATACAAGTTCAAACTACAAATAAAATGAGTATAGAGAGAAAATTAAAAGAAATATAATGATTTTCTCTAATGACAGCTAGCACTACCCAAGATAAGAGTTTAAATTGTAGACAACTGCACTAATGAGGAGGTGCTTATAGTTTGCAATCAACAAGAAAAGAGCAAATGAAAGCAACCAAAGCAATGTAATCATACCTGGTTTGGATCAAGTGATTGGTCAAGTAAGGATGAAGTATTCTGTATAGCATCTTCCTGAATATCCATCCCATATACACACCCTTTAGCTTCATCATCTACCACCAACTTGGCCAATGCCAGGGTATCATTGCCATTACCACAAGTAGCATCAACAACAGAATCACCCTTTTGAACCACGAGTTTCCATATCCTATTTTAAGATGATATATTAGCACATGAAAAATATAAATGGTCATAGTTCAGCAAAAAAATGAAAGCACACACTCTCAATAAGAGGTCCCAAAGTTCACTAATGAAATTATAGCCTAAAATTGGTATTTGAAAGCTTACACGATATACATTTCAGAAGTGACGAAAAATATTATATATTTTTTAGGAAATTTTGATTTTTACCACCTTCAAAAACGACTTATTTGCTTTTACTACCCACATAAAATATATATATATATATATATATATATATATATATATATATATATATATATATATATTTTACCACCAACAAAATTTCCAAAAATTGGATTTCACCACCAACTAACGGATTCCGTCCATGAATCCGTTAGTAGGGCCCACCTTTTTGACGTTTCCTCTTCATCTCCCCCGATCTTCCATGTCAACCAGCCGGCAGCAGAATCAACTCACCTCAGTTGGTTGGAATTTTGAGTGGGGTAGGGACGATCGGAATTTGGTGTTGGCTAAGGAGGAGGTCGGAATTAGGTGGTGGTTAAGGTTTAGGAGAGTGCAAAATTTGGTGGTGGCTAGAGTTTTATGAGTGGTCAGAATCCGGTAGGAGGGGGCTTTATGGGTGTTTGTTGTGCGGTGCGGTGGCAGGTGCATTGTGGGTGCGGTGGCTAGTGCGTTGTGGGTACGGTGGCTGTGCGGTGTTTGTGTGCATTGTGTGGTGGTTGTGGCTGTGGCTGTGCGGTGGGCGGTTGCTGTTGTGTTGCGAGTTGGTGGTGGGGTTGGTAGCCGGTCCGGTGGTGGGGATGGTAGCCGGTCCAGTGGTGGGGCTGGTAGTCGATCCGGCGGTGGCTAGATATCGGTTGGTGGCTGGGTTTCTTTTTTTACCAATAATATGGTAACATGTGTATATGGTAGGCCCCACTAACGGATTTATAAACGGAATCCGTTAGTTGGAGGTGATTGGTGGTAAAAGTCAACTTTCATTTTTTAATGAGGTGGTAAAATAAAACCTTTTTTTATGTAGGTTGTAAAAGCAAATAAGTCGTTTTTTGGAGGTTGTAAAAATCAAAATTGTCTTTGGCATAGGTGTAGAAGCATGGGTAACAGAACTTAGGTCAAATACCTACAAATGAGCAACTTCAGTTGCCTTTTTCTGGCCAAACATATAGCCCTTCAAAACATCATCTAACTCTGCAAGGAATCATTGAATACCATTCAACATAAATAGCATATGACGCAAGATCAAGGGAAATATATGACATTGTGGGGACTAGGGAAGATCGAAAGAGTCAAGAAAATCAAGGAAGAAATAACAACATTAATCCAAAGTTCTCTACTAGCAATAACTTTAACTTGTGTCTATGACTAACGGTAGCTCATCATCTTGTAAAAGTGTTAACACACTTATAATGCTCATTTCCATTAAAATTTTTAAAAAATCAAATTGACATGTCTCATTACAGTTATCAAATTTGTTCTCTTAATAGTATATGGGGCCGTTTGGTTCACTAAACTAGAATAGCTTGGTATGGAACCTCATACCAATCCCATATTAGTATAGAATTCTCCTGGCAGATTGTATTTCAAGTGTTCAAAAAAGTAAGGACGTTAACATTTAAAGCTAACATTTTAGTGTTCCCAACAAGTGAAAATTCTATTGGGGATACAAGGAATCAATGGCGGAGCCACATTAGAACAAGGGGGGACAGTTGTCCCCCCATTTTCGAAAAAAAAGTTTTTTTTTTTTAAAAAAAAAAAATCAAGAAAATACAGTAAAAGGCTATAAATATCATATACTTACAGTAAATATCACAATATTGAATATGGTTTGGTGGTTGAGTCCTTAGTAAGGCTGTGCCTTGGTCTTAGGTTCGATTCCCTACTCTACTATTTTTCAGCTTTTTTGTTTTTTTTCCCCTACTTGTTTTTTGATTACTCTAATTTTCAATAGTCTTTTTAATTTTATTTTTCATTTCCTATTTCTTGTTTTAGGATTTTTAATTTTATTATGTGCTTAAACTCTATTTTTTTACATTTCTAATAAATAGATTACTATTAATTAATTGTTTGTAACTGTGTTTTAACTTTTATTAATACATACGAAATACATATGTAATAATATGATTGATTTGAGAAAGTTGAGTTTATTTTTTCGAATGTAACTCAAACCCAGACCCTTCATATCTACCATCAATTTGTTCTAACGATAATTATTTGACTTTATGATAAGGTAATTAATTCGTATATATCAATTATGTGATTACATAACGGGATTTACAAACATAAATTTATTCATTTTTGTTGGATAATTTTCTTAATATACAATAAAACTTTTTTATTCCTCTTTTGCCATATAGAAATAATTGGCATATGTGATTTCAAATAAATATTAAACAATTTAGGTGATCAATTTTTTTCTTGAGATTTTTGCCGAAACTTTAACCTCCAAAATTTGTCCCCCCGAATTATAAATCCTGGCTCCGCCACTGCAAGGAATGTTACCTAAAGGGTATCAATTCTTTATTTCTTTTTGTGAGACTAATCACGACATCTATTACTTGGCTTTGACATGTTCTCACAAATTTTTTCAAGATACTAAGCCATCAAGTTATATCCTCTACATTTTTCTTAGTTCCAATTGCTGATTAGCCATTGTAAGCCTCTTTTATTCAAACATATTACGAAGTACAAATCAACTTACACCGAGTTTAATTTAAAGTTGGCAAAGTTTTGAATATAATTTGCTTATAGCATCAGAACTCCACCCAAAACACATAAGCAAGGCCTCAAAAGAGAGCATGTTTGAAAATAAACAAAATCTTAGTAACGGTAGATACAACTTAAATTAGACGAATAGGCAAATAGACAGTTAGACAGCCCCTGAACCATTAGAATAGCCTAATGAAGTTTTAATGAAAATTTGACTTCTGCAACATGGAGCAAAAAGTTTATAAGTTTGGTGTTTACAATCCATTCACTCCTATGGATGTCATCTAGTTTAGTTGGTAAAGTCTTGGGGGCTGTATCTGAGATCAAATCTCATCTATACCATATATCATTGTGACTCATTAAAAATAAAATTATCAGTGTAATTATTAGTCTCAATCTCAAGAACACTCTAAAACAATACAACTAAAACCAATCATACTATTGCAAGAAATAAATACTCCATAGATAATAATTCCTCGATTTTTTTTTTTAAAATTGTCACATTGGAAATTTCGTACTTACCAATAAACATTTTGTATGATTAATATCTCTGATTATATGTTAATTGAAATAATAAAAAGTTCTGTAAGAAAAATGATACGAGTATTTAGAAGGTATAAATTGAGACGAATTAACAAATAACAAGATTTCAAGTGACTATTATATAATTAATGTATAAATCACAAAAGAGGGTCAAATGAGTATGTATAAATAGTGCAAAATTCCAGTGCAATTAAAAAAGAACGGATTAAGTATTTCACAAACACATAACAGACTATGATTACCCGAAACACCCAGTTCAAAAAATCAAAAGTACAACAATATAAGACGAAACAACAAACAAAACAAAATAAAAGTGCATTAATGTTGAACAAATAACTGATAAATCGAAAGGGAGGAAAGAAAGTAGAAGTTTTACCAGAAAGATTGGGGACAAAATCAGAGGAAACATTGGTTGAAGACGATGATGATAGTGTTCTACCTTGAAGTGAGAATGCCTGAGATTGTTTTCTTATCCACAAACACGGAAATGACAAGTTGAAGGGGTTTTGGCGAGCAAAAAAGAGCGGAGTAGGAAGAGGTAAAGGATGCAGCAGACTCCGGAATATTAACATCTTTCTCAATTCTCAATACTACTATTTGTCTGCCACAACAAAAGTGGAAATACAAGAAAATCGATTAGCGTTATATACACAAGTTAAGAGGTACAATATAAGAAATTAGATGAAAAAAAAAATAAAGTGATTTTATATTTTATGGGAAGTGAGAACGTTTAATATATAAATTTATGTGGAAGGAAGGAAGCGGTTATTATTGGGTAGTTATGATAGGATTTTTATTTTTTTATTTTTTTTTTGGTAATTTTGCAACTTGAGAAGGATAATTTAGGGATAGTTAAATTTATCATTCAAAAGGTTCTTTCACTTTATATATAGGATATGACTGATAGTCTGATACGAGTAGTTGGTGTATTAAGGGATATATTGGTAATTCCGCAATCAAATTAGGGGTAAATATGTACTCGTAATAAGTAATTGAAATCCTTGTCTTAATGAAATCCTAAATTATTACTCTGTATTAAAATAGTACAGATTACTACTCGTAATTTAGCAATGTGTGACAACATTACACGTTGATCGATGGAGTTAATGTTAATTTTACATCACTAATTTTACTTCTATTATTATCTAATGCCTCGAGGGAGCTCGTTAGCTTTTGTCATATGATAACTACTTAATCTATAAATTTATAAGTTGTTTCGGACATAAACTTAGCCTCATGTGTTTTTATTGATATATTAGTATTAGTAAATTAGGGTCTATTTCTATTTCAAAAAAAAAAAAAATTAGGGTTATTTTTGTTCATAAAGAGATCATGATGATGTGCTTAAGTGAAGGAGGAAGAAAGTCAAAATCACTGACATTAGGTATATTTGTTTTGATGGGTTTTTATTATTGATTTTCGCTTGGTTAAGGTGATAACCAATTTACGTTACTTAGTACCTACATTATTTATTGTTGTTGATTGTAAATTTGATTGTTTTTATAGAATTGTTTGATACGGTGCATAGGTAATTATTCACAAGGCAACATTAGTCAAAGTAAGTCAAGTGAATAGTACAAAAAATACTAACGGAGGACTTATAGATTATGAAGTTTTGTACTTTTAGTTAGTACAATACACTTTATTTAGTCTTAGCTTGATTGGTACTCATGAAGCCATTAATATGGTAACAAATACTCTTTTGTCGAGTACCAAATGCATTACGTACATATAGTCATAAACAAAAATAAGGAAAATTTTGACAAGGACTAATCTTTAAGCAATTTGGTGTACGAGTATCTCAAAGATTTTCAACAAAACTCAAGGTAACACTAAAATTTCATTAATTTGGCCGAGGACTACTACTGTTATACATGTTAATCATCTGAACTCGCGCAGAAATGCTCAACTAGAATATCTTGAAGCAGATTCTAGTTTCGAAGCTACAATTCACAAGACCAATATCATCATATCATTGTTTCACCAAACCTAGGTAGCACCATCAGTTTGATTTCTTCCAGTGAATGAAGCAATGGAAGCACGGGAAGAAGGAAATAACACGGTCTCAAAAAAGCTAATGCTAAATGCACGGAGCAATCTCCAGGCTATTCTGAAAAGTATTAAACACGGCTGAGATTGGGCTATTCAGAATGGAACGAATGCTGCACCTAACTGCCAACACCAAACCAGATGACAGATGTGGCTGCAATGCTAGATGGAAGTGATCAGCCTCCTACTCTTTGCAGAAATGCCTGGACCTTAATTGGTAGTCACACTCCAAATTCCACTGTTATAACTGTTAACTGTATCCGAAATATTTGCAAGCTTTAATTACTAAAGAAGCAAAGGTCTTGCAGGAAATCACTTTTGATTTCTTTTGCCCTCTGTCAAAAAAAAAGGTACAAATACTGTAGATACACAAGAAATTGCAGGACCAACAAAATGCAATAACCAAAAAAGTTCATCAGGTAACTAATAAACAGAAAACTTTCATTTAAGAGTCTAGCTCATCAAACTACATCACATAGCCGTCAACCAGATGTTACAGCAACATTTAACTACAAATGAGAAGAATTCACCAATATAGTTTCTCAATTTTGGATAAATTTGAATTGCTAATCAGAAAAGCAAGACTATAACGAGACAAAAAGGAGACAATTTAGAACAAAGTGTTCCACTAAAACAGTCAGAACCTAAGCAACTAGCAGTGCCTCGCCTCCTCCTATCTTTACAAAAACAATGTTGGTAGAAATCAGTCTCACAATTATTAAAACTAGACCATCAAGGGTATGTTGCCTTGGGGCACGATGATCATTTGTCTTTCCTTTAATGACAGCTGAATTTTGTTGGAGCAAACATCATTCTCTTGCTTTCTTAGATCTCTGACTGCTGCTAGGATTTTATCATCGTAGGCATCATTCTCTTCTTTTCTATCTTCTTCGATATCTGCCAAGTTTTCTTTGTCACAAGCCACATTCTCTGCCTCGCTGGCCTGATCTTTGCTCTGATAATGAGCCCTCATATGTCCACCCAAAGCTTGGCCTGAACGGAAATCTTTGTCACACATCAGACATTTGTGCTTCTTCCATCTCTTCTTCTTATCATTGTCATGGTTCCATCTCTTCTTCATTTTGTTATCCCCATCTTCGACACCATCTTTCTCACCAAGAGTAATGTCAGTACTGGTGTTTGCATTCATGTGTGCTTGGCTTTCCAAACAACAAAGCCTCTGACAGTGCAAACGATGGCCTCCCAAAGACTGATATGACAGGAAACTCTTGCTGCAGATACTGCAGATATGCTTCTGGCACTTTTCGGAGGAAGAATTTTCCATTGCTGATTCACTAGCTCTTGAATTACATTTATCAGGTGTTTGATCAGCAACTCCTACATCCTCATGCTTCTTTTCTTCAATCACAGGATCACTGCAATTTGGACTCAATTTATCAACCATTGTATCTGCTTCCAAAACCCCTCTAGTATCATCACTGATTTTGGCATCAAACAACACAGATTCCTGCTCATTATGAACACTAGGTCCACTTCCAACATGATCATGATTTGTTGGACCACAAATTCTTAAATTCGACTCATCATACATTCGATCACTAACATCGACAGACTCATACTTCGTTTCTTCAGCAGCAGGAACACATGTAATAGCATTCGAATTACTAAACAATGTTCCATCCACAAGAACCCCAATAGTCCCATCCTTAATTCCAGCATCATACAGCAGCATATCAGATTGAATCTCAACATCAGAAACAGGTCCATGTTCAATATTCTCAGGCTGATTCAAAGACAACCCACAATCAAAACCCTGAAATTCTTTTCTGTTCTCATTTACAGAATCACCCCCACTTCTCAAAACATCAACATATGACCCTAAATCAACAGCAGCAGCGCACTCGGCCACATGATCATCACCATTATCATCATTACTAACAGAGTTAATAGGCAATCTAGGTTCTATTTTTACTGAAGCATCATTATTATCAGAAACATGATCAACAGAATAAAACGCACCCTTAGAAAGCATCAACAAAGAAGCAGCAATATCTAATAATTCTTCATCATCAGTAACAGCAGAATTTGAGCCATACAAACTACACCAAGAAGTGCTATTAGAGCAATTAGTTTTATCTGTATACCTTCTTCCTGATCTTTTCTTTCGAGGCGTCTCCGGCTGCTTCATTAGTTCTTGCTCCAACAATCCCTCATTGACAGAACAATCCTCAAATTCAGCCTCAGATTTTCTCTTTGAATGACATCTCAAATGCCCAAACACAGCTCTAGCAGACTTAAACCCTTTTCCACATAATTTGCAGACGAATTTTCTGCCATTGTTGTACATTTCAGAAGATACCCACGAAGATTTTATGGAAAATTCTCGCAATTTACTACTCAAATGATGATTTTTTCCAATACCCAGTTGAATTTTGTGTATATTTTCTGAATTTTTTGATGAATTTAAGGGTAAAAGTTGATCTCTGACAAACCCTTCTTTTGCTCTGATTTTCTGTAAAGACTTCTTTTTGATATCTTTCTTCTTCATTTTTGAAGTTCTTGGAATCAAAAATAACTCAGAAAAATTAAACAAAGTGATTAATTTTTCAGAAAGATCAGAATGAAATTCTTGGCTCTAACGGGAGGAACAGAGGATACCCAGAAAAGGGTTTGAAAAATCAGAAAAGATTTGAGTTGGGTATTATTTCAGAGGAAGTAAATTCTTGGGTAGTAACAAAAATTGGAAGCAAATAAAATCTGGGTTTTGATTCATTTGATAATTTGAAGAGGAAAATCCCAAGAAAAAAGGAGAAGGGTTTCTAGTTCAGTGTAAGAAAAGAGTGAACGTTGGAAGTGAGTGTCAGAAGAGAGGGTGAAAAACTTAAGCTAAGTCGATCAAGTACTCGGCGTCTTTTTATGATACTATGTTGTTATAGGGTATTTCATATTTGGGAGGGAGACTTATGCATGAAAGTATATAGTGGATTACTGGTACTTTTATTGGGTCAAGGGTCCATAGTTTATGACTATTTCTTACTTTAGGCTCTCATTCAGTTCACCTTATTTTTGCTGAATTTTTTTGCTAAAATTGATACTCCGTATTATATTACTTTCTTTAAGTTTACGGATTTTTACATAATTGAAATTATTTTTATTGAACTGAAATTATTTTTGCTAAACTGAACTAATTTTTATTGAACTTAAATTAATTTTGCTGAATTGAAATTATTTTATTACTAAATATTTTTTTTTTATAAGGTGTAGTGAACAGGACCTTATTCGGACGATCAGACCCCTATTGAATGGTTTTATGGGCGAATTAGTTACTAAGGGTTGTTTACTTGTCCAAGACTTTAGGGTTAAACTAAACCGAACTGAACTGAACTGAACTAAAAGCTGGAAACTTATTTATGTTACTATGGGTTATTTACTGGTCTAAGATCAAACTAATATAAATTGGACTAGAGACCAATTTTTTTTCTTTTAAAAAAAAACATGAATGGAAGATTGAATTGATTATGCTATGATTATACCTGGTTGGTTTTGATTTGTTTTATATATTTATAATGACTTTAACGCTTTGTTTGGATAGCAAAGAAGGAAGGAAAAGAAGGGGAGGGAAAATGGAGGAAGGGAAGGGAAGGGAAAAGAAAGGGAGGGGAAGGTGAGCTCCATTTTCCCTCCAAATCTCTCCAATTTTGGAGAGATTATGGTTATTGTTGAGAGAGGGAAAATGGATCCCTCTCTCTCCTTCCCCTTCCTTCCCCAATCTTTTACCCAAATAAGAGATTTTGTCCCCCTCCATTTCTCTTCTCTTCTTTTCCTTCCATTTCTTCCTATCCAAACAAAGTGTAAATGATGAAAAATCTACCGTTATGGAAAAAAAATGAGATAATGCAAATAGCGCATAATACTTCGTACAGAATTTTTGAGATTATATTGAAGCTGAAAATGAATCATTCTAGAGATTTTAAAGTATAATTTAAAGCAAACTATCTATTAAGGGCTTGTTCTCTTCGGCTTAAGTTTATTTAGCTCAGCTCCAATATATTCAGTGCAATTCAGTTCAGTTCAGCTCAGTTCAGTAAATCAAAACAGGCCTTAAGTCCAAGACCTTTTTTACTCTGCAAAATATTTGCACTCAATTGGGAAAAGAAAAATCAAAGGCAAAATTGTCGCTTGGGTGCGCACAATAGCACAAACTTTAAGTGGAGCGAAATATAACACAAACTTAGGGTTTGAGTGTGGTAAATAGTATGAACTTTAAGTGAAGCAATTAACAACACAAGCTTTGGGGTTTGGGTACGGTAAATGACATCAACTATTTCCGGTGTCGTACATTCCACCGAATTTCAACCACTATTTAAAAATTAAAAATTTTAAAAAAAAAAAAAAAAAAAAAATCTCACGTTACTACTATAATCTTTGTAATTGAAATTTGTGTAGGCAAATTTTTTTTTCCATGTTATTATATAATATGTTAATTTATTTAACTTATGTAATTTATTAAGCATATGAGTTTATCATTTTTGTAACAAGGAAAAACTCAAAAAGTACAATCAATTTCATGCATTGCAACCAAATTTACCCCTAAATCAATCATAATTCAGCAAACAAAACCCAAAATTTACCCCTAAAGTAATCAATATTAATTACACAAAAAAAAAAACCAAATTTACTCCTAAAAATCAATAAGAAATTAATCAAACAAAATCCCTATTTACAATCAGTCAAAATTAATTACACCAAACCAAAATTTTTACCGTAATTCAATAATCAAAGTTTTTTTTTTTTTTTTTTTTTTGAAATCATCAAAGTTAATCATACAAAACCCTATTATTATAGTCTTTGTCATCATCTTTTATAAGAATTTTATAGTAGTATAATAATATAGTAGAACAAATAACCATGTATGTTTATTTCTTCAAATTATATATTTTTGGATTTGGAATCAATAAATAATGGAAATAACCATGTTTATTTCTTCAATTTTATTTATTTTTTTAAATAGTGTCCGAAATCCGATGGAATCCACGACACTGGAAATAGCTGATGTCATTTACTGCACCAAAATCCAAAGTTTGTGATGTTTATCGCTTTACTTAAAGTTCGTGCTACTTACCGCACCCAACCTCAAAGTTTGTGATTTTTTTGCTCCACTTAAAATTTGTGCTATTGAGCGTACCCAAACGATAGTTTGTGCTGTTCTAGCCAACTTTGCCAAAATTAAATTATTAGACTCAAAGAATTATTAGTTCTTATTGATTCACTAAAAAAGATCTAAACCTTAAAAATTCTTTTTACTCAAGACATATAGTTAGGAGGGATTAAGGGTCTGTTATCTTACGTTAAAATTAAGTTCAGTTCAGTTCAGCTCCTAATTTCCTTCTCTTATAAAATATTCAGTTCAGTTCAGTTCAGCTCCGTTCAGTTCAGTTCAGCTAAGTTCAGTCAATGAGAACAGGCTCTAAGTGTACCAAGAGTACATGTACTCTTCATTTTTTAATGACAAAATATTTCCACATGGAGATTTAAGAAAAACATGTAGTGTTTCAAAAAAAAAAAAAAAAAAAAAAAAAAAAAAAAAAGGAATAACATATAGTGAACATGCACTTAGGGTTTAAAAAAGTTGGAGTTTAAAAAAGTTGGAGTGTTAAAGTAATGTTGTCTAGTTGAATAACTTGAATTGATTAAGTACTCTAAAATATCACAATTTTGCCCCTTAAAATTAAATAATCCTAATTTTAAATTATTCTTAAATAATTTGAAGGAAACTTTGCGAATAACTACCATTTAAATGACCACTTTTGATAACAATTACCATTTAAAATTTCTTTTGAAAAAACTACTACAAAAACACAAAAAGTTTGAGTAGCACTACCACATTTATTATTTCCGGCAAGAATCTCCGTTGTTGGGGCATATTTTATAAAATTTCCATCAAAAATCCCAAATTAAATGATAATATTGCACTACATAAACCCTTAATTGGATTATACACTTCAATTGCCCCAAATCCCCCAATTTCGTAAAGCCCTTAATTTATTTTTTTTTACCATAAACCCTAATTTTAATATTTAATTGAGAAATTAAATAAACTGTAATGCAAAATAAAGATAATTGACCTATAATTGTGTTTTGCTATTGAAATCTCTTGTTTTCTATACCATAATTGATTGAAATTTTATAAACTAGGCTTTCTCAACCTGAAATTCTTCCAGGAAAATAAAACGTGGTAGTGCTACTCAAAGTTTTTGTGACTTTGTGGTAGTTTTTTATAAAGAAAATTTTAAATGGTAATTGTTCTCAAAAGTGGTCATTTAAAAGGTTTTTGTTGGCAAAATTTCCTAATTTGAACTTTAGGAGTCTTTTGCTTTCTTTGAGGCAGTTGTGTCAAGTTGTCAACCTTAGGGGTGTTCATCATTAGATACCTTTGTTGATGGTGGCATATTACACTTCAGAACCTTTGTTGATGGTGGCATATTACACTTCAGAAGCAATGGCCTTCATGCTACGTCACAACTGTTCAATTGAGAATTTGAGATCTACAATTAAGCAATATTTCTCCTTCGTCTATCATTATTTTTTTATTTTCATTATTTTTCTTGCGATCAACCGGTATAAGCTCATTGCATTGGTGAAACCATTGCACTCAAAACTCATCCAAGTCTTCAACCATAAAAACAAGTTTGAACATCTAATTATTTTTGAACTGAATACAAATTACAACAAAATCCATAAATTGGAGATACATATTTCTATCAAAAGGCTGCAGCATCAAAAATACAATTCAAGGTAAAATAAAGGGACGCAACCAAGTCTGCAAAGCTGGTTGTGTTCCTGGTTAATGAACATTTTTTGGGGTACGTCGAACAATATAAAAAAGAAAATTAAAAGTACAACAGCTTAGAAGAGCTCTAGATATGAATGAATGAAACTAAATTGAATCCTGATATGAACTCTCAAATCTGCACCCCAGCAAAGACCTCTTAACCGAAACCTAAGCCACAGCAGGCATGTCCTTCAGCCAGGGATCCAAAGGCTTACCAATCGAGTACACGATGAACCCAATCTGCCTTAGCTCATCAGCATTCACGATGTTCCTTCCATCAAACACAAAAGCTGGCTTCTGCATGTTGTCAAAAATCCTCTTGTAATCAAGTTTCTTGAATTCATCCCATTCTGTCAAAATGCAGACAGCATGAGCATCTTTTGTGGCCTCATAAGCATCCCAAACCACGCTGACTTGCTTCACAGTCGTCGGACTTGTGGGTTGGAGGTGAATGGGATGGTCCCAGTCAAACTTTTTCATGGTGAGATCACGCTGAATCTGATCCTCTGTTACTTGCGGGTCATAGATGCTCAACCTTGCCTTGTCTCCCAACAACCCCTTGCACACATCAATGGCAGGTGTCTCCCTAGTATCACCTGTATCCTTCTTGAATGCAAATCCAAGAACAGCAATCTTTTTGTTTGAAACAGTGTTGAACATGGAGGCAACAACCCTGTTTACAAAACGGGTCTTCTGGTAATCGTTGACCTTGATGACCTGTTTCCAGTACTCAGCTACCTCAGGGAGGCCGTTGCACTCACAAATGTATACCAAGTTCAGAATGTCTTTCTGGAAGCAAGACCCACCAAAACCGACACTAGCGTTCAAAAACTTGGAGCCAATCCTAGTGTCCTTACCAACAGCATATGCTACTTCGGTAACATCTGCACCGGTTGCCTCACAGAGTGCTGACATTGCATTAACAGATGAAATCCTCTGTGCTAAGAAGGCGTTGGCAGCAAGCTTTGAGAGCTCAGCAGACCAAAGATTAGTGGTCAAGATCTGGTCCTCAGGAACCCATTGAGCATACACTTCCTTTAATGACTGGACTGCCTTCAGGCCCTCTGGGGTTTCCCGACCACCAATGAGAACTCTGTCAGGGTTAAAAAGGTCCTGGATAGCAGTACCTTCAGCAAGGAACTCGGGATTTGAGAGGATCTGGTATTTGATCCCTTTGCTGTTGTGTGTCAGAATCTTTTCGATTGCCTCAGCAGTTTTCACAGGGACAGTTGATTTCTCAACAACGATTTTGTCAGATTTAGAAACATCAGCAATCATACGGGCAGCACTCTCCCAGTAGGTCAAATCAGCAGCTTTGCCTGCTCCAAGACCTGTGGTTTTGGTCGGGGTATTGACAGAGACAAAAACAATGTCGGCCTCAGCAACGTGCTTTTCAACATCAGTGCTGAAGAAAAGGTTCCTCCCACGGCATTCCTTAACTACATCTTCTAGACCTGGCTCATAGATCGGAAGCTGGTCACTGTTCCATGCAGTGATCCGAGACACAGAGATATCAACCACTACAACTTCGATCTTTGGGCACTTGAGTGCTATCACGGCCATAGTAGGGCCTCCCACATAACCAGCCCCAATACAGCAAATCTTCACCATTTTTACTATCTGCAATAAAACAGAACAAATTAATCATGCATGAAAATCACAGAATGTAAAGGACAATACAAAAAATACCCCATATGAAAAAAATACAGTCTTAAATTCCAGATTTACTTAGACTTTCTTTCATCAATAAAAATTACCAATGATCACTACATGTTTCACAATATAAACACGATGGATCCAATTTATTTATCAATTTTCACAGGTAGAGAGTAATGATCAACCAGATCTCTAAGCCATCTGACTCAAACGGTCATATACCAACATAATCAAACAAACCTCACCTAATACATTAATTAACAGACACTACTAATTAATAGCATATACTTTATTCCATGAAACACCAACAACATTCCATAATATTGTAAGCTACAAGTACCACCAGCATTAGGGGCATCATTGTGAGTGAATCAGAATAGATCAAATCCATCAATGTCGGTCAAGCCCGATCAATGCCAATGCTCAATTGAGCATTGAAATTTGAATTGTGATCCAATAAAAGCACCAGGGTGTAAGGAAACAAATCAATCAAATAAACACCTATAACTCTAAGATTTCCAACATTATGGATTTATAACATAACATTCAAGATCCAACATTTACTTCAATATAAACGGAACCCAAATTGCAAATCAACTAAGAGTACCTTATTTGTGATTCAAAACAGAATTTCATTCATTATATTATACAAAATCATATCATATGACAGATCTAAATAGAATGTCAGCATCCATAAATTTGCAATACTTTAATACATCCAATGCATGAATCAATACTAGATCCACAACACTAAATCAAACCAACAATAACAAGCAATAAAACGAAAACAGATCAAATCAAAGTCAAATTAAAACAAAATATTCCAAAATTAAGAAAACCCATGAAGCTTCAGATTAAAAATGTGCATTTAAAATGAAAAATAAGCAAGAAAACAAAAGCTATAGATCAAAGAAGAAGAGAAATTACCTGTAATAAGAGAGTATAGTTGACTAGAGAGAGATGCGGGAGAATAGGAAGAAAGGTAAGAAGGGCGGGGTGAAGAAGTGAGTATTTATATGCAAAATTGAGGAGAGGAATGAAATGCAAGAAAGAGAGAACAGATCTACCCACTGGTAGGAGAAGTGTGGGGACACCTTTACTTTGGTTTCAGCATTTTTGATTGAAACTGTAGCGGCAACCATTACGCGTCATTTTTCTATTGCACGTACATAAACTATCGGAATACTCCCTCCATATTTTATTACAGCACTACTTGCTTCATCTTCCCAAGTTTTAGGGTCTATTTTGATTAACTAAACTTAATTAAGCTGAAGTAAACTGAATATTTTATAATTTTATGCGAGAAGGAAATTATAAACTTAACTGAGTTGGAATGAACTGATTGAAGCTGAACTGGACTGAATTGAACTAAAGTGAAGTGAATTGAAAATAAACTAAAGAGAACAGTACATTAGACGTATTAGTAAAAACAATAACTCTGATATAAGACGAGCTTACAATAATGTTATTGTAAGACTTCATGTTAAGGTAACTTTACATAAATTTATTGTAACTTTAAGGAAAGTTCTCTTTCATAACCCCTAACTTCTCTTTTTCTCTTTGATAAATTGGGGAAAAAAACAATTATCTTGATAACATTATGTTATTGATTACCGAATATAATAATTATTTGAGAGTGAGGGTAGCTTAAGTGGCTAGAACTTCCCTCCCGATTTCAGGAGATCTTGGGATTGAATCTTTGACTATAGTTAGTTAATTATTTTAATAGTTTTATTATTACCAAAATAATTGAAAAAAAAATACCAAACTCCCTTCCCCAACTCCACTAAGCCAAAGAGTATCATTCTCTCTCATCTCCCTTCTCTCTTTTTAGTATTTTTAAATTTTTTGGTCGTTAGAACGGAAATAAAAATTAGACTATTCCCGACCCTCTTTCTTGTATTTTATTCGTTTTTTTATTATTTGATTTATTTTGCTTTGTTTTGTTCTCTCCGTTTGTGAGAGTCTATCCCAATTTTTTTGGGTTTTTCCTAATTTTTTGGGATTTTGAATCGCATCTATGGATGAGAATTTTATTTTTAGGATTTTAATAATAATTGAGAAGGTGTTTTGGATTCATATGAGTTTAGGACTCGTCATCAACTCTACCATCAAAACATCAGCGCAGATTGCGAAGGTCTCTACTTGGGAAGATGCAAAGACGTCGAAAATCATTGCTCGCGTCAAGTTTGAAGCGGTGGAGTGTGAGTTATGCCCGATATGCAAATTAGTTATGATTTTGATTTTAAAAGTTATGTTATTTTCTCTAGATCTGTGGTTTACAAATCTTTATTATTATTGTAGATGTCATATGCCGATTTATTAATGATAATATTTTTCTTCCTGTCCAAAAAAAAAAAAAAAAAAACTCCAGCCTCCCTAACCCTGCAAAAGCCTCCCCACCTACTGCTGGTTGTACCCAACCTCTTTCCCCTTACCCCACAACAAATATCCTCTCCTCCCATTTCCCCCCGACCCACCACCCTTACCTTGAACCACCCCGAAAAGGCCCCCTCCCTGATTCACGACCCTTCTCCCCTGTTTTCGGCCCCCCAAACCCTAAAACCCACTCAAACCACCTAAAAACCAACCACCCAAACCGATTTCTAGGTTGTTTAATGGTTTCTAAGTAGTTTTGGGTGGGGCTTAGGGTTTAGGGGGCGGAAAATAGGAGAGGGTGGTCGATTTAGGGAGAGGTTGATTTTTCGAGGTGGTTTTGGGTAGAGGTGGTTAGATTGGGGCGTGCGATGGGGGAAAAGAAAAGAGGAGTGGGCGGGGGTTGGGGGTGCTGCCAGCCGGGGCTTGCTTGCTAGGGGAGGCAAGGCTAATGGTTAGGTGGGTGGGGGTTGGGATTTAAAAAAAGAAAAAAATTGTAATAATTTTATTACTCATTCCTTTTTTTAAAAAAATCTATTTACATCACTTTCCTTTTATGTTCGTTGTTTTTTATTTGCATTACGTCTATATATAGTAACTTTATACCATATATTATTATTTATCTCTCTTACTTTCAATTTCACTCAAATTAATTTATCATTTATCTCTCTCATGGTCCCCGCTACTCTCTCTCTCTCATATACTTTTCACTTTCATGGTCCCCACGTTACTTTTAGCATAATAAATTATTCATCCACTCACATTATTATGTTATGGGAGGGACTAATGGTACACATAATGTACCAGAGAATATTGTACACAAAGCTCCCATTGGTGGAAAGGGTATTTTTTTTTTTTTAATTATGTGGGTCATCCCTCTTTTCATTTAAATTTCAAACCTTATTTCTAAAATTTTAAAGTTGAATTTCTAATTTACCATAACCTTTCAACTACCTAATTTAATTTAGTATATAACTAGCATAGTGCCCGTGCGATGCACGGTTTATAAATCAAACTATTAAACCCGTAGGGAAAAATAAAAATAAAAACAAAGGTAATTCATTTACTATTAAAGGACTTGGTTACTAATGGTCAATAAAAAAAATTAAAGGAACGCTATTTGAATAGTATTTTATGTTATTTGAATTTCTTTTAATTTTTTATAATGTTATTTTATTAATTGAAAGATAATTGAATAATGCTCCACATAGCTATATAAGAAGTGAACTAATTTATTTATATCTCCCGTTGAGAAAAAACTAAAATTTTCTTATCATACCATCCGCATCAGTAGCTACAATCAATCTAATATATACATGTTTTATTTACCCGTCGCACTCATTAAATCTATAGACACAATAATAACTTTATATTTGACCTACCAGAACATATATTTTCCTAAGTTAAGCATTGTGCCAAAAACTATATATTATATAATAGTCATATATATAACCAACAACTGATTAAATATAGTATACAACACAAATACTTTGTATATAGGTATGGATACTGATAATTTTATATAAATAAAATATACGGAGTATATATTACTAAGATTTATCCCTACCTTAATTATAAAATGGTTAACAAAACTCTTATAATAGTGCATGGATATTTATATATCTAAAAATGTTCTTTTTACATATATTTTTCCCCATTTAATTTTAAAAGCCTTAAAATTGTCTCTTGAATTCGCTAAATTGATTTAAAAGGTTATGTTTATTTCAATATTTAAAGCCATTTACTATTTTCATTTCCTTTTGTTTTAATTTTTCTATTTAGAATTTATTAGACTATTAGGTTTCAAGATCGAAGTCAATATCTTTTTACCATACAATCACTAAATCAAAGTCGCTCAACTAAAGTTTTGGACATTGCATAGCTACACAACATCCAACACATTTAATGATTACATGCAAATAATTTTAATAAAACTACACATTTGATATAAGTTATTAAACAATTTAACTATATATACATTTTGATAGGTTTATATCTTTCATATTAACAAAAATTTACAAATGTTATTATTATATTTAAAAAAAAAAAATTTAGACTTTGGAGTTTTGTATAAGATAGATAAAGGATAAGTTAATTCCCGTCATATATGCATTAGGTTTTGGGTGTTCTATCCGATTCACCCTTTGGGCTAATCCAGATTTGAGGATCTATTCTAGGCTATTAGGTTCCACTCCCCTTCCAATTGTTGTTGCAGGGGAGCGAACACAGGTCCTCCCTACCAAGTGTAGTCTCAATCACCACTACACCAACAACCAAACACTTTGTATGGAGGACACGTGTTATAAAATATTATATTATATACATATAACTTTTATATTATAAAAAATATTATATTATATACACATACTATTATAATCAAAAGTATTATTATGTATAAAACAACATAAATTATTGCACATGATTGTTGTATATCTAGTATAGTACATGAGCAATGCACGATTTTTAAATCAAAATGTTAGTTTTTCTAAAAAAAATTCATAAGTAATAGCATTGTTAATACGAATATTACAATTTAAAACACGAGTAATAGTTATAATACATTTTATATCTATCCCTTTTCCGTCAAATGTCTGATTCAATTTAACTTTTATTCTTCTTGTTTTGATTGGTTATTGGTTATTGGTTCTTTTTTTTTTTTTTTACAAGAAAAACAAAAGGTCATTGTAAAAGACATTGTATAGAAAATGAAAGGCCGATTAAAATTAAATTTATGTTCAAGATTATGTATTTTTTCCAAGACAACATTTCGGCTCAGCATTCAGTATTTGTCAAGGAGCATAACAAACGATAAAAGTAATTTTTACACTATTTTGTATCTTTATCAAAAACTTTTGTATTCATCCGATTACTTGAATTGAATTTAGGATAATTTGTAGACTATTTTGGGTAACTTTTATCAATAAAGCATAAATAACTTTCATTCATTACAGGGTAGCTTTTATAATAGGTGCACAATATTTTATTGTACATCTGATTTTTTTTAAATGTTTGTATGTATTTCATAATTGACGTCAAACTAAATTCTTATCGATTTTATTTAATTTTCATAAAAAAAATTATTAGCCTTTCAAAATACGAAATATTTGTTTCCTTAATTATGCCACTTTAATCATATTGCTTCAAATTAGTTATTATTCTTTAACTTGACTATAAATAAAGATTGGAAAGACTTTATGGATTATTTGTAGTATTGGAAAGTATATATTTATTATAAAAAAATTAAATCAATATTTATGTTAGGAAATCATGAAAATCTTATGCATAGATAGAAACTTGCTTTTATTGTTTGAAGTTTAACAAAAATAACTATGCTTGAATATGTAAATAGTAATTATATAGATATATTTAATACTTAAGATAAGCCAATGAGGGAGTGACATTTGTCATCCTCACATTGAGACGCTTGTCTTTTAGTATAATATATAGATAGATAGATTCCTAAAAAAATTGCCTCCGACTTTTTTCTCATTTTTTTTCTTTCCATTTTTTTTCTTTCTCCAATCCTTATAAAGAGCAATAACGAATGAAAAACATTCCAAAATTCCAGAATTCTTAGTTGCGTCATGAGATCGTATGCCCCACTACGATGGTTGCGAGTCATTTTGCCGTTGATTTGTTTTGTCCTCGGCATGGTTATCGGTCGTTTTCCGTGGTTATAACTATTTAAGATTAATTTTAACGGAAATTTCACCATATACCACTGAGTTAAAGCTTAATTCACCATATACTACTAAAAGCTTTCTAATACACCAAATACCACTCAGTACTGTACGTCTGTACATTAACACAAAATGCCTTTTTTGGTAACTGTCGTTAGTCTACCGTTTGGGGTAATTTACTAATTCACCATATATCATTATTTTATAAGTTATTTCACCATATACCATTTAGTTTAAAATATACCCATATTTTTACAACGGCTTTTATTTTTAAAAAACTAGCCGTTGAACAGTTATAACAGCTAGTTTGTGTATATAAATGTAGTGCTTGAGGGATTCACGTAGCAAGTCACATTTCTAAAAGCATTTGCAAAGATATGTCCACACATTCGAGATCATCATCATCACCATCTTTCGATTCTTTATACGTAAGAGTAATTTTTGTAAGGTCTTAAGGGTTATGTGTTTAGGCTTAATGGAACTAACCAAATAAAACACGACACCTGTCAAGGCCTTACTTCCAAATAAAAGGGAACAATAAACTATTTAATCATATCCGATTGTAAATTAATCCATCGGGTAATTATAATGGGATATAAGCTTATTTTTATGGAGATGTATAATTGTTTCAACCTTATACAACTAAATAATTAATCTTAAACCTCATGTTTGGAAATGAGGCCATAACCTCATATTAACTATCATTAATTATTAATACAAACAAGCAAAGTTATAATTCATTCTTGCATCGCGAAAGGGTTTGAAATAAGAATATTCACAAAATTATAAAAAAAATTTAAAGTTTGTTAAAACTCTTATTTTTGAAGTCATCTTTAAAATAAGATTAAAGATTTTAAAACGTTTTTTAGAATTAAGATTTTGAAAAACTCTTATTTCTAAAGTCATCTCTAGATAAAATTAAATTTACTTAAAACTCTTAATAATTAAGGTTTCATAAATATAAATTCATGATATAGTGTAATATAGGTTCCATGACACCATTAGTTTTTTGAAAATAAATTAATACATTTTTTTAAAAAAAAAATTAAGAGAAAAACGTGCCTTCTTCACTCTTGAACATCCTTTACATAAACTCTTAATTCCTTAGGTCTGTAAGCTCACTTTAAGAAGAAAATTATTTTTAAAAAATATATCTTAGACAAACACATGAATGTATTAACCTTTCATATTTAAAATGCATTAGAAAGAGATGCAATGCAAAATTCAATTAACCCCCCTCTTTGTAACCTATCACCTCACCAATAGGCTTGGCTTTCTAACTTGGAGTAATGAAAGATTTAGGACTAATTTAACACCTAATATCATGATTACCCCTATTGGTATCATCACATGGAAACAAACACATTAATTATCATAATAATAACAATTAAGGAAATTAAGAAAGGAATAAAGATAATACCTTGAGCTAGATGTAACATTTTTTTGGATAAACTCTTTTGTTTATCAAGGATGAAAAGATGATAATTAACTCCTAAATTAAAATGCAATAAAAGAGAATAAGTGATATTTTTTTGGAATTTTGAGATATTAAAAGAAATTAGTGCAAAATAAAGCTAATGAACTTTTTTTTTTATTTTTGATTATAGAAAATAAACTTAAAAAATAAAACTAAATCTTAAGAAATATTTTTTTTTTGTTTTTAATATAGAATAGGAATACTTAAATAATTAACTAATTTTTTTAACAAAGATGAAAACAACAACAATACTTGAACTTGAAATATTTTTTTTTATAGGAATTGTAGATAATAAAAATAATTAAATAAAATAACAACTTAATTATATGATGCTTTTAATAAGCTAATAATTTAAAAATAAAGCTAAATTAGAGATTTTAACTAAAGCAAGAGGAGAATTTTTTAAAGAAAATTTTTAGAGAGAGAATTTGTAGGAAATTTTGGTGTGTTAAAATGAGAAAATTAGGGGGGTATTTATAGGAAAATAAAGGGATTAATTTGTAAATAAAAAAAGTAAATAAAATATAATTCAAGGATTATAAAGGTAAATATCAAGATTTTGGTAATAATGAGAATCTTGATATTAAATTCTTTCGTTTTATATGTAATAAACTACTTAATTTGTTTTGCAACACTTAAACTGATAAAATATAGAAAGGCGTAATTAAATCAGACTCTAATATTCATATAGTAAAAAGGTTCTAAATGCCATGGTATTACAAAAAAGAAAATATATAACCAAGTCATGTCACAACTCAAAATTACTCACATGGTATACGTATGGTAGAGTGGTTAAATTTATTTAGTGACTATTATACTCACCAAGGTACTAAAACAATACTTATAAAATATATATCTCCCTAATATGTCAGCTCTAAAAGTCACACAATGACATTAGGTTACAATACTAGTAGGGTTGGACAAAATATTTTCAGAGCTTAAAAAAAATAAAAATAAATAAATAAACATTTGCCCTTACTTAGACAGTACATATAAATTACCAAAGAAACATCTAACCATACGACAAAATCTTATAAATACGAGCATTACAAACAATAACCCTTACTAAAGTATAAAGTAAGGTAAATCATATAAAATCGTAAGATTGACATGGTCAAAGTGAAAATACACATGTAAAATCATATATTATCAAGTCATACGACATAAATTTAAGGTAGTCAAGAGTAAAATATATTCCCTTAACCGAATGACCTTTTAAAAAAAGGATAAACTCTTATCTTGCCTCACTCTACTAAACCACAAATTTATATTTATCATAGTCATAAGAAAAAAAAAAGATACAAAAGTAGATCAAAACAACAGGAAAACTAATAAAACAGAAGACCAAATTCACATCGACAAATAAGAGTAACGGAAAATACTATTTGAATAGTGGTATGCAATATGTGACGCGTATGAAATCTAGCTGTATCAATTAGCGTTAGATAAATATTGATACAATTGATCCAAATTGAAATTTATTGTATATAATATTAACCTCGGGGGATAAAAAAAGGTAACGTTATTTCACTATTGACAATGTTCATCAAAATTGACAAAAGGATACGAAAACTAAACTGAAATAAACAAGTCATAAAAAAATAAGATAAAAAAAAGGAAATAACAACCAAAAGAAAGATGTTAGAGCCATGCATGAATCCACTATCAAAGATGAATAAATGCAGGGAAGGGGTGATAATTTGCAGCGATGGAACACGATCCTCAATTAATGCTGATGTAGACACCAAATTTTGATCCTACCTTTTTAATCATCACTATTAATTATTTTTTATTACTATAATTATTGTTTTTTTTGCAAATAATAATTATTATTTTGCTAATTATTTTTATAAACTTAATGACGTTTGTTTTATTACATAAAACGAAGGAAACGAGTAATAATAATGATTTTTATTCATAATTTCCAAAATACATGTTAAAATTTGTACTTCTAAATTACTAAATTACAAAATATTGAAGTACAACTGACACTACATACATTTCTACCCTGCTCCACCGAAGTAATTTTTGGGTTTTTACTTATGGATTAACAAGTAAATTAATACAACCATTAGGAGGACCACTAGCCCCACAATGCACATGAAATACACCCTTATCATCCTCATGTCTTCCTCAAAGGTGAAGACAGGCTGATCTTCCTGGTTTTCTTGAAACATGGTGGTTGATTTAATGGTGGTTTTTGTTTGATTTTTTTCGGGTAAGGAGGAAGATGGAAGAAGATAAGAATTAAGTGGTGAGTGGAGATTTTAGATAAGGGTAATTTCTTTTTATAGTAAAAGTAAGTATTTTAGACCGTATTTTTATACGTATATGTATAATAATCGTATAGTATAAAGTACAATATTTTTTGTCTCGCTAGGGGAATATGTCATTTTCCTTATAAACAAGTATCATTTTCCTTTAGAGTATAGTAAGTATATTAATTTGTTCACTTAGATTGTTAGAGTGTTTTTTCATTTTATCTAGTGATTTTTTTTTGTGATTTGTGTACTACCCTATTATATGACCAATTTACCTAAGCTATAAAGTCCATTACTCTAAAGGCTTATGTCCAACCAATATAGGGAAATGACAAACATTCCCACACCTAAATGGGTACTATATGTTGTAGTGCTAAAGGGACCTCCTTTTATGTACGCTTGTTCTAATATCTTTGTTTTTTTTTTTTTATCTTTTTTTTCCGCAGTTAATACTTGATCCGATAAATACAAGTTCGGACCTAACCTGTCCATATTTATCTAGGTGTTGTATGGATGAGAGTAAACGAGGGATACGTATGTATAATTGTGTATGTTTGTTACGTTGAGCTTTAGATGAATAGTTTTTTCAGCGATAAAATAGGATCGTGTTTTTTTTTGTTTTTGTCTTTATGAGATTTCATCCACAATCTGACATTCATGTAGATGCTTTCCGTTTTTTTTTCCTTTTACTTTTTTTCTTTTTGTTTTGTTCTTTATTTTTTATTTTTTTTCCTTTTTCTTTTTCCTTCTTTGATCTAGTTTGTGTATTCCTTCTTCAGTTTTGATAAGCAATTGTCAATAGTGAATTAACATTACCTTTTTTTATCCCCCATGGTTAATGTAGTATCCAATGAATTTCAATTTGGATCAATTGTATCAATATTTATCCGACGCTAATTGGGACAGCAGGATTTCATACGCGTCATGTATTGTATTTTACTATTCGAAACAATATTTGACACTATGCAAACACTATTTGGCACTATTCCAAATAGTAATTTCTGTTATGAAAATTTACTTTGCCGACATATATTTGGCTTCCGTTTTATTTGTTTTCCTGTTGTTTTGATCTAGTTTTGTATCTTTTGTCTTTGTTTTTTACGACTATGATAAATACTCCCCCCATCCCCTTTTTATAGTCCCTTATAGGCATTTTTCATAGGAATTAATAAACACAAATATGAATAGTAAAAGTACATTGAAAAAGTAAATTGACATTGGGTATACAAAAAAGTAGAGAGAGAGAGAAAGTAATAAAATTACATAGGAAAACAAAATTTACATGGGAGATTTAAATTTGCACAAGTATTGTTGCAAATTGGAGAAAATTTTTGTAAAAAATTAATATTAATGGTTGTTGGAAAAAACAAATGGGGTGAACATTTTGGGACTAAAATTTGCTCATAAGGGACTATCAAAAAGGGACGGAGGTAGTATAAATTTGTGTTTTAGTAGAGTAAAGTAAGATAAGAGTTCATTTTTTTAAAGTTCATTCGGTTAAGGGAATATATTTTATTCTTGACCACCTTAAATTTATGTTGTGTGACTTAATATTGTATGATGTATTTTCACGTTAACCATGTCAATCTTATGGTTTTATATGATCCACTTTTTTAGTAAGGGTTATTATTTGAAATGCTCGTATAAATAAAGTTTTGTCGTATGTTCAGATGTTCTTGGGTAAATTTATATGTACTATCTAATAAGGGTAGGGGTTATTTCTCTTTTACGTTTTTTACTAACTCTGAGATATTTTGTCCAACCCTTTTAGTATTGTAACCTAATGTCTTTGTGTATCTTTTAGAGATGACATCTCAGAGCTAATTTTTTTTTTTTTTTATTTATTTTTTTTTTATTTTTTATTATTATTATTATATAAGTGTTGTTTTAACACCTTGGTGAGTATAATAATGACTAATTAAATTTAGGCACTCTTTTTTTTTGTATACCATGTGAGTATTATTATTTTTTTTTGAGTGATAACACGACTTGGTCATACATATTTTTTCTTTTATACATACCATGGCATTTTAGAATCTTTTTATTATGTGAATATTATAGTTGATTTTATCACTGTTTTCTTTATATTATCAGTTTAAGCGTTGCAAAACAGATTAGCAAGTTTGTTACATGTAAAACAAGAGAATTTAATATCAAGATTCTCATTATTACCAAAATCTTGATATTTACCAAAGTAATCCTTGAATTTTAACTTATTTACTTTCTTTTATTTACAAATTAACCCCTTTATTTTCCAATACCCCCCTAATTCTCAAGTTTTAAACACACCAAAAATTCTTACAACTTTTCTCTCTAAAAATTCTCCTCTAATCTTTGTTTTAGTTAAAATCTCTCTAATTTAGCTTTATTATTAAGTTATTAGCTTATTAAAAAGCATCTTATAATTAAGTTGCTATTTAAGTATTGTTATTATCTTTAATTCCTATAAAAAAAACACAAAAATATTTTAAGTTCAAGTATTGTTGTTATTATCTTTGTTAAAAATATTAGTTTAATTGCTTAAGTATTCCTATTCTATCTTAAAACCAAAAAAAAGTTTATTTCTTAAGTTTAGCTTTATTTTTCAAGTTTATTTTCTCTAATCAAAAATAAAAAAAGAGTTCATTAGCTTCATTTTGCTTTAGTTTCTTTAATATATCAAAACTCCAAAAAAAAATTACTTAGACTCTTTAATTCCATTTTAACTAAGGATTGATCATCTTTTCATCCTTGTTAAACCAAAGAGGTTATCCAAAAATTGCTACATCTAGCTCAAGGTATTATCTTCAATCTTTTCTTTAATCTTATTTTAAAGATGACTTCAGAAATAAGAGTCTTTATTTCTAAATGTTGTTGTTTTAAAATCTTTAATCTTATTATAAGATGACTTTTGAAATAAATGATGTCTTAAGGACTTTAATTTTCTTTTAAGACTTTAGAAATAAGAGTTTTAACAAATTTTATTTTTTCTTTTATAATTTTGTGAACCTTCTTATTTCAAACCCTTTTGTGAACAAGAATGAATCATAACTTTGATTGTTTGTTTTTAATAAGTATCAATATTTAATATGAGGTTATGGCCTCATTTCCAAACATGAGGTTAAGATTAATTATTTAGTCATATAAGGTTGTAACAATTATCCATCTCCATGAAAGTAAGCTTACATCCCATTATAATTACCCGATGGATTAATTGACAATAAGATATGATTAAATAGTTTATTGTTCCCTTTTATTTGGAAGTAAGGCCTTGACAGGTGTCGTGTTTTACTTGGCCAATTCCATTAAGCCTAAACACATAACCCTTAAAACCTTACAAAAATTACCCTTGAGTGAATTTAAACCCAAAGTGAGATTATACAGTGAACCCTTACAGTTTTGTTCCAAAAAATACCTTGACCCACTAAAAAATCGTCAATTGGGACGCATTTGTTGAATTGTCTTATTCAAAAGACATTTTTGGTGATCACTAATCGGGGTGATTTTCCTCAACCAAGGTGGTTCATTTTATTTTTATGAGTGAATCCGTCAAAGATCACTAAAATCCCACTTACAAAATTGACATTTATATCAACAACCCAAATTAAAAACCCAATGGAATTGGTTATTTAAAACATGGCATCTGTCCGAACTACGAAGGTTTTGATCTGTGAGTGAATTCAAAATCTCACTATGATCGGTACGTAGTGCAACTTTGGTGCTCAAACCTACCTTGTATTAATTTTTTTTTATGTGGTTAATATGTCTTAAAACTTGATTTTTGACAACGCAATAGTAAGAGCCCGTTCCATAGAACGGAAGAGAAGACGAGTTCTAAACATTCGATTCTCTTAACCTAAACCTAGAACCCTGTGCCTTATTTCCTATTATGGAGTTAGCAGTTGATTTTTATTAAGTTTTAATTTCTTAAAATTGACTGTTTTAAAATCCGTCCTTATTTGGATAAAAATAAGGTGGCGACTCTAAGTTTTGTTTATAAGTCTTATCAGACACCTAAGTGGAACATTTTATAGACTAATTTCTGTCCACTAAAAACCAGGTACCACAGTCCGGCGACTCCACTGGGGAATTTTTTTTTATATATAGTGTAGTGGTTTAAACCTGAATTTGCGTTATTAATTTGTTTAAGTGTACGCATGTGGTCATTCATCATTCATCAATTGTCATGAGCATAAACATTCATTTTTTTTCTTCTTTTTTTAGGCCGGCACCTCTGCCTATTGGTAAGGTCGGATTTAGACAACAAAATTAATGAATTAAGGGCATAAACCTACATCCGTGCGCTACTGCAATCGGCTCTGTTAGGAACGTCCAACCTCGGTGTTCACAGTTGGAAGTGATACGAGACCACTTGGTTAATAATTTCCTCAAAATGGATTGACCTTTAGATTAAGAAACATGTGCATCAATACATACATGAAGTCTCTACGGTCATTTGTGTTAATGATTCATTCGTGTTGTCATGAAAGTTTTTTTTTTTTTCCGACAAAAACTTGTTTTAAGTGAAACGTTTTTTAGAAAGCTTACTTATGGACCCGATAATAAACTAAGAGTTATCCTTAGACCTTCCCTCATATGATTTCAAGAGAGTTTAACTTTCTAAGACTACTAACACCACATGTGGTGCATTTTAAGCAATGCCAAAATCTCCCTCTAAAACCTTTTCAACTTAAAGAATGGTTTAATCACTATTGATGAATTAATATATGAGTTAATGTTCTTTTCAAAGGAAAGTCTTATACCCCTCAACACCTTGAAGGTTTTCTTAACCATGTTCTTGAAATTGCAGTTTACTTGTTGTTTAGAGACCGAGATATGGATACAGGAGCACAAATGTGTATTGGAGGACAACGTTGGGATTCCATCCACCAGATTTACTCTAGGAGGTGTGAATCACTAAGTTCTATATATCATCGGCTAAAGTTACAGGGTTTCCTCAAGTCAAAACACAATAACTACACTATGCCGTCTCCTAGGGCTGATATGGGAAAGTATTGTAACTATTGTCATGACTACGTAAACAATACAAATGTTTGTAGTGATCTGAGACATGCAGTCCAACAACTCATTGATGATGGGAAAATTCCAATTCCAAGATCGTGGACTCCACCTACTCTACGATTTACCGATGCAGATTTGCCGAATGACTACAGTAATGACCGACCCTTGTCCATTACCTTGGTATCGGATTGTTATAAGGTCTCAGGAATTTTGGTAATTAGAGAGTCTACATTCAACATCTGCAGCAAAAGGATTCTCAAGAAATTAGGGTGTGAAGACGCTCCTTTAAGACCCTCGAAGAAGGTGGTTAGAATAAGCGATCGCACTCTCATGCGGGCAATTGGGGAAATCACCTTAACATTAGGATATCATGATTGGGTTTGTAATGATGAGTTTCAAGTAATCGATGACCCGAAAAGCCTCACCTTTACCCTGGGAAAATCATGGTTACAACACATAGGGGCAATTGCCTCTGCACTCCATCAGAAAGTCAGATTTTCAACCCCGGGCGGCGTATTAACCATTCATGGGGATGCAGTCTTACCACACACGGCAACCACGATGTGTAATATGGTGAGCTTTGGGGAAGGTTCGACTTCGAAACCAAAGAAGGAGAATTGTGAAAAATCATTATGGGATTTACTATCAAATTCCTCAATGTATCGTGAGGCTTTTAGTGATTATCTCAAAAGAACAATCATAAATGCCTCAACCCCTTTTAGATATTTGAGGGAAATCTTCAAACTTGATCTGCACCAGGTCAAAGACGATTTGATTAGAAAGGGTTTTATAAATGACTCACTGGATCATGCAATGATATGTCATAACATCAAGTATTATCATGTTCACATTGATGAAGAATCTTCCATTAATATGTGCCCGTACCATACATTTGTTGATTGGGAATTCGAGGAAGAAAAACTTAAACCTGTAACAATAGATGATTTTTGCAACAACGATTTATATGAAAATGTATGTGGTAAAATTGATGCAATTGTTAAATACAAAGGTGTAATTTTCACCACAAGTTTCATAATTTGTGATATACCAGTTCCCTATGATATCAAACTTGGTCAGCCTTGGATTTACCAATTTCATCCCCTTATGTTAGTTCAATCCCAAAAGACGCCGGCCCAACTTCGTGAATCCCTGACCTTCCATGATGGCTCTAAGAGTTTAACTTTAAGGCCTGAATCTCCAAATGATAAAAGCCCACATCCAAAAGTTTCCACTATAGAACGATCCAAGGCCTCTCGCCAAGAAAACATTGCCCCCCATTCTCGTCAAACTAGCCTAGAATTATTATATGATGTGCCTATCCATGAATCAATGTATTCTCAAAACGTATTTAAAACCTTAGACGCTTTTCACCCTTCCTCACGAAAAGGGAAAAATGTCGAACATCACGATATTGATCCAGGACTCACCTTTACAGATAGCGATTTACCCCCTAATCACTATCACAATGAACCACTGCATATCACTCTTCGACACGGTGCAAGTTATATTAATCACATTTTGGTTGACACCGCATCTGATGTTAATCTTTGTTCCCGTGAATACCTGTACGAGATAGGGTACAATGATTTACATATCACTTACCGCTCCATTCTTCTCAGAGGTTTTGACCAATTACCTAGGGAAGTGACGGGGTCTATAGTCTTACCTTTGGTACATGAGAATGCTCTATTCAGCATAGAGTTTATGGTAGTGGATTTTCGACTCTCATGAAACTTGTTACTAGGGAGACCATGGCTGCACGGGTGTAAAGCAGTCTCGTCTAGCTTACATCAAAAATTAAGAATGAGAGCGTCATGGGGCATCATCACTATATGTGGTGACTATAGCAGGGGAGCCTATGAAGGAGAAAGCTCGTCACAGTATGGTGGTTGGATAAACACAATAAGCACAACAGGTTATTGCATAGAAAATAGTGAAGCTGTTGAAGTAATAAGGCATCCACCCTTTGGAAAAAGAACAATATATTTTCCTATTCCGGAGAATGAACGGGACAAGCCAAATTGGGTGCCTAATAAGGCAAAGGCCGATGATATCCGAAGAAGGTTTAATTGGCTTTACGACCAAGATATAGCAGTTCCTTGTGAGGGGGTTGAAACATCTGCAAATAAAGTGGCATCTCTTCGAGAAATCATGGAACCCTACATCTTCCTCGACAACATCGACCTTTTTACAACGGAATCGTGCACAATAGTATGTAAAGCATGGGCATCATGTATCTTGGACAAAGAAGATAACCCTTTCTATGTTGCTAAACGGAATGCTGCTTGGGAGAAGCGACTTTTGACCGGGGAAATAGATGCATGGCAGTGTCATTTTCATTAAAGTTTTTTTTGTAAAAGTTTTTTTTTTTTTTTTTTTTTTTTTTTTGCGAACTACAAGCGACTTGATCCCTAAAAAAATTGAAAAATTAAAAAAAAATAAAAAAAATCCTATAACAGGGTACGTAGGCAGCTCGCTTTGAGTGCAGTCGCAAAAATTTAAAAGTTGGTTTCCTTATTGTGTCGAACTACGATATGCCTGATTTCCTGAATCACCTTACACTCAGCACATTTCCGCACTCAGGAATACGTAGGCAGCCTTCGAGCCCGGCCACTAACAGTTTGTTATTGCTGCAGGATTCACTTATTTATTTATTGATTTATTTATTTATTTTGCTTTCCTTCATCGTGAGGTGGAAAATAGACGAAAAAGAACATTAATTCATATTTAGATAGTGATATAACCATAACAGTAAATAAAAAAAATACATAATGCAAAAGTAAAAAATGCCCTAACTGAATCTAGGATACGGGGGAGCTTCGAACACCTCTGTTTGACCCCAAGTAAACCCTTGGCAATGATCAACCATAAGGCAGACTCCTCAAAGAATGTCTTGAGGGGAATGTCGAATACTAACTTCCCAACCACAAGAGCGCATTAGGATAGTATGTCGCATAACTTTTGCTCGGTATTTGTTGAGTAGACATCAAGTCTAGACAGAGATGAGATGAAGCGGTTAACGTCCATCACTAATTCTAATTGTTTCACCTCTAGAGAGCGAGCCTTTTGCAATCCATTTTGAATTAAACAAAGCGAGAAAAAGGAAAAGCTAGGTCCTCTAAGCCTTGAACCAAAACCAAACTTCCAAACATGCCCGGGCTCTCGCAATATATACCCACCTCTACATCCATCTGAGCCATCCGATAAGGCTGCTAGAGATAGAGTATGAGGATCTTCTTGTGACCAAGGAGTAGTCGACAATGCCTTAGTTAATCTATCTATTATTATGAAGAGACTCCTTTGACCTATTGACCATAAAGTCTCAGGGAGACGAGACACGTAACGCCTATGACGCGGAGGTAGTTTTTGAAGAAAATTCTCCTTAGATTCTCGATAGTTTGAAGGACCACCCATCATCATTGTTAAGTGATTGTAGGTTATGAAGTCTGATACACCCAACTAGGGATGATTAACTGAGCTTTGGGGTGGGCCTCTCCCTTAGCGTGAGGAAGTCCCAGAATAAATATTGCGAGGGGTATCGTAAGTCGATATGGCTATTAATCCTTCAGACAATCGAGTGAGTGAAAGGAAACACGTGTCACTCCATAGGAATAGAGTTGATGGGAGAGAATTATGCCCTGCGAGAATACAAGACCTTGTTACATCTATGTTTTCAGAGACCTCCTTGCCAATCGACAAATTAGAGATGAGTAAGACCAAACAAGTAGGAATATGGGCTTTGTGTAATAGGGAGATATTATGTAATATTTGACTCGTACAGTACCCACGAGCATCCCAAAACAGTAACCTGAGAGATGAGTACATAGGAAGATTAAAAGGGAAATGTGATGGCAGGTTCGGACTCTCTACGAGTTGGCTAGCGAATGGGAGGTTTTGTTGGCTTATAGTAGCTGTGATAGGGTAAAACGAGTCTTCAGAGAAACGTAGAAATAGAGACATAGCTAGCACCATTGTATCTGCCACAAATAAGGAAAGTGACTCTAGAGAGTTATTTATCTCGAATACCTGGGGTGGACCAGTCACTAGTGCAAGTTTCACTTGAGGAACTGAAGGTGGGATAGCTGTAGAATTTTGATCATAAGGGAGAGAGAGGTTTTCCCTAGAAAATTAAGATGGATGATCTTCTGGCCGTATTGAACTAAGAATCTCGTTGCGTTCTCTTTCTTGTAACTCTTGGAGGGAGGAGCGCGAAGTGTCAGAGAAGAAGTGAATTAAATCTCTAACGCGTGAGGCATTAGGATCCATAACTTAAATTTAAGCAAAGTAAGCAAAATCTCAAAAGAAAACACTTGAGATTTTAGAGAGAGAAGAAGTGTGGGTGAATAATCCTTGTTCAAGTTTTAGTTTTTTTATAAGCCAATAACCAATGGTGTGTTCAACACGCTAGGAACCTTCGTAGTAGGGTCCAATATTTCTTTTTAAATTTTTTATTTTATTTTTTTTTAAAATTTTATTTTTTTTAGAAAAAAGGGGTGTTAATTTTTCTTTTAAAAAAAATAATATTTTATTTACTTTTTTTTAGCTTGTTGAAGAAGTTTTTTTTTGTAATGTTCCCTTTTTACCCAGGAAATCCACCTGGACCCGCACAGGATCTAGGCTTGTCCGGCAAACCTCTTTTCACAGTTTACAATCCGATTCAGTAGCCTTCTCACCGGGTCATTCGACACTAAGGGAAATTCATTCTCCACCACCAAGCAAAATGTCCGAGATTCCTGGCCATGAAAGTTCGCTAAACCCTGATCCATCCAATGATCTTCGAGGAATGATGCGAGCTATCCTTGATCGTCAAGATACTATGGAACAAACAATACAGAGTTTGTTAAGATAGAGTGCAAGTGCTCCTCCTCCTCACTATGATTCAGAGGTAGCTTCACCATTGCATTTGGATGATGGAAATGGTGATAGAGAAGCTCCTACCAAAATTGAGGAAGATATTCTCAGGCTCAAGGAAGTACTGAAGGGTATGACCAAAGCAGAACCTTGGTTAGATATTCATGGTCTCACCTTATTTCCGAAAGCACGACTGCCACCTGGGTTTAAGATGCCGAATCTCACGAGATTTGATGGTACAGGAAGTCCCACCAATTTATTAAAATTATACGTAGGGGCTATGAGCCCTTGGGTGTTGATGAAACTTTAATGGCGCAATTGTTTCAGCAATATTTAGATGGGGCTGCCGCTCATTGGTTTCTTAATCTGGAAAATTCAAAGAAAACTTCGTGGGCCGATATTGTGCGAGAATTTTCTAGCCAATACAAATATAATGAAGAGATTGATGTGACAAGGAGGGATTTGGAGACAACTGCACAAAATCCTAATGAGACGTTTTCCGCCTTCATTACTAGATGGAGAAACAAGGCTGCAAAGATGGTGAATAGGCCGAACGAGGAAGAACAATTACAGATGATAGTGAAGAATCTTCTTCCCTTCTATCAAGGACGAATGGCTTTCTAGTATTTTCCGTCATTTAAAGCCCTCATATCAACATGAACTTTGGTAGAGGATGCCATAAAAAAGGGAGATATGAAAAAGTATGAAGGGAGCAGCAGTAACACCTCTTACAATCCTAAGTTTTGGGGGAATAGGAAAACCAATAACAACGACTCAATACCCTCAAAACCAACAAACTTGATACACAATATTGGTGCCGCACCAGCATTCCAACTCACGCCGCAGAGGAATTTTTCTCCTTTGAACATGACCTATGCTCAAGATTTCTCCAAACTAAAAAAGGCCAACCTTGTTCAACCTTTAAACCCAAGGCCACCCCCAAGAAACCCTCCTCCCAGTTACAGCCCAAACCAACACTGTGAATTCCATCAAGGGCCTGGGCATGACATTGAAAATTGCACAACATTCAAGCATCGTATTCAAGATCTAGTAGATGGAGGAAGGCTTTTAGTTGGGGCACCCTCTGATAAATTTAAAAATACACAACCAAGCATCACTAATAATCCTCTCCCCAATCATAAGCCTCCTGTCACTATAAACACCATATCCACTACCAATAACCAGATTGATCCAACATTACTAATGGTTCGAAATACCCCTCAAATGTATGAGATGCCATTATCCGGAAATTATGTGTGTGTTGTGTATGATCACTCCACTCAGAAAAAGGTTAAGCTTGTGCCATGCAAAGGTTTGGATGTCATCTTCAATAGAGATTCATTCTCCGATGTCTACGCCACTATAGGATATGATGGGGCATTCTGCCTAATAGATGATGAAGAGGATGCTCTCTCGTTGTTGTCAATGGCTGAGAAAAATGTTGGGGCACACCTTAGTACCCCTAGTAATTTTCAATACCGATCTATCTTGATGATCTTAGTGATGATGAAGATCTACATGTGGCCCATTTGACTCGTGCAGGTCGTCATTTTAAACCTTCATATCTTGAAGATGAGAACCCTGTGGAAGCCCTGAGAAGGAAAGAAAAAGACAGGGAATTAGTAGAGGTGAATAAGGAAGAAGATGATGCTATTAAGCGCATGAAGGAGGTTAATGCAAATGTTTCTATATGGAAGTTACTGACTCATTCTCAACCTCATCGGGCCGCTGTTCTGAGACATCTCAATGAAGTTTTAATTAATGCAGCCATAACACCGGATCAAATGGTAGGACTTATTCATGGAGCTAACCGCACTTTAATGTTTACTGACGATGATCTCCCAGAAAGTGTCAACCATAACAACTCTTTGCACATAATTGTGAAATGTCATGGGTGGACAATACCCCGGGTACTTATTGACAATGGTTCTGCCATCAACGTATGTCCTTATCGAGTTACGATGAAGCTTGGTTATCAAAAAGAAGATTTGACACCTTCAAGACAGGTTGTTAGGGCTTATGACAATGCCAAAAGGGACGTTTTGGGGTCAATTGAGTTACTTTTGGAATATGGACCAGTGGCTAGAAATGTTGAATTTTTGGTAATTGATATTGAAGCGTGCTTTAACCTTTTTCTCGGTAGACCTTGGGTTCATGAGAATAGGGCGGTAGCCTCTACCTTACACCAAAAGGTGAAGCTGCTCACAGATCATGGTGCAGTGACACTTGTGGGTAATCCAGAAGTTATGAATGTTTCTAGTGTTGAAAAATCAGTGCTCCATTTAGATGAAGAAGAGGGTAGTCGATTAGACGGATTCACTATTCATAATATTGTATTTGATTCAAGTAGCTCATGGAAAGAAGAAGAAGAAACGGAGGAAGATCTGGAAGAGGACTTAGAGGAAGACAAAGAAACTGAGGAAGATCCGAAAGAAGAAACTGAGGAAGATCCAGAAGAAGAGCTTCAAGAAAATGACAATGATTCTAAGGTTAATCCTCAAGGAGCTAGACATGGAACAAATTGGTCCAATGAAGATGGGGTAGAAGAGGAGCCTAAAACTCCAAAAGACAGCGATCCTTGTTTTAGAGGAGAATCTTGGACAAGTAATTCCTTTAAAAATGATGAGGGATCTCGGAAGAGGTCTAGGGCCGAGGACTTTGATTTGGATTTTGATGTCCTGTGTTATAGAAGGTTGGTATACCCGGAGGAGTTGATTCTTTTCCCTAACTACAGGCATGTAGATCGTTATCTTAATCTTCCTCAGTTTGAGAAGTTCAATGGGTTGGGAGATCCTATTCTCCATTTATACAACTTTGTGAACACCTTATACCCTTTAAATGTTCCAGAAGAACATTTTCCTATGTTCTTTAATAGAAGTCTGGGTGGACCCGCATTATCTTGGTATTATACCTCAGGGGTAACGAGTAAAGGCTCTTGGGGAGAAATAGCTCAAGCATTCAGTGACTGGGCATTTGAATTTCGACAGACTGACACCGAAAAACTGAAGCTAGTGAATATGGAGCAAAGTGAGCGGGAATCATTTTCACATCTCTTTTCAAGATGTTCTTACATTCGGGCTCGACTTCGTTTTCCCATAACTGATCGGGAGTTTATGTTGATATTGCTAAGAAAGTTAAATGATTTTTATTATCAACATATGGTCTCCATCAAATACGCCGATCTCTCGCATATGGAGAGACATGGTTACGAAATTGATGCCTATCGACTACAGGAAAGAAGGCCTAAGGTGCACATTCAAGGTGAAAGAGCTAACAGGAGGATATTCACTCGAATCGACGAACCATTGGGTGTGGTGTACGATCGTTTGAGCAAAAAGGGTATTCTTCGGGCAAAAAGCTATGTGTATTCATTACCACCACATGGGACCGATATGAGACAATATTGTAGTTATTGTCATCTATATGGGCATAGAACCGACACTTGTTACGACCTTAAATGTGCAATCCAGGATCTTATTGATCGTGGGATCATCACTCCGGCCCATCCTAAGTCTAGCGTACCAGAGACAAGCCCGGCACAGCCACGGGCCTCTCAAGCTGATTTGTTCCTTCAACTACTCGAAGAAGGTCGTATCAAGCCACTACCTCGTCGAGAAGGAGCTGATCCTGTTGGACCAAATCTCAACAAATATTGTCACTATCATCAGTTACATGGCCATGATACTAACGAATGTCACGCCCTCCGTTGGTGTATAAAGCACACAACTGGAATTTCCTGCCCGAATCAGAAAGTGTCCATAAATTCCCTTTCCCTTTGGACACATGAAGATGATCCCACTCTTTTGATTGCTCGTCACTACTCGGACTACGAGAAAGTCTGTTGAAAACCTTGAAGCCTAAGGAATCTATACATGGGAAAGGAAGCATCTACAACGACATGGTGACCTCTATCTTACCCTCCATCAAGAAGGATGAATATGAGCACTGTAAACCAAGCTTTTTTTTTCCTCTTTATGTTTTCTTTTGGTACAAAGAACTACATACAGCTTGATCCCCTAAAGCACTATTTCATGATCATACACAAAATTGTACTTGCACGCACATTGTTATTGGGGTACGTAGGCAACTCTGATCGAGTGCAGCTGTTTCAAAAAAAAAACCTCCTTCTTCCGTTTTGAACTACGACGGGTCTGATTCTCCAAAAAAAAAGAGAAGAAAAAAATGTGAAAATACAAAAAAATCTATCTGGAAATACGTAGGCAGCCTTATGGTGCAAACCGAAATAATTAAAAAGTTTTTTTTTTTGGGAATGAACACCCCACTAACTTATCTAACTTAATAGACGTCCTTAAATTTATACCAAAATCTTTTTTTTTTTCGCATGCATTTTTGCATTTATCATTTACTTTTTTTTTTAATTATTTTTTTTAAAAAAAGAGGAGGAAATCCTAATCTTCGGTATGTAATGTTTAGGTGTCCTTTGCCAACCAATGACCAACCAAACTCGAAAATCTACTCTACCCTCGGATTCCATTCAAGAAATCCAAGATCCAATACCCCAAACACTTACTAGAGGACTTCAATTGATGTTGAAAATGGGTTATGTTCCAGGAGCTGTTTTAGGACGAAACGGTGAAGGCATGAGACACCCAATCCCAATAATCGATAAGCGAAATCGTCATGGTTTGGGCTTCGATGAGAACATGGGTTCTAAGGTTATGAAAAAGAAGTCTCTCATTTTGAATGGGCAATTTGTGTTGTAAAATGACACTGAGCCATTTTATGAGTTTCCTGAACCTTGGTATGACTTGGATAAAGAGAAAATTCTCCCTGGGTTAGAAATTTTCTTTGCAGAAGCAAGGAATGAAGAATTTATTAAGGAATGGTTTGATAAGAAACCAGTATTTAAGAAAGATTTTGATTGGGCTGACCATCTAAAGCAAGGAGTTCTAAGAGGCTTGTTTTCATCAATTTCTGATTATGAAGTTCGATTGGATCCCATTACTCTTATTACTCCAATAAAATCAGAATTTGAAAACAATATCCGATCCGAAACTCGAGAACAATTCCCTTTTTTCCCTAAACTATATCCTTTTCAATCCTCTATCTCAGACGGTTATGAAACCGATAGCTCATCATCTAGCCAATCATCTATCCATACACTGCCTGATATCCCATATCATGAAGATATTGATAAAATTACTTGTAAACATATTTGCGTACAAGAAATTGATCTTGATCATGAAGCATTTTCTAATAATGAACTTTTCAATGAACCTAAATCATGTGTGACACCCATGGAAGAGTTTATAACTTTAAACATAGGTACGGATAATGATGTCAAAGAAGTCAAGATAGGATCCTCCCTTTCCCTTGATGAACAAAATGCATTTATTATTTTACTTAAAGAATATGTGGATGTGTTTGCATGGTCTTATGCTTATATGCTTGGTGTCGATCGTAGCATTGCTAAACATCGTATACCACTCTATCCCGATAGCAAGCCAAAGCAACAAAAGCTTCGTAGAATGAAACCGGAAGTTAGTCTCAAAGTTAAGGAGGAAATTCAAAAGCAGCTTGATGCCAACTTCATCAAACCAATTTAGCATCCGGAATGGCTGGCGAATGTGGTGGTAGTACCCAAAAAAGATGGAAGGGTCAGACTGTGCATTGATTTTAGGGATTTAAATTCAGCATCACCAAAAGGCTATTTTCCTTTGCCCCACATTGATGTTCTGGTTGATAACACTGCCGGACACGCCATGTTCTCATTCATGGACGGATTCTCGGGATATAATCAGGTACTTATGTCAGAAGAGGACATGTCCGAAACTTCTTTTATTACCCCATGGGGAACCTTTTGTTATAGAGCAATGCCCTTTGGATTAAAGAATGCTGGGGCAACCTATCAACGGGCTGCAATGACGATTTTGCATGACCTCATCCACGATATTGTGGAGGTTTATGTTGATGACATGATTGTCAAAAGTCATGATCGTGAAACACACCTTGATGCTTTAAAATCATTCTTTGATAGAATTAGGAAATACAATCTGAGATTGAATCCTCAGAAATGTGTATTTGGAGTAACTTTGGGAAAACTTCTAGGTTTCGTCGTAAGTCAAGACGGAATTAAGGTTGATTCTGACAAGGTAAAGGCCATACAAGAGCTTCCTCCGCCAAGGACGGAAAAAGAGATTCGGGGATTTCTTGGTAGAATTCAATATATTAGTAGGTTCATATCGCAATTGACAACCCGGTGTGAACCTATATTCAAGTTACTTAAGAAAAATGTTCCTACAAAATGGAATGACGAATGTCAAGCCTCATTTGATTCAATGAAAGAATACCTCTCCAATCCTCCGGTTTTAATGCCGCCGAAACTAGGGCAACCCTTGATATTATATCTTACTATTGCGGAAACAGCCATGGGAGCTCTTTTGGCACGATACCAAGAGGGTACAAGGAAGGAAATAGCTATCTACTACCTCAGTAAAAAGTTCCTTGAGTATGAAACTAGATACACTCCTTTAGAAAGAGCGTACATTGCCCTTATTTACGCGACAAAGAAGCTTCGACATTATTTGCAAGCACATACTACTTATCTAGTTTCGAGGTTAGTGACAAGGGCATAAACGCGTCGTCAATTGTCTATCCCTAGATCAAATACAATTTATACAACCTAAACAAACCTAATACGAGTATAAGGCAAGCATAGGGGTCGAACCACAGAGAACGGTAAACACCACCAAATGTTATCGACAATTAAGCTAGTCCAGAATAGGGGATAAATAAACTAAAGTCTAAAAATGCTAAAACAAGAAATAAAACATTAAGGCACCAAGGGAAATGGGTAGGTGAAGATGTCACTTGATCATGCAATAACACGGAAGCAAAGCAATGGTAAACTAAGCATGCATGAATATCGAAGTAAAGGGTCCAATCTAGCCGCCTTCCGGGGTCAATTGGCTTCTCCTAACATAGCCTCTATGTTTCCACATTAGAACCATATACTAGGAGGTACTATTAAATAACAATCGATAGTAATGAATCTCAACTAAGTCAACTTCCGTTACTTGTTAGTAAAGACTCATCTTTGATCAACTAACAATGTGCACTTGCAAGAAAGACCAAAGAATATCAAGCATGCAAAGACTTTAATCACCATTAACATAACCCCAACATTAAAAGCATGAAAAATTAGCAACTACACCATCCCCACACCCTTGGCTAGATGACTACTCACAAATCATATTGAAAACAATATCAATCATCAAATCAATAAGCATCAACATGATTAATAAGCAAAGAAGAAAAATAAAAGCAAATAAACAAAATAAAAAACAAAGGTAAAGAGAAAGAGTAAGAAATTGCTCATTAATTGAAGATGAAGGTCTACAAAGGATCGAACAAGCTCCTTTTTCAAAATCCAAGTTCATTAATGAAGAAAACCTCACTTTCTCTCTCTACCAATGAAGACTAACCCTAACCTAACCTAAAACTAAAACTAATTAGAGAGAAGAATAGATAGTAATTGAATGTTCTTCTAATTACCCCAAAATTGGGTATTTATACTAAGCTAATAAAACTAGGAAAAATAGAAAAATAAAAGAAGGAAATAAAATAGAAAAGAAATAAAAGAGAAAAGAAATAAGAAAAAGGAAAAGGAAAAGAAATAAAAATAAAAGAAAAAGAAAAATAAAAAAAAACCAAAATCCCCAAAACAATCAGACGTTTTTATTTCTTCTTCCCCTTCACATTGGCTGCTTCAAGTTGAACTCCATTGAGGCTCATCTTATCACCACCGTTCATCAACCATCATCATCAAATCGAGGCCGTTCGATCCTCATTAAAAGCCATGTGCATAGCTCGTGAAATGGTTCGATCGAACCTGGGTTGGTGCGGCCGAACTACGGGGTTGGTTCGGTCGAACCATGGGTATGTTCGACCACTCCTCTTTGAATAACAAAACCCACAAAGTCTCTGACTCGAAGTTCGATTGAACCACAAACGGTATGCTCGAACTTGATTGATTTTCAATTTGTTCTGATTTGCTTAATTGAGGGGCCGAATTGCTTGTGCGAATTGGTTGCTTAATTGTTGCTGGTTTAGGTGCGACTGATTGCGGGTGTAAAGCAGGCTGTTGTGAGGTGAATTGCGGGCTGCTGTAATTGGTTGAGGGAGGTTGATTGCGGTGGCTGGGTTACGTTGGTGTTGGTGGTGTTGGGGATTGCGTGGCTGCTGTTGCGGGGCAATGGTGCGAATTGGAGCAGGGGGAAAGGGAGGTGAGTGGTGGTGTGTGGTGTGCGCTGTTGCGGCTGGTGGTGCTGGTGTGCGTGGTGTTTGCGGGGTTGCAGTTGGTGGTCAGATGGTTGGTTGTGTTGCTGTTGGTGTTGTTGCGGGGTGAAGCAGGGGATGTGCGGTGCTAGGTGGCTGGTGCAGTGGGCGCGTGAATTGGTGGGTGATTGTGGTTGTTGTTGCTGGCAGCTGGAAGTGAGGCAGGGGCAGCGAAATGCTTGTGTTGTTGGTGTGTGTGGTGGAGGATAAGGGAGGTGGGGTGAAGGTTAAGGGGCAGCAGCAAGTAGCAGAGCAAACCCGAGACTCACTCCATTTGGAAATTGCAGTGTATACCTTGAACCTCGAACACACCTACAAACACGAGCAAGATTGAGGAGACTATTGGAACAAAGAATAAAATAAAATGAAAATAAACAAAGGACGAAATAAAACAAAACCACGACAAATAGAATAAAATAAATAAATAAATAGAAATAAATAAAATGAAATAGAAAATAAGAGACATAAAACTAAACTAATAAAAATAAAACAAAAACTATACAAGCAAATAAAGTAAAATAAAATACGAAAATAAACTAAAGCTAATAAAATAAAGAAAATAAACTAAAACGCTCCAAAACTACCAAATAAACAAGAAACTTTATTAAAGAGAAAACAAGAGAAAGAAAGAGAAAATAAGATAAAATAAACACGAAAATGACTCTAAAACTACTCCCTAAGAGTGACATAAATGTCACTCATCAGTTAGATCCAATCAAGTACATTTTTGAGAAGCCAATCTTGAGTGAAAGAATTGCCAGGTGGCATGCGATATTGTTAGAATTTGACATTCAGTGCGTGAATAAAAGTCTGTCAAAGGGAGGGCTATATCTGAAGCTTTGGCTGATGGACCTATATCGGGTGATGAATTTGATGATGATTTTCCAGATGAACATATTTTCTGTCTCAGTACGTCACAATGGAAGATGTATTTCGATGGAACCTCAAATAGAAGGGGAAATGGTGCAGGGGTATTATTAATCGATCCTTGTGGAGTACATATTCCTTTCGCTGTGAAGCTTAGTTTCCCAACGACGAATAACACGGCTGAATATGAAGCCTGTATCTATGGAATCAAAGCGGCATTAGCAGCTGGTGCAAAAAATCTCACAGTATACGGTGATTCTTATCTCATAGTTTCCCAGACTATTGGAGCTTGGAAAGTTCGGGACGAAAGGTTGCAATACACGGAGTATCTTCAACAATTTATCTCATTCTTTGAAGAAATAGAGTTCAAACATCTCCCTCGCGAACAAAACAGTTTCACCGATGCTTTGGCAAATCTGGCGGTAAATTTAACTTGGGACGATGATGTGAAGGTACAATCGGTAACAATTGTAGAAAAAGAAATTCCAGTGGTTAATTTTAAACCAACAATTGCTTTATTAACCCAAGAAGATGATGAGGATGCTTGGTATACTGATGTTAAGAAGTATTTAATCAATGGAGAATATCCTGAAGGAAGTCACAAGAAGGATCAATTGGCTATTCGAAGGCTAGCTTCTCATTTCACAATATTGAAAGGTTTGTTGTATCATAAGAGTTTCGATGGAAATTTGCAATTATGCATCAATGGGGAGCAGACACAAAGGATCATGGAAGAGGTACATGAGGGAGAATGTGGGCCTCACATGAATGGACGAATGCTTGCTCGGAAGATTCTGCGAGCAGGATATTATTGGACCACTTTGGAAAGTGATTGCATCCATTTCGTACGAACATGCAAAAGATGTCAGTTATTTGCAAACCTTAATCATATGCCGCCAGTTAGCCTGAATAATTTTACTTCTCCATGGTCTTTTTCTAGCTGGGGCATAGATATCATTGGGCAAATACATCCGAAAGCTTCGAACGGGCATCAATATATATTGGTTGCTGTCCATTATTTTTCGAAATGGGTAGAGGCGTCATCATATTCGAAACTAGGGGCAAAACAAGTTTCAAAATTTGTAATCAATAACATTATATGTCGGTATGGGGTACCTTTTGAAATTATTTCCGACAATGGTTCGCAATTTGAAGGCCATCTCAAAGAAACCCTTGAGAAATACAAAATTAGACATCACCAATCATCACCATATCGTCCTCAAACCAATGGAGCTGTTGAAGCAGCTAACAAAACCATCAAGACGATAATCGCCAAGATGACAGATAGGGCTCGAGAATGGCCCGATAAACTTCCCTACGCACTTTGGGGATATATAATTTCCATTCGAACACCAACTGGGACTACTCCATATTCTTTGGTATATGGAATGGATCCGCTTCTTCCAATCGAAACGGAGATTCAATCGCTTCGCGTAATGAATGCAAGCGAGATATCTGAAGAACAATGGTTTAAAGAACGATATGATGAACTTTCTTTGGCAAGTGAACGAAGGTTACAAGCCCTTTACAACATTCAAATTTATCAAAGACGCATTGCTCGGGCATTTAATAAAAAGGTCAGGGAAAGGAATATCCAAGAGGGAGATTTGGTACTTAAGGAAAATCGAGCACCGATTCATGATCCACGTGGAAAGTTCAAGCCCAACTGGTCTGGTCCCTTCCTGGTCAAACATCTTACACCAGCAGGAGCAGTAAAATTGATGGATCTTGATGGAAATGAATTTGTTCATTTCACCAACCTTGATCAGTTAAAAAAGTATTATGCTTGATTAGTACGGTGTTGTATTTATGGGATTTGCAAAAAAAAAAAAAAAAAAAAAAAAAAAAAAAGGTAAATCTCCTACTAGCTCTAGATAGTTATGTGTATCATGTTAAAGTTTAGATTTAATTCATGTTTGCATAGCATGCTTAAGGGTCATGTATAAATATTCATTATTATTAAAAGATCATGATCAAGGCAATACTTAACAAAATATGATTATTATTATTTGATCATAAGACAAACTCTCTCGGCTTTTGGCGAGATTACATCCATTTTTAAACATGGAAACAACAACCACATACACCATACCCAAGAGACCAATGCCTTCGGATACGATTTATTATTTTGGAATTGAAAATACATAAGCAAGGGAAACAAAAAATACAAATTCTGAATTACAAATAACGAAATCCCTCTAGGGATTTATTCAAGCATCGCCCTCGAGGTCCTCCAACAACCATGTTGTATAGGACGCGGTTGGAACATCATCTTCGAGGACTGAAAGTGCTGGAAGCATTCGTGCAAATTGCCATACACGGGATGACGCCCTAAGAGCTTCCACACTACCGATTTCATAAGTGGTACAAGGTACCACTGGGAGCTCATGGAGCTCTAGGAGTCGTTGGAGTTGACCCGCTTGTCTCAAGCATCTCCAAGGAAGATAGAATGTGACACGACACAATCTTGGAAGTTGAACACCTCTGCGTCTGCTAGTGCTAATTGTTATGGAATTTATGTTGAGAAATGAAATGATCCATTCCACATCAGCTACGGCAAAGACGTCTTTCCATCCACCATGATTGCAACATTGACGAAATATAGGAAAAAAGCCTCTCTCTCACATATGTCGGGTTTGGTAAGGAGTTCAAAAAGGTGGTCTAGACAGCTTGAATTTCTCGCATAACCAAAGTTGAAGCACAATTGGACACCCTTTAACAAAACCACCTGGATTTTGTTTCAGATGGTCAAGCCCCATCATAAGTTCCCCTAGGATAAGAGGCCCTAAACGGTTCCCTGACTTAATCTGTGACAGCAAAGAAAGGCAACGAACATGACAGGAAAATAATGATTCTTTAAGCAAAACAAGGCCGAGCAATAAAAGGATGCAAGCTCTCTCTTGGAACCTTTTGAAATCCTCATTGTTGGCAGATTCCAAATGAGATAAAGAGAAGGTTTCAAGGAAATTCTCTAACATTAAGCTGTCAAGCAGGCGATAATTGCTCTCCATATTTAATGGTACGCCTAGCAAATCCCTCATGGCCGCATTGGTTGCCCTTGGGTCAGCAGGTGTAATCACACGGCCTTCTTTATAAAGATCTAAGAAACCCTCCACTTCTTCTAGAAGAGGAGTCATTTCCGTCTCTCCAAAACGAAAAACATGGCGTTCTTCATCCCAAAATTCAATAGCATCATGAATCATATCATGCCGAGGTTGAATAACTAGGAGGGGGGTGATGGTTCTAGTAAAGAAACTTGTATAAGAGGAAAGATGAGGTGGAGAAATGTTTTCTATCACCCCTTTTAGTTGGAGCTTTCTAGCTCCACTGATTTCATTGAATTCTAGAAACATGACATTCATTTTTTTTTTTCTTAGAAATTTGAGGAGAGAATAAATAAGACTTGAAAAGTTTGAAAGAAGAAGAAGGGAGTTGATTTGGTGTAGAAAGGAATGAATACCACCTTTTTTTTATAGGGGTGGTGGTGGTAATAGAGCCAGGGAGAAAAGGCTGAAGGATTTACTTTTCCGAAAACTCAGTACAAACCACCTGCTGTTTTTGCATCCGAAATCCATAAATTGTGTTTTTTTCAAGAATGATTGTTATTTTTTTCTTCAAGCTCGTGCAAATCGGAGTTTTAATCTTCTGCAAGGTTAAACCAGTTTTTCAACTACACCCAAGCCAACATTTTTGTTGCAACTGAGTGAGAATTTCACTCTATTTTTTTTCTTTCTCTTTTAGCCAGTTTTTAAACTGCACCTAAGCCAACATTTTTGTTGCAATTGAGTGAGGACTTCACTCTATTTTTTAGCCAGTTTTTCAACTGCACCTAAGCCAACATTTGTGTTGCAATTGAGTGAGAATTTCACTTTATTTTCCAGCCAGTTTTTTCAACTACACCCAAGCCAACATTTGTGTTGCAATTGAGTGAGAATTTCACTCTATTTTGTAGCCAGTTTTTCAACTGCACTCAGGTCAATGTTTAAATGAAGATCAATTAGGATTTCTTTTTTTTAACATACATCAAAATTTTGTGTCTTTTCTCAAACATTGATTATCGTTTTATTTAAACTCAATCAATGTGGGGCAATCTGTAGACACCAAATTTTGATCCTACCTTTTTAATCATCACTATTAATTATTTTTTATTACTATAATTATTGTTTTTTTGCAAATAATAATTATTATTTTGCTAATTATTTTTATAAACTTAATGACGTTTGTTTTATTACATAAAACGAAGGAAACGAGTAATAATAATGATTTTTATTCATAATTTCCAAAATACATGTTAAAATTTGTACTTCTAAATTACTAAATTACAAAATATTGAAGTACAACTGACACTACATACATTTCTACCCTGCTCCACCGAAGTAATTTTTGGGTTTTTACTTATGGATTAACAAGTAAATTAATACAACCATTAGGAGGACCACTAGCCCCACAATGCACATGAAATACACCCTTATCATCCTCATGTCTTCCTCAAAGGTGAAGACAGGCTGATCTTCCTGGTTTTCTTGAAACATGGTGGTTGAGTTTAATGGTGGTTTTTGTTTGATTTTTTTCGGGTAAGGAGAAAGATGGAAGAAGATAAGAATTAAGTGGTGAGTGGAGATTTTAGATAAGGGTAATTTCTTTTTATAGTAAAAGTAAGTATTTTAGACCGTATTTTTATACGTATATGTATAATAATCGTATAGTATAAAGTACAATATTTTTTGTCTCGCTAGGGGAATATGTCATTTTCCTTATAAACAAGTATCGTTTAACCCTTTAGAGTATAGTAAGTATATTAAATTGCTCACTTAGATTGTTAGAGTGTTTTTTTCATTTTATCTAGTGATTTTTTTTGTGATTTGTGTACTACCCTATTATATGACCAATTTACCTAAGCTATAAAGTCCATTACTCTAAAGACTTATGTCCAACCAATATAGGGAAATGACAAACATTCCCACACCTAAATGGGTACTATATGTTGTAGTGCTAAAGGGACCTCCTTTTATGTACGCTTGTTCTAATATCTTTGTTTTTTTTTTATCTTTTTGTTCCGCAGTTAATACTTGATCCGATAAATACAAGTTCAGACCTAACCTGTTCATATTTATCTAGATGTTGTATGGACGAGAGTAAACGAGGGATACCTATGTATAATTGTGTATGTTTGTTACGTTAAGCTTTAGATGAATAGTTTTTTCAGCGATAAAATAGGATCGTTTTTTTTTGTTTTTGCCTTTATGAGATTTCATCCACAATCTGACGTTCATGTAGATGCTTTCCGTTATTTTTTCCTTTTACTTTTTTTTTGTTTTTTTTTTTCCTTTTTGTTTTGTTCTTTATTTATTTATTTTTCTTTTTCTTTTTCCTTCTCTGATCTAGTTTGTGTATTCCTTCTTCAGTTTTGATAAGCAATTGTCAATAGTGAATTAACGTTACCTTTTTTTTTATCCCCCGCGGTTAATGTGGTATCCAATGAATTTCAATTTGGATCAATTGTATCAATATTTATCCGACGCTAATTGGGACAGCAGGATTTCATACGCGTCATGTATTGTATTTTACTATTCGAAACACTATTTGACACTATGCAAACACTATTTGGCACTATTCCAAATAGTAATTTCTGTTATGAAAATTTACTTTGCCGACATATATTTGGCTTCCGTTTTATTTGTTTTCCTGTTGTTTTGATCTAGTTTTGTATCTTTTATCTTTGTTTTTTACGACTATGATAAATACTCCCTCTGTCCCCTTTTTATAGTCCCTTATGGGCATTTTTCACAGGAATTAATAAACACAAATATGAATAGTAAAAGTACATTGAAGAAGTAAATTGACATTGGGTATACAAAAAAGTAGAGAGAGAAAGTAATAAAAGTACATGGGAAAACAAAATTTACATGGGAGATTTAAATTTGCACAAGTATTGTTGCAAATTGGAGGAAATTTTGGTAAAAAATTAATATTAATGGTTGTTGAAAAAAACAAATGAGGTGAACATTTTGGGACTAAAATTTGCTCATAAGGGACTATCAAAAGGGGACGGAGGTAGTATAAATTTGTGTTTTAGTAGAATAAAGTAAGATAAGAGTTCATTTTTTTTAAAAGTCATTCGGTTAAGGGAATATATTTTACTCTTGACCACCTTAAATTTATGTTGTGTGACTTAATATTGTATGATGTATTTTCACGTTGACCATGTCAATCTTATGGTTTTATATGATCCACTTTTTTAGTAAGGGTTATTATTTGAAATTCAGATGTTCTTGGGTAAATTTATATGTACTATATAATAAGGGTAGGGGTTATTTCTCTTTTACTTTTTTTTACTAACTCTGAGATATTTTGTCCAACCCTTTTAGTATTGTAACCTAATGTCTTTGTGTATCTTTTAGAGATGACATCTTAGAGCTAATTTTTTTTTTATTATATAAGTGTTGTTTTAACACCTTGGTGAGTATAATAGTGACTAATTAAATTTAGGCACTCTTTTTTTTGTATACCATGTGAGTATTTTTTTTTTTTGAGTGATAACACGACTTGGTCATACATATTTTTTTTATACATACCATGGCATTTTAGAATCTTTTTATTATGTGAATATTAGAGTTGATTTTATTACGGTTTTCTTTATATTATCAGTTTAAGCGTTGCAAAACAGATTAGCAAGTTTGTTACATGTAAAACAAGAGAATTTAATATCAAGATTCTCATTATTACCAAAATCTTGATATTTACCAAAGTAATCCTTGAATTTTAACTTATTTACTTTCTTTTATTTACAAATTAACCCCTTTATTTTCCTATAAATACCCCCCTAATTCTCAAGTTTTAAACACACCAAAAATTCTTACAACTTTTCTCTCTAAAAATTCTCTCAAAAATTCTCCTCTAATCTTTGTTTTAGTTAAAATCTCTCTAATTTAGCTTTATTATTAAGTTATTAGCTTAATAAAAAGCATCTTATAATTAAGTTTCTATTTAAGTATTGTTATTATCTTTAATTCCTATAAAAAAAACACAAAAATATTTTAAGTTCAAGTATTGTTGTTATTATCTTTGTTAAAAATATTAGTTTAATTGCTTAAGTATTCCTATTCTATCTTAAAACCAAAAAAAAGTTTATTTCTTAAGTTTAGCTTTATTTTTCAAGTTTATTTTCTCTAATCAAAAATAAAAAAAAGTTCATTAGCTTCATTTTGCTTTAGTTTCTTTAATATATCAAAAATCCAAAAAAATTACTTAGACTCTTTAATTCCATTTTAACTAAGGATTGATCATCTTTTCATCCTTGTTAAACCAAAGAGGTTATCCAAAAATTGCTACATCTAGCTCAAGGCATTATCTTCAATCTTTTATTAATTTCCTTAATTATTGTTATTATGCTAACTAATATGTTTGTTTCCATGTGATGTTACCAATAGGGGTAATGATGATATTAGGTGCTAAATTAGCCCTAAATCTTTCGTTACTCCACATTAGAAAGCCAAGCCTATTGGTGAGGTGATAGGTTACAAAAGAGGGAGGGGGGGTAATTGCATTTTGCATTGCATCTCTTTCTAATGCATTTTAAATATGAAAGGTAAATACATTCATGTGTCTGCCTAAAGCATATTTTTTAGAATGATTTATTTCTTAAAGTGAGCTTAAAGACCTAATGAATTAAGAGTTTATGTAGAGGATGTTCAAGAGTAAGGAATTACTTACCACGTCCCAAAGATGGCCTATTAAAGAACCTTTACGACTATAATCAGTTCCAGTTCTTTAGCTCAAGTGATATAAATTTTCAAGATCTTTCCAACCATATCTCACAATAATTTTTTTCTATTTTTCTATGATTTTTAATGATTTTTTTAGTTTAAACTAGCAAGAAGATGAAATATGTACGTTTTTCTCTTAATTGCTTTTTAAAATTTTTATTAATGGTGGTATGAAACCTATATTACACTATATTATATACATACTTCTTAACTTATGAAGTTTTAATGAAAATGTCTTTAATCTTATTTAAAAAATGATTTTAGAAATAAGAGTTTTGACAAGCCTTAATTCTAAGTGTTATTTTAAGAAACTTTAATCTTATTTTAAAGACGACTTCAGAAATAAGAGTCTTTATTTCTAAATGTTTTTGTTTTAAAATCTTTAATCTTATTATAAGATGACTTTTGAAATAAATGATGTCTTAAGGACTTTAATTTTCTTTTAAGACTTTAGAAATAAGAGTTTTAACAAATTTTATTTTTTCTTTTATAATTTTGTGAACCTTCTTATTTCAAACCCTTTTGTGAACAAGAATGAATCATAACTTTGATTGTTTGTTTTTAATAAGTATCAATATTTAATATGAGGTTATGGCCTCATTTCCAAACATGAGGTTAAGATTAATTATTTAGTCATATAAGGTTGTAACAATTATCCATCTCCATGAAAGTAAGCTTACATCCCATTATAATTACCCGATGGATTAATTGACAATAAGATATGATTAAATAGTTTATTGTTCCCTTTTATTTGGAAGTAACGCCTTGACAGGTGTCGTGTTTTACTTGGCCAATTCCATTAAGCCTAAACACATAACCCTTAAAACCTTACAAAAATTACCCTTGAGTGAATTTAAACCCAAAGTGAGATTATACAGTGAACCCTTACAGTTTTGTTCCAAAAAATACCTTGACCCACTAAAAAATCGTCAATTGGGACGCATTTGTTGAATTGTCTTATTCAAAAGACATTTTTGGTGATCACTAATCGGGGTGATTTTCCTCAACCAAGGTGGTTCATTTTATTTTTATGAGTGAATCCGTCAAAGATCACTAAAATCCCACTTACAAAATTGACATTTATATCAACAACCCAAATTAAAAACCCAATGGAATTGGTTATTTAAAACATGGCATCTGTCCGAACTACGAAGATTTTGATCCGTGAGTGAATTCAAAATCTCACTATGATCGGTACGTAGTGCAACTTTGGTGCTCAAACCTACCTTGTATTAATTATTTTTTTTATGTGGTTAATATGTCTTAAAACTTGATTTTTGACAACGCAATAGTAAGAGCCCGTTCCATAGAACGGAAGAGAAGACGAGTTCCAGACGTTCGATTCTCTTAACCTAAACCCCGAACCCTGTGCCTTATTTTCTATTATGGAGTTAGCAGTTGATTTTTATTAAGTTTTAATTTCTTAAAATTGACTGTTCTAAAATCCGTCCTTATTCGGATAAAAATAAGGTGGCGACTCTAAGTTTTGTTTATAAGTCTTATCAGACACCTAAGTGGAACCTTTTATAGACTAATTTCTGTCCACTAAAAACCAGGTACCACAGCTGAAAAAAAAAAAAACTATTCATCTAAAGCTATGCGTAACAAACATACACAATTATACATATGTATCCCTCTTTTACTCTCGTCCATACAACACCTAGATAAGTATCGACGAGTTTGGTCCAAACTTGTATTTATCGGACAAGTATTAACTGTGGAATAAAAAGACAATGACATTATAACAAGTATATAAAAGGAGGTCCCTTTAGCACTACAACATGTAGTACCTATTTAGGTGCGTGAATGTTTGTCATTTTCCTACATTGGTTGGGCATGAATGTTTAGAGTAGCAGATTTTATAGGTAAACTAGTCATATAATAGGGTATTGCACAAATTGCGAAAATCACTAAAAAAAAACACTCTAACAGTATAAGTGAACATATAAATATACTTATTATACTCTAAAGGAGTAAACAATGATTGTTTATAAAGAAAATGACATATTCCCCCGGCGAGACAAAAATATTGTAATTTATACTATATGATTATTATAAATATACGTATAAAAATACGATATCAAATACACACTTTTAACACCAACTTTAATGCACACATAATCGCATACTCAAGTTTCAAACAATTTCAATTCTTTTTATTTTCGAAAATAATAAATATGTACTTGAATCAAGATTAAAGGACGGTCGAGCCCGCGTCTCCCAGGAAAGTTACCTACGACGTTGAGGCGAGCCTTTCCTAGACAAAGAGTCGTACCCATTATAGGCCTCTCGTAGAGAACTCAAGAATCATTTTCTCCTTCATCTTTCCACAAATAGGAAAATAGTTTTTAAGTAAAAATAAGGCTTTTTATTCACACACAAATGCGAAACTCTATCTATCCTATATGCCCCCTTAAGTCTACCCACAATTTTAATTAATTACTATTCCAATTTTCATCTTTTTAGGACCTTGAATTCTGATACCACTTTGTAACACCCCCAAATCTCCCTCTACGGAAATACTAGTATTATCCGTATAATTATACCGTAGAGATAGATTTAGGCGTATTACCGCCGCGTGATTACGCAAGGCTACTCAACTTACTAAAAATAACAATACTTTGCAGTGGAAACTCAAATACTCTTCTTTATTAATAATAACCATAATAGTAACCAATGTTATGAGTACTCAAAATAGATACAAGACCAAATTCCTAATTTAGTGAAAACCAATCCCGGGACTCCAATGCATCATTTATTGACTCCAGCCTGAAAATAAGCAACACTGCTTACCATTACGGTAAACAGGGCGAACCAAAGCAAATAAGAAGTACGAGTTAGCAAAATATGCTAAGTACGATAAGTGCAAGATAATTAAACTCAATTTATTCGCAAACATGCTTTAAAACCAATTCCCAATAAATAATCCAATAATACCAAACTCATGGTGTAAAACCAATTCTCAATAATTCCAATATCAACAATCAATAAAACCAATTCCAATTATTTTTAAAAAACCAATTCCTCATATTAAAACCAATTCCTCTCCCAAGTGTGCACACCCCCCAAGCTAGTCTCCTTATGTTACAAGGCTATTCTTGAGGAAAGACCCGGTCATGCAAAGTCCAAGGCCTTATCAATAAACCAAATCCGCATAGTGGGACTACCAACATGCTTATAAAGAATAATAATAAATCAATGATTCAATAAATCCTCTTTTAAATCCAATAATTCAACCTTTAATGAAAACAATCCAAACTCCTTTTCAATAAATCCAACTTGCTTTCAAAATCAATCATTTTTAAACATGAATAATAAACTAATTAATCAGAACATGTTATAAAATCCAATACTCCATAAAACCATCTTTTTAAACATACTTTTATTTCATAAACCATAATTCAAGTCAATTTAATTCAAGCAACATAAATCATTCAAACATTTTCATTCAAATCGCTCACTTTCAAGGTATCTAGCCACCTAACGTACTTTGATCTTCGCTTAGCCAACAACATTTCAAAAGAACTCTCAAGTAGCTTGATCAAAAACACCCTACAAATAAATATAACCTTAATCAATATAAGGTTAACAAATAATCACAAATAATTAAATTAAACCCTCCCAACTATATGTACATGAACCTCTTAAATTAATTCAACATGAACATTATTAAAATTTGATTTTATATAATTAAAACTACTCATAATAATTTTATATTAATATCCCATAATAATAATAATAATTGAATAAGAGAAAAGGAGAAGAAAAGAATTGGATTTGCGCAGGAAATAATAGGCAGAACTTTCAGAGGCTATAACTCTTTTGATATAGCTCCGAATTGGATGATTCTTGAGCCTAACCTCAAGGATGTTTTGAGAGGAACAACATTCTGTGAAACGTTAATACCCCAAAAAATTGACCAGAAGTGCCCGAAAATTGGCTTCAAAGATGAACGGGATGATTTGTGTAAAATTGAGGAGAAGAAAAGAAGAGAATTGGTGTGAAGAATGTGAGAGGTATGAAGGGGTATTTATAGGCTAGTATGAGCATGAATTATGGTAGGAAAATGTAGGAAGAATCATGGTAATTAGGGTTGAAGAGATTACTTGGAGAAGTGAGCAAAGATTTAAGGAAAGTTTTGATATTTGAAGGGATTGTGTATAATTGAATATGGAAGGTATGTATGTCATGAAAAATATTAAGGAAATTGGAATTACTTGGGGAATAATTAAGAAGAATGAATGGCAAGAAAATATAATGATTGGATATCAAAAAGATGGAGAATTAGAATTATGGAAAATAGGAGATTTTAAGAAGATAATTAAAAATAAAAATTACCAAAATATTTTCCCAAAATCTTCATGGGATGGCCGAAATTTTTGAGCTTTCCTAAGCTCATATTTTCGGCCCTCCTATTTAGTATTTAGGAATATATTTTTCTAATTTTAAGGAATTAAAAATAATTGTGTAAATAATATTTATTGTAATAAATAATTAAATAATAAAATACCAAATATTCACCAAAGAATTTAACTAAATAAAAATCAGATTTTCACATAGGAAAATCCGAAATTATTAGCTAATTAATTGGGATTTTCGGATCTATTAAAATAATAATAAAATATAGCTTTTGCCTTAATTAAAATATCCAAAATATATAAATAATCCGGTTTTTAAAATAGGATAAATGGATAATAAATCTTATCCAAAATAATGATTAGTTTTCAAAATACTTTTGGCGCCAAAATTCAAATATCATTTTGGCTCCAAGATTTAAATAGTAAGTTGAATTACTAAAATACCCTTTTTAGAAAATAATAATTAATTAGGAAAATACGTATGAAAATACGGGGTATTACACCTAACTATACCCATTTTTTAAATTTTTCTTTAAATTTTTACGTAAAATCACACGTTAACCATAGATTTGGCTGAATAAACAACAACTCTATCTAAATATTCTTTTAATGTATCCAATTTAAATTAGACTTTTAAATATCATTGTTACTAATTATCAATGAAACAATTTGAGGTTTAACAAAAAAAAAAGGTCAAAATAACAATCCCAGAGGTCATTTTGTCTTTAAAAGAATCATGGAATTCATTTGATGACATCACAATAAAATGGTACAAGATACAAAATATTTTAAAATGTACATGTTGATAACCCCTAGCTTGGTTGGTCAATGCTTTCCTATTGTACTTAAGTTATCCATGTTTGAAACCTTACTAAACCAGATTTTTTTTTAAATATTTTTTTCAACCACATATAACCCATAAATTCTCCTGAAACTGTGTTATCTAAATATTTCTATAAAAATAAAAACTTAATGCTTATATATTTAAAAATATTAGATGTACCCAAATTACAATAAATGTAACCCATGTTTATGAATATGATTCCAGCAATAAAAAAACAATTGTATTAATTCCCTAATGTTTAATTTAAATAGTTCATTTTAGTGGATGTTTCTAATATGATGAATATAATACATATATGATTTCAAACTAAAATTAAATAAATGAAAACTAACTTAGTAATGGATAACATAGAACTTATATATAAGGAATACTTACAATTTACCTCGTTGTTGATATGTATTATTAAAAACACTTACAATTTAAACTCCGTGGTAATATATATAAAATGTACAATTATTTTAAGTTACAAAACGAATAACACACTTTTTTCTTTTGAAATATAAACAATAGACTAGTATTAACATATCAAATATAGAAGAAATCATTACAATCTATAAAAATAACTGATACATCTATAAACTAATCCATTTAGAAAGTGATGCACATAATAAAACAAGTATTGTACAAAACTTCTTGTTAATACATACTTCCTCCGTTTCTATTTAGTTGACTCGTTTGATTTAGGCACATATATTAAGGAGAGGAGAGAGAGTGAGAGAGAATCACAAAGAAAGTGGGGTAGCTTGTAAATGCAAGGTAAAAAAAGTTACCCCAAAAGGAAACGTGTCAACTAAAAAAAAACTTCCTAAAAAGGAATACGTGTCAACTAAAAAGAAATAGAAGTAGTATTATTGACGGAAATTTCACCAAATGCCACTGACAAATTTAAAAATTCACCAAATACCATCTTACTTTTCAGAATTTACCAAATGCCACTCACAAACAGTATAATGTCACATCGTGCCATTAATGAGGTATGGACGTTAACGATCTGTTAACGTGAAATGACCTCTATGCCCTTATTGTCTTTTATGGCCCCCTAAAGTGCATTGATTCTCTAACTTCTAAAATTTAGATAAGAAAAAAATCTCTCATTCTTCTTCTCAAACCTTCCCCTGTTCTTCGAGCTTTCAGCAACACTCAAACCTTCAAATCCATAAACAAGGAAGAAACTTTAAAAGGAAGACGCAACTACATTGACGCTTTATCGTTTGTTGAACTTGGGCGAACCTGAAAAGCGGTGAATTCTACTGGAGGTATTAGAAGGAAAACGCTTGAGTAAATTTTTTTTTCGGGGTGCTGGAAATTGCAATCAAGGTAATATTTGCACTTTCGTTCTCCATTTCGCGCTTTGATTGTGAATTTTTTTTATCAAAAATTGAGTTAGGGTTAGGGTTAGGGTTTTATGAAATGATCAGTTTTATGTGCTTATTTGACTTGACGTGTGAGATCTATTGTTAAAATTCATGTTAAAGATGGTAATTTGTGGGTATTGATTTGGCATTGATATGATTTGTGATTGTGAAGTGCTTGAAATTCAATTTTGGCAATGTCTGATGTGTTGGTATGTTGTTTTTGTGATATGAATGATGTGTTGGTATGTGGTTGTGAATTTGAATGATGTGTGTTGATGTTATGTGTAATTTGTTGATGATGGGATGAGTAGAGTGTGGCTTGATGTCCATTACAGAAATCAGGGCTTTGCTGTGTTGGTTGATGATACTGGCAGAACAAGTCTAATGGACTTGTATGAGTTCATGTTTGAGGATTATGTGAAACAAAATGTGATCCATCCCAATTGCTTCACTTTGTTTGTACTGCCACCTAGAAATAATAGGAAGTTGGAGTTATCTGGGGGTAGGGACATGCTTAAAATGTGGGAGTGGTTTCAAGGTAAGGAGGCAATATAAATATTCTTGGAGGAAGAGCAAAGTCCTAGGCAGGTGTTTAAGGATGCTGAGACTAATTGGAAAAGAGGGGTTAAGGCCATGGATGAGAAAGCTAGATTGGAGGAGGAAAAGGCCCAGGCTGAGAGAGAGTTAGAGGAACAGAAACCTTTTAAAGTTGCAGTTGAGGTTCCTGTTGCTAATGTTGATGGTGGTGATATGGAGTATGTTAGAGTGTTTGACACTCCAGGAGCTGATGAGGTTTTTCCAAGGGCATCTCAGCCTGAGTCTGAACAGAGTACTCAGCCTTCCACTCCACCTAAACACCCTCAACAAACTTCTCCTCTGAACCAGCCCAAATCCTCAAGTGCAAGGAAAAAAATGACTACTCAAAAAAGGAAAAAAACAACACCTAAAAAAAGGTCAACTAGAACAACCCAACCCTCCCCTCAACCACAAACATTCCCACCACCTGAACCACCACTTTCACCTGAACCACAAACAACCCCACCACCTCAATCACATGAAGCACCAGTTTCACCTCAACCATAAACAACTACACCACCCCTTCACCTCAGCAACTAGTTCCACCTCCACCAGTTGAACCTCAAGCAGAAATAATGGCAGCTGAAACTAGAAATACCATGCCTCAGAAATCCAAAAAGGTGGGTAGGTCAAGACCACCAGGCTTCAGAACAAAAAAGAACAGTGGCAAAGGGGTTTCTAGGGGAAGCAATGAGCAAAGGGTCAATTTAAGGAGATCTAAAAGAAGTAGGAGGTCACTAGCTAGGGTTGACACTAGTGAGGATGATAGATCTGATGATGATGACAGTGAGGATTCAGATTACATAGAATCTGATAGTGAACAATATGATGATGATGATCTTGGGGACTTTATAGAAGAAGAGGAAGAAGTTGAATGCTTGTATGATGACTTTTTAGAGAAACAATTTGAATATTACCTTGATGGGAGCCAAGCAATGGATAAGACATACAAGAATGGCAAGGTTTGGACACACTGTGAATTAGGAAGCATTAAACTAGAGCCATGGCTGATTTTTGGAGACAAAGAGTCATTCACTAAAGTTTTTAAGTATTTTTGTGTACAAGAAGGGTTTGGAGTATTTGCTGAAAAGAGTGACCCTCAAAGGTTTATAGCAAGATGTGCTATTGATGGTTGAAACTGGAGAATTCATGCTTTAACCATGGCTGACAAAGTGAGTTGGGCAATAAAGACATTGATAGGGGAGCATGCAACCTGTGGCAGGCTTGAGATAAACCCTGTTGTTAGGTGTGATTAGCTTTGCAGACATCTGCAGTCAGATATTCAAGCCAATCCAGACATTCCAGTTGAGTCTTTGCAAAGAATCTGTATGGAAAGGTAGAGAATTCAAGTGAAGAAATAGTTGTTTTACAAGGGGAAAGCAATTTCCAAGGAGATGATTGATGGTGGATTTAGAGAGGCATCAGTCTCCTTCCAAGATATGCTGAGATGGTGAAAGAGACCAATCCAGGAAGTTATGCACTAGTGACATGAACACAATTATCTGCAAATGTCCAACCTAGGTTCAAGGCATGCTTCTTCTCTTTTGCTGCCCAAGTTAGAGGATTTTTGAGAGGGTGTAGGCCTATCATTGGCATTGATGGGGCCCATCTAAGTGGTTATTATAAAGGGATACTGTTAACAACAGTTAGAATTGATAGGAACAATGAGATCTTTGTGTTTGCTTATGGCATAGTAAGTATAGAGAGTGTTGAGACTTGGGGTTATTTTATGAGGAATTTGAAGTGCCTTTTTCAGAAAGAGGGATGCAACAGAGATGATTGGACCTTTATTTCTGACAGGATGAAGGTAACTCAGAATTTGCTGTGCATTTTTTTAAAAATATCATAGTCCTCCTTTCTCGCTTGTTATATGCATATGCAGGGAGTTGATGCAGCAATTATGGAGACATTCCCCAGAGCTAGTAGAAGAATCTGCTGTCAACACTTGTACAACAACTGCAAAACAAATGGTTTTAGTGGAATAACTTTTCACAAGCTTTTTTGGGTTGCTGCTGATGCTTACAATCCATATGTCTTCAACAAAGCAATGGAGAAGATTCATGCCTACAATCCAAAGGATGTTTAGTACTTGAACAACACCACTGAGGTTTGGTCAAGGCATCAATTTGACCCAGCAATTTGTTGTGACCATAACACAACAAATTTTGTGGAATCATTCAACCCTTGTACCAAGCCATACAGAGATCTACCTGTGTTAAAGCTACTTGAAGGTTTAAAAAAGAATTTTCTCTCTTGTTAAATCAGTTTCTGAATGCAATTTCTACCTTGCTTTACTGTAATATCTATCTTGCTTTCTATTTTGCAGCTATCAGGCAATGGTGCATGAAAAGGATGGCTTCAAGGTTTGATAAAGCAACATCAATGGGGGATGGGGAGCTCACTGAGTATGCCACTAAAATCTTGCAAACAAGATCAGACGAGTCTAGGTTCTGCTATGCTACACCATGTGGGGGTGATGAGTTTGAGGTGAGGGATCAACATGTGTACTTTCCCATTAAACTTGGGGCTGGAACTTGTGGTTGTGGAAAGTGGTAACTTTCAGGGATCCCATGTAAGTGTGTGCTTAGGGTGATTTACCACCAAAGGATGCAGGTTATAGATTTTGTGTCACCTTATTTCAAAAGGAGGGCATACAAAAGCACTTATGCAGAGCATATGCACCCAATGCCTGACCAAACCCAGTGGCCTTCATTCAACCTCCCTGACATACTACCACCCCAGTGAAACGATCTGCAGGTAGACCTAAGAAGAAAAGAAGAAGAGGTGCAAATGAAGCAAGAAAAGGGAAGAGGCATAGCACAGTTAAGTGTAGCCTATGCAAGGAGTTGGGGCACAACATGTTGACATGTGCAGCAAAGAAAAAGATTGCAGCAGATGAAGCAACAAGTGCAGCAAACAACAACAATGCAGAAGCTGAAGCAAGCACTTTAAAGCCCAAGAAGAGAGCAAAGAAAACTGCTTAAGCTCCAAACCCCTGCCCTTTTGAATGCACAACATACTTGTTAATGAAGTCTAGTTGTTGAACATTATAATTCCAATGTGTGCTGTGTTGTGTTGGTTTTTTTTGGGGAAATATTCTGTGTAAACTTTTGGAAAAACATTGTCAACAGTGGCCTTAATTATTTGGATGAGCACTGGCTTTATTTTTTGGATGAACATGATTGAAACAGGAAGAAATATATAAAAGACATGTTCAAGTTAACACTTTATTCAATTTCATCTCAATTACATTTTGTTCACTTCATCATTACAATCACAAATATCACACACATCAATACACCTAATTTCAAAACAGAATTAAGAACTTTTTGCTGCTATTTCACTTTCTTCTTCAATTGCTTCAATTCATCATGCAAATTGCTATGTCCCAGTCCATCCCTATCATAGTAGCTTCCCGTACTTTGACCTTCTTGCAGCTTCAAAACTTTGCACCATTTGAAGCTATTACACGAGTCACACTTGTATTAAAGCCTTTGTGGATTTGATGTTGACTCCAAACTTCTAATCGCGTATTTTCTGCCACAACCGCAAAATTTGTTTGGAACGCGCACATATGCCCACTCGTGTTGAGGAAGATGTGTTTGATATCAAACTCATGATTATGCAAGTAGGAAGGATGAAATGTGTGTTCTAAGTCTTATATTTATACAAGAATGTATGTGCAATAGCTACTTGCCCCAACAATAATTCAAAATTGTTGAAAAAAACTAGTCGTTACTTTAAAGGTATACTGTGTACTAACTTAAATAAATAATGGCATTTGGTGAAATTAGTAATTATTCAGTGGCATTTGGTGAATTAAGAATCCCATTAACGGATTGTTGACGTCCAGGCCTCATTAATGGCAAGATGTGACATTATACTGTTTGTGAGTGACATTTGGTGAATTCTGAAAAGTGCGATGGCATTTGGTGAATTTTTAAATTTGTCAGTGGAATTTGGTGAAATAGTCGTATTATTAATACATATTCTTGTTCAAACACATTATTAAACCAAACAACAACATACAATACCATTATCCTAACATTTATAGCCCAATAAAATGTTACCCCTAAACCATGTACCCTAAACCCTAAACCCAACCCCTAACAAGGTTTATATGTGTGGGGAATAAATTTCAAGCGTTAACCCCTAGCTTGAACCCCACTGTGATCATACACTAAAGTACGGTGGCGTCCAAAAGGGAAGAAGATAGAGCAAAAGAGTCGCCAACAAGTTTTAGGAACTTGTAAACCGTTCACGAGGTGAAGGTTACACCCCTTAATGATCCAAGAGATCGTCAACTCCATAAGGTCTAGAACCAAATAAGGGTTCGGGGATGAAGGTACAAATCCAACCTAAAAGAGATTGAACCTGCCCTAATAATAGGCCTCTACTTTATTCTGATCGTATTCATGTGCGCTTTTTAATTAACATGCAATCAATAGGATTAACCCTAAACCTGTTTATCTATGTTGGTTGAATATTAATGCACAAACAAACTATTATTGGCGATCACTTGAAATTATAATCATATTAACCCTAACAAGATTATTAATTATCTTATTAAGCGTGATTACAAGTACAAATTCCCTTTAAACATACATAAAAGGCGTGATCAAGCAATAAATATCAAGCAACATAATAATAATCAATATCATGACAACAAAATTATAATATCATCAAGATAATAATAATCATAAAAATAATAATCATAAATTATAACAATTATAATCATAATCATGTTCATGCTAATATTAAAGCATAATAATAGCAAGATCCTAGGCATGATACTAACAAGATTAATAACAAACTCTAGCATGTCACTAAGCAATAAAAAAAATCAAAGCCTTAACCCTAACATGATACTAACAATCATAAATATTAGGAAGAACATAGGAAGCATCGCAGGAATCATAATAAGCATATTTGATATTATAACCTTTTCCCTAAACATGATACTAGGAATATCATAATAACAATGTAAACATGATTTCTACATCATAATATCAATTAAAACCATTAAAGCACTTACTTTGATGCCTCGTACCTCTATCTAATAAAAAAATACACGCGTTAGTAACTTCAAGGAAAAAAATAAACAAACAATTAAATTAAATAATTGAAAGAGAGATTTGGGACCAAACCCTCAGAAATTAAACCTTTCACGTCTAGGGCAAAGACAACTTCGAATATGGCTAGATGCTTCTAGGTCTTGTGAATGCGGAACTTTGTATGTGAAAGCAAGGTTTAGAAAAAGAAAGAAAGAATTGATGATTATAGAAGAGAATTAGAGAGAATTGATGATGAATGAAAACTGATTGTAGGTGAATTTTCGTGAGAATTAGTGGATGAAAATGGAGTTTTTAATACGTTATTTATAGAGAAAATCAGCCAAAAAGATAAAATATCAAAACAGAGTACTTGGCGCACGCCAAACGAGGTTGGCGCACACAAAACAGAGCTGGCGCCAGCACCAGCTAATTGGCGCCAGGCGCCAATGCCTAGCACCAGGCGCCAATGCCTGGAGTCAGGCGCCAAGCCTGTTTTTAACGCGTTTTCGAAAATCACATAAGTTTGCCGTACTGGAGGATAAAATCTTATCTTTTCCTCGAAAATGCTTTTTGATTTTAATTAAAACTCTGAAAAGTCAACAAAAGTCAATTTATTAATGCTAATTGAATTAGGAATGAAAAGAACCTTCTAGAAGAATCTAGAAGACTAAAACCATTCCTAATTGAATTAGGAATGATAAATCATATTAGGCCCTCCCTTTGATCATTGGGCCGCATATAAGGCTCAAACCGGGCCCAGTTTAGTAAATTGGTCATAACTTCCTCAATATTCATCGGAATTGGGCTTATAATGTATCGTTGGAAAGGTCTTGGCAAGCCCCATCCAGCTACACTATTATTAGACCCATATCATGGACCAACCAAACTGGATTGGGTGTTTTCTTAAAATAAGTTTTTAAAAATAGAGAGAAGAGAAAAGAAATTAAAACTTTTCGCAACACTAGACTTTCCACATTTTTGCTTCATTCGATTATGATTCGACGTGAAAGGTACTCATCACCGGGTTTGGTTTTGGGGAGACACAAATGGGTGTCTACAGAAGCCCCTACTTTGACTGAGTTTGGAGAAACGTGAGTTTCGAAAACAAAAGTCAAAGTATCGATAGGGACGGAGAATGATTCAGAACGTTCTGCGATCCTATATCATTCTTGTAACGCCGATACCTGCAAAACTAGCGTTAGTTAAACAGATAAAAGAGTTAAGAGACGCGTATCTTGCACCGTTGAGCACACGTCTCTGAAAGTAACCGATTTGCTGCCGTATTGTTGTTTTGATGACCTCCTGCAAGCTAGAGAATGCCATCCCGCTTGAAAACCGCTACGCCTGTAACTGCTTCCAATATAGAAGACTGCTTCGCCTGAAACGATCCTCTTCCGCTTTGATCATATTCCACATCCAAGGGAATACTATCAAAGATTGCTTCTCTTGAAACAATCCTCAGTTGTTTGTGACAACCCTCCACAATCTGGGGAACGCCATCTTGCGGTTCGATGTTCACTCGTCTCTGAACAAAGAGCTTCTTTTGGATATGTTCACGCGTCTCTGAACAAAGAGCTTCTTTTTGATATGACTCCAATTTCCGCTGTGATAGTCTTCGAAAAGATCACTGCTTTTATCCTTAATGCTGCTATGCCAGTACGTCGGCGCTTTGCTGCTTGTCGACAATCCTCTTTTATTTGGGAATAGTTTCCAACACAACTCTTGTATGATGTATGACAATCCGATTTAGGGAAAGTTGTCAATGCTACGCAACAATCCATCCTTGGAAATGTTGCCACAATGAAGCAACAATCCGTACCTCGGAAAATTTGCCAAAATCCAATCTTTGGAAAAGTTGCCAATGCTTCGTAACAATCTTTCATAAGAACTTTGCTACGATCGACAATCCACATCTTGGAATATAACTCTTAAAAGCAATCCATCTTGGAAATTTTCCAACGCTATGCGACAATCCTTTTGGGGGAAATATTGCCACTATTGACAATCCGCGTCTTGGAACATTTGCAAGAAAGAGTCGACCGACAATCCACTTCGGGAAAATTTGCCACTTGCTGAAATGAATGACAATCCACGTTGAGGAACCTTTGCCGATATTTATGATGAATAGAAACCTACAACAATCCTTTGGGAAGTTTTTCCATAGGGAACTGGGTGTATGACAATCCAATCTCGGAAAACTTGCCAGCGATCTATGAATGTATGACAATCCGAGCTTCAAAACTTGCCAAATAGAGAAGGAGCACGACAATCCACGCTTGGAAACTTTGCTAGAGATGACAATCCAATCTTGGAAAAAATTGTCGTTGAAGAAGATGCACGACAAATCCATTTTTGGAAATATTGTCAGTTGGGGATGACAATCCAATTTTTGGAAAAATTGTCGTTTAAGTGCTTGCTTTTGAACCGATTGTAATGAGCCAGTGTTTTAGGCGCTTAAGCTAAGTGAGACGATCTTTCGTCAGGTCGATCACTTATTGTTATTGTAATGAAACTGACTACTTAATCATGTCAAATTGCTTATAGGGGCTAACTGGAGTACCAAGGAACCCGAAATTGTTGTATGAAGTCGAAATCACCTTTCTGAGAGGCTTCAAGCTCTATCGTTACTGAAAAGATCTAGCGCTAGGCGCTGGAGTAGGGTCTTCCCTGTTCTGCTGCACCTGTATTTATTTTGACTATAGAACTTTGCCAATCTTTTTAATTATCTTAGGGTTGACCTAAGGTTTAGCGTTGCTTGCCTCATCGACTTGACACGACTCAAGGCATAAACTTGACTCGCTGTGATTGACTCGAGGTTGACTCGACTCAAAGTGTTTGACACATGTGAATCGTGACCCGTGTGTGCATATTATGATTGTGCGACTCAAAAATGCAAAAAAATAAAAATTTTCCGTCATTTTTGTGTGGAGGGTATCGACTTTCTCCCGAAAAAGAAAGACGCGAAAAAAGAATCGAAGATTTTTTGAAGGTGCTTGTTGAATGAGCTTAATCAATGTTGTTTGATACTATCTCTCAAGGTGCAAGGATTAACCCATCCTAGGCTATCTCAACTGTTGACTCCATGATGAAAGTATTTGGGTAACTTAGGCACGGAGGCTAAGCACTTCGTACTTTGTGATGCAATGATGAGTGATCTTGATATGACAAGGCATGCTTCAACGGTGTATTAAGATTTCATGACAAAGGGTTCCTAAGGGAAGTATATTTGGTCATGTATCTGTGCAGTGTGTGATAGTGACACTAAAGCTAGGCCGCAAAGGCTAAGTGTGTGGAGAAAATATTATTGAAAAGAGTCCAATGGTGGTGACTCTTAAGCTAGGTAAGCTAATGACGTAAGGATCAAGCCCCCAAGTCTAGCTCTAAGTGAATAGGGATGAGAATTAGAGATCCCTTGATATGATCATGGTGCAAGTGTGTGAATGTGAATATAAATGCATGTTTATTACGGCCGCACCTCGATATGAGGTTGCCTACGTATCCGTTAGGAATCAGGCCAAACGTAGCTCTAGCCGAACCTCGCACAAGTGTGTATACCTCAAAAAGGTCTTTTTAAGGGTTGTAACGTGGTTAGGCTAAAGGTTTTAAGAAGAAGGGGATAAAGGCTCAAGACCCTAGATAAGCCCCCAAGGTGTGCAACCTCGTTTTTGAATCTTTATATTTAAATGCTTGAGTTTCTACTCTTTTTTAGCTCTCTTTTATTTCATTTTTATAAGTGTGGGCAATCCCGATCATGCGGTCTATCACTCACTTGGCATTCATGTTTCTCAGGCACGGTACCGAGCACTCGATAAGAGACACAATCTGAGACGTGTTCATATCGAAGATATTTTCATATCAAAGACATTGGAACACTTGCCCTTTTGTACACTTTTATTTATTTTTTATTTTTATTTTATTTGCTATTGCATTCTTTGGAAATTACTCAAGATTTTTAGAATTGCATAAGTTACACACCATCCCATCCCAAGGTTAGGTAGATGTAGGTTGAAAAAAGAAAGGTCTATCGTTAGACGAGGCTCAAAGTGGTTTATGAAGAAAGGATTGTATATTCGAAAGGTGAAAGGAGATATGATTTGGCTACAAGGGGTGCCTCAAATCATTGGTATACCTTGTGCTTAATTCGACATGGATGTTTTTTTTTTAATGCAATGTAATGAAATGATCATATGTAAGGAAATAAATGCTCATTTTATTAAAAAAAGGAAAAGAATCTACAAAATTCATCTAAGAGAAAAGAAAGGAAAAAATGAAAAAGAACTAGAAAAAAGAGGTCATGAAATCTTGTCATTGAAGCTCGCCTCTGTCTTGTGTTGTTTTCTCCGACATCATCCTGTCTTCTCGGTAACTAGAGGCAATGGGATCTTATTAGCCTCTATGAGATCTTGAATGAGGTTTTGAAACCTGTAGCATTCATCAGTAGTATGACCGCGCCCTCGATGGTACTTGCAATAGGAGTTTGGATTCCATCTCGAAGATCGATTTTCTGGTGTTGGATCCTCAGTAGGGCCAATAGGTTTGATTAATCCTCGATCATAGAGACGATCGAAAGCAGCATCGTAGGTCATTCCAATGGGTGTGAACTCTCGCATGGGTTTCCTTTTAGATCCTTGATTGTCCATGGCTAAGACACCATTATGGTCAAAGGTACTAACATTATTACTAGAGTCGGCATTTTCGGAAGAAGAAGGATTGTCGTTTTTCTTTCCTTTCCAGCCACCGTGGTTACTATTGTTAGTAGCTTTTTGCTTTGCGAGGTCGTCTTCGATCTCGATACCTATGTCATAGAAGGCTCTGAAAGTATTCAAGTTGTGTTGATATTTTAAATGCTTTGAATACTTTTCTTGGAGATTCTTGATAAACATCCTCACAGACTCCTTTTCGGTGGGGACCTCAATCATCTTAGCGGAAGTTTCTCTCCATTTATTAAAGAAAGACGTGAACCCTTCATTTTATTTTTGTTTTAACATCTCGAGTTGTCTATGATCGGTTTCAACTTGGATATTTCACTTGTACCTATCAAGAAAGCGTTCACTATCGATTCCCAGGTAGAGGTTTTCTCCTTGTCAAGGGAGAAGTACCATTGTTGGCAAACGGTTTCAAGAGATAGTGGGAACAAAGAGGGGAAAACATTCTTATCGATACCCTTAATGTTCATTATAGTTTCGAAAGCTCTTAGATGAAAATAAGGGTTATCAGTTGCCTTGAATTTAGGGATGTCAGCGGCGTTGAACTTATGCGGAAGAAGTTCCTTGTCCAGCGAGACCCCTTGTGAACTCATGCCCTGAAATTTATAGTCCCTACATAGCTTGCTTAGACTCTCTTGCATGAGACTCATTTGTTGTTTCTTCACAGGGTCATCAATCTTGAGTGTGAGTAGCTTCAGTGTCTCAGTCACGGTAACCAATTGATTCCTAAGCTCATTGAATTCTTCTTGACTTGCCATTATCCTTTTAGCCTTCCTCTTTTGACGAATTGGTTTATCAAAAAGTGAGACTTGAACAAAGAGGTTGTCCTTGATTAATCGCCCTTCTCTCCTCAACCAAGTACTGTGGAAAAGGAATTTGGGGATAATTATTGTTAATTATTTGAATCAAACTTCATTCAACATGCAATGGATGGAGGAAGTGAAGAATAATTAGGAATATAATGTACCCCCCAACTCAAATGACGGAAAAAAAACCGACTCATGCATGAACCTAAGACATGGTCATGGTGATGTGTACTCAAAGTGTGTGCTAAGACTAGTGAGTGTAGGTGACATGTTAAGACTATTTTCATGACCATGTGGCTAGACTATGTGACTAGACTCAAGCAAAGACTAAGTTAAGACTTCACGTATATGCATTAAACTGGACAGACTGTGGTATTTTAGTCATAACTTTTTATCTTTGACTCTGATTTAAATGAAACCAACGCTAAATTAAAGATAAAACTCGGGGCTACAGATCCATAGGTTTTACGACTCGTAGTTCTTCCTAGAACTCTAGATATGACCAAAACAAGTTGACGTTTGTGCAGAATACGGGAATAAAAATCCGGGTTGACTTAAAGGAACTATGACTCGATTTTATATTTATTTATTAGCTCAAATTAATTAATTAATTAATTAAACAAAGTCATTTAGTCATTAATTAGTTTATTAAGTCTTAACACAAGTCAAACATACGGTTAAGAAAACATAGAATATATGCACAACAAATAATGCACAATTAGTCAAGTAGGCACAATATGATGCAATGAGTTCGCAACCTAACCATGGCTCTAGTTCTCTAAAGTTCGGGATATGGTTTAGTCAATAGAGGGTCCATGGTTAATTGTCTGGATGCACCGCGCGGAAGCCTAACCGTGAAGGGTTGGTGCGAGTGGATGGGACACCGCGAGTTTAGAAAAAACTCGCTTCCATGGTTTGGTGAATTCAACATCTCGGATGTACCCTTTGTTGCACGGAGCGTTCAATCGGGTAGATGGAGCATGAATTCCCAGAGGGTTATGTCCATATGTAGAACACATATGAGTTTCAGAAAAGTGAGAAAAAATACAATCAGGAAGTAGGATCGAGCAAACAATACGAAAACCGGTCGAAATTAGAACGCATATTTCTGACTCGGTATTGGGGGAAATTGGCGCCAGCAAACAGAGACTGGCGCCAGCTTTTAACTGTAGCGCCTGGCGCCAATGATGGCGTCTGGCGCTACGGCTAAAATGCTGGCGCCAATGCTCTGGTCATTGGCGCTACTTCCCACATGCCTCAACAGCTTTCTGTGCTCGATAAAATTTTCCAGTTTCGCGCGGTGTTATTTCGGTCCTAGTTGTGAAAGATATTTCTCAAATTTCCTACGTGTAAAATCCTATGTTTTAAAATCATTACGGATGGTCTTTCCAATGAGATCTTTTTCATGCATATGACAATAATGTTAATAAAAATTACGCACATGAAATACTTAGAACTTTTCGAGTCTCATCCACTCATTCTAAATCATTGCCGAAACAAATTCAGGAATTAAAATAGAAATCCTCCCTAGTGGAGTCGCCAAAAACTGTGGGGAATAAATTTCAAGCGTTAACCCCTAAATTGAACCCCACTGTGATCATACACTAAAGTACGGTGGTGTCCAAAAGGGAAGAAGATAGAGCAAATGAGTCGCCAACAAGTTTTAGGAACTTGTAAACCGTTCACGAGGTGAAGGTTACACCCCTTAACGATCCAAGAGATCCTCAACTCCATAAGGTCTAGAACCAAATAAGGGTTCGGGGATGAAGGTACAAATCTAACCTAAAAGAGATTGAACCTGCCCTAAAATAGGCCTCTACTTTATTCTGATTGTATTCATGTACGCTTTTTAATTAACATGCAATCAATAGGATTAACCCTAAACCTGTTTATCTATGTTGGTTGAATATTAACGCACAAACAAAATATTATTGGCGATCACTTGAAATTATAATCATATTAACCCTAACAAGATTATTAATTATCTTATTAAGCGTGATTACAAGTACAAATTCCCTTTAAACATACATAAAAGGCGTGATCAAGCAATAAATATCAAGCAACATAATAATAATCAATATCATGACATCAAAATTATAATGTCATCAAGATAATAATAATCATAAAAATAATAATCATAAATTATAACAATTATAATCATAATCATGTTCATGTTAATATTAAAGCATAATAATAGCAAGATCCTAGGCATGATACTAACAAGATTAATAACAAACCCTAGCATGTCACTAAGCAATAAAAAAAAAATCAAAGCCTTAACCCTAACATGATACTAACAATCATAAATATTAGGAAGAACATAGGAAGCATCGCAGGAATCATAATAAGCATATTTGATATTATAACCTTTTCCCTAAACATGATACTAGGAATATCATAATAACAATGTAAACATGATTTCTACATCATAATATCAATTAAAACCATTAAAGCACTTACTTTGATGCCTCGTACCTCTATCTAATAACAAAATACACGCGTTAGTAACTTCAAGGAAAAAATAAACAAACAATTAAATTAAATAATTGAAAGAGAGATTTGGGACCAAACCCTCAGAAATTAAACCTTTCACGTCTAGGGCAAAGACAACTTCGAACATGGCTAGATGCTTCTAGGTCTTGTGAATGCGGAACTTTGTATGTGAAAGCAAGGTTTAGAAAAAGAAAGAAAGAATTGATGATTATAGAAGAGAATTAGAGAGAATTGATGATGAATGAAAACTAATTGTAGGTGAATTTTCGTGAGAATTAGTGGATGAAAATGGAGTTTTTAATACGTTATTTATAGAGAAAATCAGCCAAAAAGATAAAATATCAAAACAGAGTACTTGGCGCACGCCAAACGAGGTTGGCGCACACAAAACAGAGCTGGCGCCAGCACCAGCTAATTGGCGCCAGGCGCCAATGCCTAGCACCACCAATGCCTGGAGTCAGGTGCCAAGCCTGTTTTTAACGCATTTTCGAAAATCACATAAGTTTTCCGTGCTGGAGGATAAAATCGTATCTTTTCCTCGAAAATGCTATTTGATTTTAATTAAAACTCTGAAAAGACAACAAAAGTCAATTTATCAATGCTAACTGAATTAGGAATGAAAAGAACCTTCTAGAAGAATCTAGAAGACTAAAACCATTCCTAATTGTATTAGGAATGATAAATCATATTAGGCCTTCCCCTAGATCATTGGGCCGCATATAAGGCTCAAACCGGGCCAAGTTTAGTAAATTGGTCATAACTTCCTCAATATTCATCGGAATTGGGCTTATAATATATCGTTGGAAAGGTCTTGGCAAGCCCCATCCAACCACACTATTATTAGACCCATATCATGGACCAACCAAACTGGATTGGCTGTTTTCTTAAAATAAGTTTTCAAAAACAGAGAGAAGAGAAAAGAAATTAAAACTTTCCGCAACACTAGACTTTCCACACTTTCGCTTCATTCGATTATGATTCGACGTGAAAGGTACTCATCACCGGGTTTGGTTTTGGGGAGACACAAATGGGTGTCTACAATATGCAACAGTAATTATCGTAATATATTAATAAGTGTCATATTAACATTCAAGGATGGATGTGGTGTGGGAATTAACATTCGATTGTTGAGAACTTTCTGAGAACTCATGACGACTTGTCCGGAAACGCCTCTTCCACAACTACATAGGTTCATAGTTTTTCTAGGCTGTTGAAATACTTGACCACTAGGGCTTTGATTTAATCCTCCGTATTGGGTTGTGCTAGTAAATACCTCAAGGGTTAACTGATCCATAGTGGACAGGACCACTGTAAACAAAGTTGAAATTACAAGCATGGTGCTGCGGATTCACTCCATAAAACTAGTTTGCGTCACCAAAGATACCATTGTCAATTGGATCATCCCCAAGTTCCTAAACATAGAACGGTAAAAAAAAAAGGTCTTAATGATAGCAAGAATCTATATATCTATATATATATATACTAAAATAAAAACCGTTAATGTCATCATTGCATACGTGTCACTTTTTTATTTGATTTTTTCCTTCTAAAATGTAAGGATGATGTCATTTTTTTTCCTTTTTAAGCTAACCTATTTAACATAGCTTTGAAAATATATTCCATTTGAATTTTTAAATTTTATATTTTGGGTTTTCTACACATATTAAGCTATTTTAGTTATTTACCAGTTGTTAACAATAGTTAATAATATAATTTATTGAAATTTATTAATTAAAGATGAAAATTATGCACTTTTGGGAATTGTATATTCATATGTATTTAGAAATTAGTTAGGAAAAATGAGTAAGTTATTTTCTTTTAGTACGTATTAAAATTTTATAATCATCAATCAATAACTTAATACTAAAACAAACATCGGGAGTGACACATGTCACATCTTGGTGCTGTTTTTTCCCTCCAAAATCCCCCATTCCTTTTTAACCATTTTTTTGGTGAATATTTGATACAATTATAATGATATCATTCCAAATCTTTTATATTATTTTTATGAAAAAAATATTACTTTTATTTGGTGTTCATAATTGATAATTCTTCCATATACATTTATCTAAAATATTATTTCAACTCCTTTTTAATTATCTGATAAACGGAGTAATATTAGAATTTGCTAAGGAAGTAATACTCTATAGTAAAATTGATTCATATTATTGATACAAGAGAAATTACTTTAAAGCATCACTTTTATTTGTTATGTATAATTATTTTTTACAGAAAGATTACATTTACCGTGAATGACACGGGCCTAAGCTAGCTAAAGATTATATATAAAACCAGAATAATTGTAGTTCAATCAATCTAACACATTCCGCTTTCCATTTCACTTCTACAGTGTCAAACACACTACCGTATTTTAATTTATTATTGACAAAATGATCCTACGTATAACAAAAGGCAAACAAACCTCGATTTCATTTAACAATTGCTTCCATTACAATGGAACCCATAAACACTCCTTCTTTAATTAAATAACATTTACATGAAACAATTATAAAATACACGAATCCAAAACAATATGCAAAGCAATTTATTAATCTAAAATATTTACTCTTTCAAATCAATCTTTATAAAATTTCTAATTTTAACTCAAAATTCATTTTTTTTCAAAATCAAACAATAAAAACCCTAAGTTATTACCAAAATCAAATTAAGAAATTTAAACGAATTCAACAACAAACAAGATTACCAGTGAATAATTGTAAATGATTGACGAATTTGATATCCACACTTGAGTAATTTCTTCACACTTCGTTCCCTTATTTAAAATAGTATGTTCTTCGCCGAGAAATTTTGGGGGAGAAGATGAAAATTTTTTACACTTAATTGAGAACTTAATTGTGTATTATCCATTAATTGATTGTTGGTGCCCAGTGAAAATCATCTCGCTTAGCTTCCTCCCAATGGCGCCCAAAGTGAAAATTTTGCCGCCCCTTCTGTCCCTCTTCTTTTTTTCCTTTCCCTAACTTCAAGGCTGGGTTCGTTAGCGATTACTGATTGGTGGTGTACAGTATTCTTTGGTACACTATTTTTACCAAATTCATTATCCTAAAACTCCGCGCATTTGCAAGTGATGCAAATGAAAAAAACGAAGGGAGTATTTAAAAATTAAATAAAAATAGACCAAACCTTTGACTATAGTTAAAATTTTAATTAAAAAAATAATAAAATTTGCAAATTGCAGCCATTTAAAGTTCGTATTTTGCAAATTGCAGCCATTTAAAAAAATTGCAAATTGCAGCCCAAAAGTTCGTATAAATTGTAAATTGCAGCCCGATTCAACTTTTTCATCGGTTTACATGTCAAGAAATCTTCGATAAAGGTTTTAAGGGACATTGTAGTGTAGGAGTTTATAGGTACTACGCAGCGGAAAAACATGAATCATATTATATTCAATCAAGTACCAATCCCAAAATCACATGCATAACACACAAGACACATAATCATACCTTTGACGCGTGAATTCCACGAAGCTATTCGACGGGCAAATCAGGGAGAGAATAGAGCTCCAAGCGTTGCTCCTCTACTTAGTCCACGAGATTCGAACGAGTCGTCCACCAATACTAGATTGGTCGAGTGATTGAGGAAAAACGCGATCACCACCTTTATGGACAACCGACCACCGCACGAACCACCACCACCACGAGACACCACCGGCGCCTAGGAGGAGGAGAGAGTCGTGTGAGAGAGAGGAATATGAGAGGGGTTGGGTTTCGTGTTTGCTAATTAGGTTTGGTAACACTGATCAGTTAATTGCATACATACTGCAAACCTAGGCACCTAGTCTATTTATAATCTCATTATAATTAGACTAGGGCACGAAGCCCAAAAAACCTCTTAATTCCCCTACATGGCCGGCCACCTAGAGTGATGAGGCCCGTGATGGGCCTCGTCCTCTAATGCTCGATCTAGCCAATTTGTGTGACCTTATAGGATCCGTCCAATTGGGCTTTGGGCTATTTTACTAGTCCAAAGATCGTTAGTACCTCTAGCTATGATAAAACGACGACCCAAATGTACGAACTTAATTATCTCCATAATTTGATCCATTTATATATCTAGTAATTGCACACGACGAAGACTTAACTCCTTCAATCTCCCACTTGTCTGAGACAAGGGTGCAATATTCAAATTCCTTAAGTCAATATATGTGTCGATTTGATAATATGATTGCAGCACATGTCGAGATCATATTAATCTACAAATCGTTTCTTGAAATCTAAGTTAGAATTACAAAACCAAATGATTACTGTGTAATGCATTTGAACGCGGCCACGTATTTTCTTAATTCTCCCTCTTCAAGCGGCCATGACACATTTCCTAATTTAATAGGTAGACTCTATCCAATCTTGTGACAACATGAATCCCACTCAACTTCTGAAATAACCGGGAAACACCCTTTATAATCTCCAGTTACGGCTAGACGTTTGAGTGTACCACAGTCAGAACATCCATTGAATGAAATCAATGATCTACTCATGTCAAAGGAATCCACTAATATATACGGAAGCTCTATACTTGAACTTCAAAGTAGGTCAATAGTTCGGTCATGCATCATTCATGCATATCCAAGTGATTGACCGAGCATCACTATGCCCCTATAGCCCATGAAACTGCGCTATCCAATCAATCTTACATTCTAGTTCATTAATTGAAATCATTTATGTCCACTTTAATGATCTCGAACTAGGAACTATAAATAATATATGAATTTTGTTCCCCTGTGGGGTTTCAATTCACCTGGTCATCAACCTGATGAGCCCATCAATTCATAATTATTTTGGACATTTTATTTAATTTCCAAAACCATAATTAAATAAGAGAAATAATAATTTCTATTTTAAACATAATTCTGCAAATTGATGCATTTCTCATGTAATATGTTTTCTCAAAACATATACAACTTAAATTACATAACTTGCTTCAATCCTAGGACTTTAATATGACTCTCATACCTAAGTCCATGGAAGGGGTTTAGTGATTTCTCACTCATAATAAAACTTTGCAGAACACGACCTTCTGTTGGTCAATGATCTCATAATTGAGGTGATATCTCATATCCTTTTGTTTGGATTTGTGATGTGACTCTGGCTCCTTTGTTTTTGGGCAAAGGTGACCTATTAGTCACATGATATTCTAATCCGAAATTTCCCTCTAACAATCTTACTATAGTTTAATAAACATATTCTGACATTGAGTATGCAACAGTGCTCTGCTTTGAACTCTTCAAGCTCACTGTCCTTTCCCATCCAGACACAAATATGCATTTAGATCACCATCTAGAATCATTTTGCCTGTTTGAAAAACTTGCATTCGTGTAACCTTTTGACAACTTGCTTAAATTACCATTTAACACAATAGCTTGAAAAATTCCTTTTAGTGCTTCTCAAGTACTCAAGGATTTGTTCTTGGTAATTCTCCGTATGCTTATTCTGAATTTTCTTGAAACCTGCTACACATGCACAAGTCATATGCAACATCTTGCTTTGTACATTTCATGGCACATGTAATGGATCCTTTTGCAGAAGCATAAGGTACATTATCCATACAACTCAACTCTATTAGCTTTTGAAGGCACTGAGTCTTACTGAGTGTAATACCATGAAACATGGGAAGACATCCTCTCTTAGAGTCTTGCTTCATGAACTTTTCAAGATCCTTATCAACATAAGTCTCTTGATCCATTCCAATTATTCTTCAAGATTCACTTCATGGATTTTAATTCCCAATATGTATTCAACATCTCCTAAGTCTCTCATATAGAAACAATCTTTCTAACCATTGCTTGATTTATTCAAGCATTGATATATCATTTCATATGAACTGTATGTCAACTACATACTAGACTAAGAAGACCAATTGCTCCCACTAAACTTCTTGTCTCTACAAGATTCCTTTGTTCTACTAAGGAAATCAAACTGTTTGATTGCTTAATCAAAATGAATGTTCCAACTCCTTAATGCTTACTTCAATCCATAAAATGAATTTCTGAAGTTTGCAAAAACTTTCTAGGAATTTCTGGATTTCAAAACTCTTAGGTTGTATCATATACATGTTCACCATCAAGAACATTTCACGAAAATGATTTTGATATCCATAACTAGAATAATCTGAATAGGCTTACCCAACTAATAGGTTTGACCCTATTTGTAAGACTATTATGGACTAACACATTTTTACAAACATGGAGTCCATACTGGATTTCATGGTTTTAAACCATTTCCTGAGTTGGCATTTATCCAAAGCTTGCTTGTAGGGCATGAATTATAACCGTTCTAATAAGAAAATATTAGAATACACCTTTTCTCAGAATTTCAACAAATTGTTTGTTTTGATCCCAAGTAACCTACGATAGGTATGAGCGATAATAGAATTATTCTCTTCAACTCTTTGAAGCCTTTCATTCTAGTGGGACGATAGAAGACTCACTAGTGGAATTAGCTTGCTTCGACACATGGTTTATCAAATTAGCTGATTTCATATGCCTTCGTCTCTGATGTAGTGTTATCCACATCCATTTGTTGCTCGTCTCGAATCTCATCGAGATCTAACTTTACTCCCACTTGGCTTTGTAGGAAGACATTCTTTCTATAAAGACACTATCGCGAGCAACAAACACTTTGTTTCTACGCGATTGTAGGAATAATACCTCTTAGTTTTCATGAGAAAAACCCATGAAGAACTATTTTTCTGATTTAGGGTGAATTATGTCATCTTTGTAAACATTTTACATTGATTTCATAACCCTTAATCCTGTTTAGAAAAGATAACTTTTGGAACATTTCCAAATCATAACTCTTATGACATCTTTTCTTCTGCTTTGGTTAAGTTTCTTGTTTAGTATATTCGCAATTGTTGTTGTTCTAATGCATATCCTCAAAACGATATTTTTAAATCATTAAATCTTGGATCGAACAATGGCAAGCAAAGTTTGATTCCTTCTTAATAAACATACACTTTAATTTTAATGTTTCTGGATTGTGAATTAATTCAATAATTCCCTTTAGATGATCATTCCTTTTGATTTAATATTTATCACAACAATCATATTGCGGTGTTAAATTGTTTATCTCAAACTGATTTTACATTTCATTTTTGGAATTTTGAACATTACAATGTTTCCAAGCTTTACTTCATTAAGTAATTATCGATATATTTACTTAAATCGTTAGTAAAAGCAATGAAGTAGTTAAATCTCTTTGCTAATTTTGAACTTATTGGTCCACATACATCATATGTGTGAGTCTCAAAAGGTCATTTTAGCTTCTTTTACCCTTTCTACTAAAATGCAACTTGGTCATCCTAACTTATCAAGCATGACTTCTAATTCTCAAGTGATTCATAATCATATAAGAATAAGAGTCCATCCATAACTTTGGATGTGCAAATGGTTAATGTGACCTAGCCTTACTTGTTATAAGTAAGTTACTTTGAATCATCTAAATTTACTTTTGTGATCTACTTATATCAATGTTATAAAACAAAATTAACTCATATCTAGCAAAATGAAAACAATTTATTACCTTGGTCATGGATTAACACTTGTCCAAGCCAAGTAAACCAAATTCAGTATTCAAAACAAGAAAACCGAAATATTGTCTCATCAAAACTGGAAATTGTTCTAAAATCATGATAAACTAATCAAAATTTAAAACTATGAAGCTATCTCTGGCCACTCAAATACTTCTAGTGCACCTTCAAGCTCCATTTCCATGCTAGCTTCACTTATTTGGAGTTCCTGCGCAACATCACTATGTTAAGCACTTCAACTTGGTATCACATACCTAAGTGAATGTTAAAATGTTTATAACATTATAATTGAGGTTGATGCTCCATTATTCTTGAGGAAGTCATGGTATTTCTGGCAATTTCGCTTCCAATGCCCCTTCTTCTTGTAGTAAAAGCATTCACTTTCACTTGCAGCCTTGGGCTTTGGAGTCGTCTTAGGCTTTTTAGGAGCCTTGGCAACTTGCTTGCCCTTGCTCTTAGCACTAGCCTTTTGCCCCTTCTTCTTGAACCCCTTTCCCTTTTGAATCATAAGAACTTCCTTCTTGGGTTCCTTAGGGATTTGTTTCTCAGCACTAACCAGCATTGCATGCAATTGATTCATAGTCTTTGCAGTGGAAGTCATGTTAAAATTCATGATAAACTGGTTGAAATTTTCTGGTAGTGAATGGAGAATGATGTCTGTTGCCAAATCATCACCATATGGGTGCCCCAGTTTCTCCATACTTTGAATTAGGCCGATCATTTTGAAAACATGATCATGAACTGTGGCACCCTTCTCCATCCTACATTCCAGAATCTCACGATGGAGCTCATACCTTTCAACTCTAGCTTGTTTCTTAAACAAGGCTTTGAGTTCTTGCATGATTGAATAGGCATCCTGGTCCTCAAAACGCTTTTGAAGACTAGGCTCCATGGTAGCAATCGTTAAGCAAGTGATAGGAATAGCTCTGTCATGAGCTTCCTTGTGTTTCTTGATCTTTGCCGCAGTTGGATTTTCTGGCAGAGGTCCTGGCAATGGGGTGTCAATGATATCCTCTTTACCCTCAGATTTCAGAACAAGTCTTAGCATTCTTTCCCAAGTGGAAAAGTTATCCCCTGTCAACCTATCCTTCTCAAGGAATGGTCGAAGGTTGTAAACGTTGTTGTCATTGTGATTACGGCTACCCATCTATGTCAAAATAAGGCAAAGTTTAATAATTATGTTTAATTTAAAATTAAAGTACCATAAACGCATTCATTTGGTAACTTTAAAACACTTTATTCAATAATTAATTGATCCCAATTGAATTTAAGTGATTCCAAGATCCTTTATTTGTGAAATAATTGACCGGACTGAGGCCCTACCATCAACCATTACATTTTCAAGGTGAGTAAACTCTTTACTGATTACAACTCTTGTAACTCTTGGTTGAATAATTAATCATCACATGCTTAATTATTACCCTTAGCATCAAGGTTCTAAACTCTTTAGGTAACCTTGTTGAGTATAACCAATTAAAAGTGTAAAACGTGATTTACCCCCACTCCCCTAAGATATAATATGACACCCACCTGAGGCATGACCTATCATAAAATATCAAAGGTTTCATCGGGTTTTTAACTGGAAAAGCTATCTCAATATTACTGGGACCTAGATTTATTATGTTTTGATTATTTAGTGAACTCTAGCGCATCATCAATCAACATATATAAAATCTAACATGTATAATCTACTAATGCAATAAATCATGACATAGTATGGCCCCTTAGTCCTAAGAAAACTAGAAATGAAAAAGCTCCCACTTGAATCGTCATGGATCTTCATCCACCTTGCTCCTTTGGGCCTTCACTTCATGGGCTTCTTTGGACTAACACTACTTAAATAAATATTCTATTTACTTCAAATAACAGTTACAAAAATACTTAACGGTACGTAGACCGTATTTAGATTACAAAAATACTTCACGATGCACAGATCGTACTTAAGAATCTATGGGTCATACTAGTCTATATATAGCAACATAATATCATATATTATAAAAGTGCCATATAATAAATCACTCAACATGCTTGTCTAAAGTACAACATCGAATGTTCATAATAAAGTCAACGCATTTCCTAAAATATCTCATATTTTGATCATAATTAGATAATATCATATATTATTCATGACCGTTTATAAAATATCATATATTTAATTTAGTCATGAGATAGAATCAAATCATATTTTAATCTAGAAAGATAAATCATATTTAATCTTCCATGATTATCCTAACAAATTTAGGAGATTCTATCCTAATTACTAGTCAATCAAATAATTTTAAAATCAATTATATCCTAATCTAATTATGGGATAATCACATTATTTAAATCAATTATTATCCTTTTGGAATATGCTTTGAATATCCTAATCAATCTTATCAAAAATTAACCACTTTAATTAGGATAATTACCAATTTAACAACTTTAAATATGGATAATATCACATATAACAACTTTTGAATATTTGATTTTATCCTAAAATAAAAGATTTTATCCAAATAAAATCAATTTTATCTTTTTAAAATAAAAGATCATATTTTCAAATTATTCTATATTATCTAAAATAAAACTGATTTTATCCCAAAATAATTCATAATTATCCTGAAATAATATTTTAAAATAAGATAATTAATTTTTTTTTTGAAAAAACCGTCAGCCACCATCGTCGGCCACCGTGGTTGGTTAGCCGAAGCTAGCCACGATGGCTGGCTGCCATAACAGCAGCCACTACCGCAAGGCAGCAGCGGGCAGCTGCTCTGGCAGTCGTGGCAGCAGCCGAGCAACGCTTGCACGCTGCTGCCCACAGCCACCTACGACCTCCGCCCTCCCCTTCCCCTCCCTCTTAGACCACCACCTGGTCAGCAGCCGTTGTGGCTGCGCCACCCAACCGCGGTTGCCAGCCACCTAAAACAATTTTTTTTTGTGTTTTAATTTAATTAAAATAACATTTATCATAATTAAATTAAATCAGTCCATAAGATCAAAATTAAATCACATTTAACTTTAAAATTAGGGTTCTTCATAAAATTAATCCCAATTTAATTCTAACTTTTAAAATTAAATTGATGATCATACACAAAACACTTTTATGCATAAGTCAATCCGATTAAAATTATAAATCATAAAATAAATCGAAATAAATCAAAATCAAGCACAAAAATCATATTTTAGGGCTAGGATTTTCGAAAAATTTGAAATTTAGGGTTATGGGGTTCAAAATTTTCAAACAATTTAGGTCTAAAATTCGGTCTCTTCATGGCTATTTTGAGCATAATTAAATCACATTTAATCGATTCCAAAAGTTTAATCACATTAAATATAATAATTGAACCATAATTAAATTAATTTCTCCCGCTTAATTGATTATAAAATTAACGTGGACATCAAATAATCGTATTATTATGATCTAACGCGCTCATGCAAGAGGCTAACTGATACCACTGTAGGAGTTAATAGGTACTACGCAGCGGAAAAACATGAATCATATTCAATCAAGTACCAATCCCAAGATCACATGCATAACACACAAGACACATAATTATACCTTTGACTCGTGAATTCCACGAAGCTATTCGACAGGCGAATCAGGGAGAGAATAGAGCCCCAAGCGTTGCTCCTCTACTTAGTCCACGAGATTCGAACGAGCCGTCCACCAATACTAGATTGGTCGAGTGATTGAGGAAAACCGCGATCACCACCTTTGTGGACAACCGACCACCGCACGAACCACCACCACCACGAGACACCACCGGCGCCTAGGAGGAGGAGAGAGCCGTGTGAGAGAGAGGACTATGAGAGGGGTTGGGTTTCGTGTTTGCTAATTAGGGTTTGAGCACACTGATCAATTAATTGCATACATACTGCAAATCTAGGCACCTAGTCTATTTATAATCTCATTATAATTAGACTAGGGCACGAAGCCCAAAAAACCTCTTAATTCCCCTACATGGCCGGCCACCTAGAGTGATGAGGCCCGTGATGGGCCTCGTCCTCTAATGCTCGATCTAGCCCCTTTGTGTGACCTTATAGGATCCGTCCAATTGGGCTTTGGGCTATTTTACTAGTCCAAAGATCGTTAGTACCTCTACCTATGATAAAACGACGACCCAAATGTACGAACTTAATTATCTCCATAATTTGATCCATTTATATATCTAGTAATTGCATACGACGAAGACATAACTCCTTCATGTAGTTATTAGGGGTCCGAACCGAGCTCGAAATTAGCAAAAAAAAAACCTAAGTGTCTCATTTTTACAGTTTTCCATAAATCGATACATTTTTGTTACGCAAAACGAGGCACTAATGTTATTTTTTGCTAATTCCGAGCTCAATTCGGACCCCTAAGACTAAAATGGCCCTAAAACCATAACCGGAGTTTTTTCAACATTTAATCTGATGAAAAAGCTGAATTGGGTTGCAATTTACAATTTATACGAACTTTTGAGCTGCAATTAGCAATTTTGTTTTTTTTTCTAAATGGTTGCCATTTGCAAAATACGAACATTAAATGGCTGCAATTTGCAAATTTTCCTTAAAAACATGATAAGTAATTGTTATTTATTTCCAATTTACCCAAGAGAAAAAGAGAAAGTTGGGTGTTACTAAACAGTGGCGGATCTTGAATTTTTTTGTTTTGGGGCCGATAAAAAAACTGTAGAATTTGTGTAATAAAACCGAATAATATGAATATTATCAAATCTATTAAAATATCACTATAATTATTAAATTAAAAAGTACTTAAATATGAAACAAAATCTCTAAAATAACAAGTGTCACAATATCATTCTCAAACCAACAACAAAAGTAACGCACGTCGCTCTTTTAATAATCTAAAATCACCAATAATAGACTTTGTACTAAAAGCCTTTGCTATTTTCCTCTCAATATAAATAACTAAATTGTCTGCCAAAAACTCATCTTCCATCTTGTTACGTAATCTTGTCTTCATAATCTTCAGGCTGAAAATGCTCGTTCAGTTGTAGCTATTGAGACAGGTAGGGTACAAATAAGACTTATTAACCTATCAAACAAATAAAATACACTTGATTTTGCAGATTGAGCCAAATTATCACATACCTCCTGTAAGGTAGAAAAGTTTTTAAAATTTGGATCAGTTTTTGCTTCACACATAAAGTGTTGCAATTGATACTTCAAATTAAACCTTTCTTGCTTAGTAAAGTCCATGGGGTAATACTTTTCAACAAGTGCGCATATTTTTCTAGCATCAAAATTTTTTAAAACCATCCTTAGGCTATAACAATGATGACAAGGTTAAGATCTCTATTGCAATATCATTAAATCTGTGGTTTAACTCTTGTAATTGTTTATCAATCGTACCCAAAAATATGTCAACTCGATAAAAATGGCTCATTGTAACTTGATCTTGTTGATGACGAGCTCGACCTCTACGAGCTATATAAGGAGCATTCATATCAGGCACCAAAATATCATGTTGCTGGCAAAACAATTTTATAGATTCTAAGAACTTTTCCCATCCATTTTCCCTCATACACTGCATAAGAGCGACTTGTAGATACTAATTTCACAGCATTCACAATATCTTGGAACTTTTGCTGTAAAGCTTGACAAAGAACATCAGCGATTGCCAAAATTTCTTCCATTCAATAAAGATAAAATTAAAGGAAACCATGAGATTCAAAGCAGCGTCAGCATCCCCACGTTGGGAAGCAATACAAGACTTATCACCCAAAATGCGTTCAAGCACTTTTTGAAAGACACTGAGCTGCATTTTTGTGTGTTGAGAAAGGATTTGTTCCAATGTGAGAAAGGAAAGCACATTGCTTACCATCATTTACCTTTTTCCAATTTCTAAAACCAGTTGTAGTAATTAATTTTATACGAGCATTTGGTTTAGCAAACAAATAACAAGGAAGACAAAATGCAGCATCTTTTGAAGGAGAGTATTCTAACCAATCTTGTAACTTATCAAACCGTCGATTTAAATCGACGACGATGATTTTCACGCCCTGAAAGAGGATATTAAGATAAACGGGGTTGGTATGGCTTCAATTTTATGTAAGCTCGTCTTATATCATTTCGTTTCCCAACTGGATAATCCCATATCGATGGGCGTAAACCCGGGTCACGTTCTAGAGTAGAGATATCTACATTTTCTAGTTCAATACCCTCCTCTCACCCTATAGATGAACCTGCTCTTGCAGGAGTAGTATCTTCATGCATTGGATTAATAGGTGTTGTATCTTCATTGGTTGGGGTTGTATCATTCTCCGATGCTTTCCTCTTAAAAAAAGTGGTAATTGATTTTTGTTTGTTCATAGTTAATCTGAAATTTATGATAAATTAAATTTATTTATTATTTTGTATCGAATTTTTTTGTCACAACTCACAAATCATATAAATTCATAAACAAATAAATATGAATTTCAGTTTAATATTTCATTAAAAATACCCAAAACAACACTACATGTTTCATAATTCATAGTATAAAAAAATAAAAATTCGTGTCAAGCTAGTCTTAGCCAAGTCCTTTAATCTGTGTCAACTCATATAACATATGATTATAGATTTAGATTTTTATTTTTATTTTTTTATACCCATGAGTCATAACTCTTCTAGAATTCTAGTCCTCTTCCTAGTTTCTTGTGATATTTTGTGCTAACCTTAACATGTGTTCTTTGTCTTTGGTTGTGGTTGATCTTATGACTAACGATTTCCAATGGACCATTTTCACCTAGTAAATAGCATAAACATTAAAATTGGACAAAATTAATCAAGTTAGTTTGTCTTTTAGTCTTCCGTGCTTTTTAGTCATTGGGTCTTTTGTTTTTCACAACGTCCTCATGTCTAGTCATGCGATCATACCACGAGTCTTAATAAACTCACCTAATCACACATGTTGAGTGATTGCACACACTTTGTCTCCGAGTCATGCACTATATTGTTTATGATCATATACTAGGACCATGCATGCATCATTTTCTGTCGTAGTAAAAATGAGTGGAGATTTTTCTCACTTGTTTTCAAATGTCTATTTTTCCCTTCCTTTCCTATCTTAAGCAATGAGTCGAACAATTAAGTGAATTATTTTATTTCACAGTACTTGGTCAAGGAGCAGGGATAGATTAATACGGTTCGAGTCATTACCGCAACAATCTCTCAGATCTAATAGGCGTTCAAAGAGAACTTTTCCATCTCCACATTACTTATCACCTTTCAATGGCCACTAAAGAAGATATTGAGAACATCAACAAATCCATCGAGGCACTGTCTGCCATGATGCAAACCCTTACCACTAGGGTCACTACCATGGAACAAAACAAGGTCACTGTTTCCACCCTTGACAAATTGAAAGAAAAAATTAGCAAGATTTCTGAGGATTTCGCCTATGTGGAACGACCTCCCACTCCTTTGGATGTGAAGGACGAACTACCTGAAAAGTTCTCCACTGCTGATATTCCAAAGTTCAAGCCTACTGACAATCCAATATTCCATTTGAAGGCGTTCTCTGCTACCATGGCTCTAAAGGGATTGGACGTAACACTCTTCCCTACGATGTTCCCTCTCTCCTTAGAACATGCTTGCCAACAATGGTTCTATTCCCTAAATGCCAAGCGTACTGCGACTTGGCAAGATGTCACCGAAAGTTTCATGAATCGTTACAAGTGTAACATTCAAACTAAAACTTCTGAACGTGAACTCTCCATTCTCAAACAGAAAGAGAATGAAGGCTTCACCGCTTATCTGAACAGGTGGAGGGAAACGGCTTCACTCTTGGTAGATCCTCCCAAAGAAAGAGAGATGGTTCGACTCTTTATTCAAAATCTGACTCACAAGTATAGGGAACATCTCAAATTTTTTCCACTGAACACTTTCGAAGTTGTATACGACATCGGCATCAATATCGAGGATGAGCTTATAAAGACTGCTAGCAGTAACAATAATTACACTTGGAAAAACAAGAAGAATGACCATCCTTCTTCGTCTTCTAAGCACAAAAATACTACCAACAATATAAGCCAAGTTAATCTCAATGAAGTGTTAGCTCTTGATGCTCCATTGCCCAAGAAGAAAAGAACTTACACTCCTTTAGGAATGACTTATGATGCGGCCTTTGATCGCCTCTAAGGTCAAGGCTTGATCACACCTATTGGGCCATTTTCAGAGCCAAAACCTGAAGAAAGGAGCGCCAAATGGAATCCCAATGCCCATTGCAAGTACCATCAAGTAAGGGGCCACACTACTGAGCAATGTTGGAATTTAAAGGACGACATTCAAGACTTGGTGGATGCAAACAAACTTCCTGTCCCTCCAGGCGGCAAGAAGTAATGAGCACAAGGCGCACAACAGATCCTTTGTGCAAGATTTCATGATTTCTTTTTTGTCATTCATTTCCATTCCCCCATTCATGTCTAGCATAGGTAGGTTTTCCATATTTAATTTTTATATGGCTCATGTATTTCGTTCATCTTTTCTATTAATAAAATGAGAAAATTTCCTTTACATCTCGATCATAGCATTTTTCAATCACTCATTCTAAAAAAAAATAAAAAAAAAATAAAAAAAATTCAATTACCGAACTAAATGCAAGGTACACCGATGACTTGAGGCACCTTTGCAACACTATCATTCCCTATTAACCATTTAATCACATATCCATTTCTTCGTCAACCACTTTGAGCCTCGTCTAACGATTGACCTTATTTATTCAACCCACATTCACTTAACCCTGAGATGAGAAGGTGTGCAATTTGTGTAACAATCAGAAAGCAAGTTTAAATTAAAAAAAGGGAAAAGAATAAGTAAATAATAATAAAAAAAAAAAAAACAATGTCTAAACGCAAGTGTTCCAATATCTCCAATATGAACATGTCTCAAATTGCGTCTCTCATCGAGTGCTTGGTACCGTGCCTGAGAAACATGAATGCTAAGTGAGTGATGGACCGCATGATCTGAGATTGCCTACATTGGCTCACAAGAATGGAAAAAAGAAAAAAAAAATATGAAAAATAAAACTTGCAAAGTCTAATACATAATTGCATATCTTGGGGGCTTCTCTCGGGTCTTGAGCCTTTTACCCCTTTCTTCCTTAAACCTTCAGGTTAACCACATTACAACCCTTGAAAGACCTCTTTGAGGTGTACACACACTAGTGCAAAGTTCGGTTAGAGCTACGTTCGGCCTGAAACCTAACGGATACGTAGGCAACCTCACATCGAGGTGCGGCCACATTCATATTCATATTCATGCATGATCGAGTCAAAGAATATCCAATGCTTACCCCTACCCATTTAGAGCTAGACTTGGGGGCTTGAACCCACATCATTTAGCCTACCTAGCCTAAAGAGTCATCATCTTTGACTCTTCTCACATCTCTTTCCATCGCCATAACCCTTGCAGCCAGCTTAGTATCACATTCACACACTTCACTCACACATCCATATCCATATCATCCTTCACTTTAGGAACCCTTTATCACGAAATCTTGTTTCCCTACTGTGCATGTTTCATCATATTTAAAGACAACATTCATTAGAAGAAACATTGTATACTTGCTTAGCTTCCTGACCTGAGCAATATTCATTGTTTCATGCATCGCATAATGTGCTGAGAAACATTTATATATCAATGATTTTTAATCATACAAAGCATATCGTGCTTAGCTCCTTGACCTAAGCAACGTTCATTATGCAATAATCACTTCATCTGTATACGTGCTTAGCTTCCAAACCTAAGTGACGTTCAAGATCGTTTCTTTACACCATAAATGATGCTTAGCTCCAAGACCTAAGTTAATTCATCTATCGTGTCACATGATGTAATTTTCCTTAGCCTCCTAGCCTAAGGACATGCATCATGCATACATTACTTTCAAGAAAAACAATTCAATCCATGTGATTCATTTTGTCTTGCTCAACGAGGAAGTTCAAAACTTTTCGCGTCTTTTCTTTTGGGGAAGTTTAAAAAAACTTTTTCAAAATTTTCTCATCGAGGGAAGTTCGAAAATAAAATTTATTTTTCACATCTTTCTTTTTCGGGAGAAAGTCGGTACCCTCCACTCATGACAAAAATTGACGGAAAATTTTTGCTTTTGCATCTTTGTTTGCTTGTGTCTGCACACACACATATACACACACACACTCACAAGTCATACACATGTCATGTCACATCAAGTCAAACTTGGTCAAGTTAGTGGTCAAGTCAATCACAATATATACGAGTCCATTGGCAAATTTATTTTTGCAGGTCTCATCTACAGCCCACGTTCGGGGACAAGCAAACCAACTACAACCCACGTCCGGAGACAAGCAAACCAACTACAGCCCACGTCCGGGGACAAGCGGACCATCTACAGCCCACGTCCGGGGACAAGCGGACCATCTACAGCCCACGTCCGGGGACAAGCGGACCATCTATAGCCCACGTTCGGGGACAAGCGGACCATCTGCAGCCCACGTTTGGGGACAAGCAAACCATTTATAGCCCACGTTCGGGGACAAGCGAACCATCTACAACCCACATCCGGGGACAAGCAGACTATCTACAGCCCACGTTCGGGGACAATCGAACCACCATCATTTCATGACGCAAGGTTCTCGATACACAGAGACTTGAAATCTCATAATCTGTCAACTTTCCTCAAGCATGGAAAGTATTATTCGGTGGATTTCTTCAAGCATAGAAATCTGCCAAATTCCTTTGTTGGTTTTCCTCAAGCATGGAAAGCATTATCGATGGATTTCTTCAAGCATAGAAAAACGCCAAAATCATATGTCGACTTTCCTCAAGCATGGAAAGTGTCATCCGTTAGATTTCTTCAGGCTTAGAAAGCTACCAAACTCATCTTTCGGCTTTCCTCAAGCATGGAAAGCATTTCAACAAACGTCATCCGGTGGATTCCTTCAAGCATAGGAAAATACCAAACTCATTTTTCACCGATACACTGGTGTCAGATAAGCGTTATATCCCTTTACTCTTTTATCTGTGGAATTAACATTTTTTGCAGGTATCGACGTATACAGAGTGATTTAGGATAGCAGAACGTCTTAAATCATTCTTCGTCCCTATCGACTACTTTGACTATTGTTTTTAAAACTGACGTTTCTACAAACTCAGTCAAAGTGGAAGCTTCTGTAGACACCTAAAAATTTCTCCCCAAAACCAAACTCGATGATGAACAACCTTTCAGCGCCATTATTGGTCGGGTTTAGTATTTAATCTTTGGAGTTCTTAAATCCATATTCAAATCCATATTTCCATTTCATAAACCAAACCAATTTCTAGCCCATTTCCCCAAACCATAACTTATTTTCCTCTTTTCGTGCCTTTAAACCCAAAATAATTCATTTCGAGTCCTTTAAAATCATTCGTTTCGTGTCCTTTTTATAAAAACGTTTAATCCAGTTTATTTTGGTCCATAATCTGGGTCCAATATATTTGGATGGGGCTTGAAAAGAGCCTTTCCAACGATACATTATAAGCCCAAATCCGAATTATAACGAATAAGTTATGGCCAAAATATTAAACTGAGCCCAAACTGAACCTAAGCCCACCTTACCTACGACCCAATGATCATGTGGAGGGTCCAAATTATTTAATCCCATTCCTAAACCAATTAGGATTAATTGGAAGCTTCTATAAGTTTCTAAAAGATCTTAATTATCCGTTTTGAAAAGATAAGATTAAAGAGTTTGAAATTGAATAAAACTTTTCTTTTTGAAAATCCTATTTCTATTCGAATTGAAAGACATTCAAAGATAGAAAAATATTATTTTCGTACCTCATATTTTTTATCCAAATTTTATATGGTTGGATTTCCCTTGAAATTATCTTTCCAATGATATATTATAATATCAATTCCGAGCTATAACAGAAAAGATATGAATAAAATGTCAAACTCTATCCAAAACTGACACCGTCTCACTATTTCGGCTATGTCTTTTATTCTATAAAATATTTTAATCTTATTCTAATTGGGTTAGAAATTAGACTTCAATATCTTTCCAACGATATCTTACTCATTGTATTCCGATTTCTGGATCAAAAGATATGATTAAAAACAAAACCGCAAAAACTGCAGTCTATCGAGTTTTATTCCGATTTAATTCAGATCTTATCTTAATTCTTCGACCCTTTTTTTTCTCTATAAATAGAGGTCATATCTCCCCTTTTCCAATCGTCAACAATCTTGATCACAAAATAATTATTTTCTCCCTCTTTAGCTTAAGTATTAGCCTCCCTATTCTTTCATTCCTTCCTTTAAGCACTCCAAGGAGTCCATACAATACCCGAAGTTATATACTTAAACCAAGGCGTGAAAGTTATAATTAACTGAGGGTTTGGACAAAATCAAATCTATATTTATTTAATTTAATTGTTTCAATTTGATTTATATTTTTGTTGAAGTTACTAACGGTTTATTCATGATGTAGTTGTTCAAGGAAACACGAAAAGTGAGTAATTAATCACTTAATTACTCTTATTTTTATTCTTGTTTCTAGTATCATGATTAGGTTTATTATTTTATTTGACTAACGCTATTATTGTTAAATTGCTTTCAATATTAATGTTTATTCTATTATTATTTATGATCATCATATTGCATGTTTAAAGGGAATATGTAATTGAAAATCACGCCTAATAAGATAATTTGGACAACCGGTTTAGGTTCCTTTTTAATCTTGTTGTTTAATTCAAGTGATCACAAATATTTTAGAATTATGTGTTGCATTAATATTAAACCAATTTAGCTTAATAATAGATTGGAGCAAATTGAATCTCTGTTTGTATGCCTTTGAGATCGCAAGAATCATTTTTCACTATAAATATCGAGTAGAGGCCAATACGGGCGAATGTGACTCCATGAATCACTTCGTACCATCATCCCCGATCCTCCTTTCGTGGTTCCGAACCATATGGAGTTAGTAATCTCATGGATTATGAATGGGGTGTAACCTTCGCGGGTCAATCGTTGTTGCCTATCGTTGTCCCTTTATCGTGGTTGTCTTTTATGATCCGTGAACGGTTTACAAGTTCCTTAAAAACTTGTTGGCGGCTCCCTACTTTCCTTGTCCCTTATCGTATTATGTCAATTCCCACTTCCTATGAGTGCCAAGCATATTCACACATGCTTTAACATAGGTGCACTTCGAACGACGCCTACAGGTAGCCATAGATTACTTCACCAAGTGGATTGAGGTTGCTTCTTACGTGAAAATCACTTCTAAACATGTTGCAAAGTTTCTTGAACGAAACATATTTTGTAGATATGGAGTTCCACATGAACTAATTAGTGATCAGGGATTTCAATTCAAAGCTGAAGTCGATACCCTCTTAACTCGTTATAAAGTAAAACATTATCACTCATCCCCATACATACCTTAAATGAATGGAGTTGTAGATTCGGCAAATAAAAATATAACAGTCATCATTAAGAAAATGGCAGAAAATTATAAAGACTGGCCGAATAAACTACACTTTGCACTATGGGGTTATGAAACGTCTATACGAACATCAATAGGAGTAACTCCATACTCCTTAGTTTTCAGAATGGACGCAATTCAACCAGTCTAACTGGAAATACCATCCCTACGCATCGTACTCGAAAGTAAGCTGCCGGAAGCTAAATAGGTAAGAGCGAGGTATGAAGATCTTTTATTGCTCGATGAACGACGATTAAGAGCTTTGCATCAAGTACAAGTCTACCAAAGGCGCATTGCGCGTCATTTCAATAAAAGAGTAAAACCTAGAAATATAAAAGAAGGTGACTTTGTACTAAAAGAGGTTAGGGGTCCATCTACCGATCCAAGAGGAAAATTCAAACCTAATTGGATAGGTCCCGACCGCGTAATTAAAATCCTATTAGGAGGAGCCGTCCGATTAATGGACATTGGAGGAGATGAAATTCGCCAATTAATAAACATTGACCGACGTCAGAAATATTACATATGAAATCTAGATTAACTCGTTCATTCATACAACTAACTTTAATTAGCATTCAATTGAAAGATTCTGAGTGTTATGCATTTTACGGAATGACACGATAAAATACATAACACTTGGGGGGTAATTTAGAAATGATAAATCGTTCTAAGTGTTCAGATTTTTTATCAAACTTCACGAAAAAAATCTTCACACTTGGGGGGGGGGGGGGGGTAATAGAGCAGAAAATTAAAAAACAATTGAAACGCTCGTATTACAGGTGTCGCGCGCAATTGGAATAGTTGTGCGCTGATGTTACGCGCATCTCATTTAGTTGCGCGCGACAGGTTCGCGCAACCTTAGATGTTGCGCGCGCCACCTGATCATAAACTACGAAACCGGACTTTTTTTTGTTTGAACGAAGTTGCAACTTCTACTTACAATAAAAGGAGGGCATTTCGTGAATATAAACATGTACTCGGAAAATATAAAAATTAAACTTTGATTTAATTCTTTTTAAACAAAGTTTGATTAATTTTTTCATTTAATTTCTACCTAAGGAATTAAAAAAATAAATAAATAAATAAATAATAAAAAATAAAAAATATACATAATAAAAGAATTAGAACTACGCAATGACCTGATTTTGTGATACGAATACGTAGGCAATCTATATGATTCGGTCATATCAAAATATCAAAACATAAAGCTCATTTTTATTTCATTCAAATTCAAAAAAAAGGAGACATTGTTGAACTAGATCATAAATAAATAAATAAAGAAAAAGGAGCATAGTAGTGATTACATTTTATTCAAAAAAAAAAAAGCACAACGAAATTGTGTCACACTCTAAGGCTTCACTATATCCTCAATTGTCACGGAAGATGGAGGAGTAGTTTCTATCGCAGTATTTCAGAAACCTTAGAGCTTTCTCCTACATTCTTCTTCTTGACCCATACATTGTTCTTCAATTTAGGAATAGGAGCCTTTTCAACCCTTTTTCCCTTTTCCGAAGCTTTTGTTAGAGTCCTCTTCCGAGTTTGTTGTGAAGATTCCTTGATTATCAAGCCTTTTTGTGCGGGTTTGGAGGGAGCTTTCCTTTTAGTTTCCTTCGAATGCGCCTTAGGAGATGAGAAGTCCAATTTTCTTCTCACTCCTTTGTTTTGGCCACTAGGAGGGGTAGTGGTGGCCGAATGCATTAAAGGCTTAGGCGGATTGTGAGCTGTGGCAGTTTGATATTGAGATCGGGCCTTGTTTAATTCGCCCTTATCCGTTGCATTCATCCAAGCTTTATAAAAGGAAGATAATACAATACTCGCAGTAGGATTTTGTACTACCCACCTTGGAAGACTTAACCAATACTCTATCCAACGAAAAATTCGCTCGGGTCTAAAAGTCACATCTTTGGGTGCATCACAATCTTGCAGGGAAATAATCTGTTTCATCCCGTATTGTCTCATTACCCTGCAAGGAAAAATGTAAGTAGCACTAGATAGGCCTAAAAGCCTAATGTAAGGGCAATTGAGACTACTCCCAACCATACTATTTATGTTCCACCAAGGAATCACAAAACATATGTTAGGAACCCCGTGATAGAAAAACGACGTCCATTCCTCTTCATTCTTGTGCTTGTAAAGGATTCAACGTCCAGGGAATGTCCGTAATCCATTAGCCTCGATATTTTGTAGCTGATCAACTATTCGCAAACGCTACATGAGCCAAATCTGAAAAATAAAAAAAAAATCAGTTTATGATTTTTTACACGAGCAGGTGGCGCGCGCATCAGAATAATTTGCGCGCGCCATCCGCACGCAGCGCAGAAGATTGCGCTGGTCATACCAGCGCAACTTCATTGCTTGTGCTCAAAAAACGACGAAAAAAAAAACTTACGTGTAATAGGAGTGGACTTCCCGTGAAACCATTTTCGTAAGGGTCTCCTCTATGGCGATTCAAGCATAGAATGGTTTCTGCCAAAGCCAAAGGAGCGGGTGAATGATATCCCTCTATTTGCTCTACTATGGACACCATGGAATAATCTCCATATTATTTGCTTGTCCTAAGTAAACAATTGACAACAAGAAAATAGCATAAAGAACGAATTTTAAAGCGTTGTTTAGTCATGTTGTCACGAGGGGCGACGAAATGTTCAATAAATTGAATTAAATTCACGCCTTCTTTAGTTCCAATATTGGTCATATCATTGTCGGACAAGCCGAAAAATCTTTGGAATATAGGTTTGGGATCCGACAATGGGGGCGAATAAGTCACAGGGAGAGTATTTGTAGGGAAGCCTAGCAAGGCCTCGAACTCACCAGGAAGGGGAATAATTTCGTCCCCTTTAAATAAGAAGAGATGGTGGTTAGAGTCCCAATGGTTAACTGCGGCATGAAGGAAATCAAAATTAATCACTAATTGCAAATAATTCAATAGAGGGTCTAGGTGATAAATTTTGAAAGCTAGTTTGTCCTCGTTGGAAAGGGAGGTGACCCATTGCTTCAAACGCTATTCAAAGGTCTTCACCATTGTTCAATGTTAAAAAAAAAGAAGAGAGAGTAAGAATTTAGAGAGATTAATCTTTTTAGTTCTTATAATATTACTAAACGAATGTATGCGAGATGATCAAAAGCCTACACCAAACCATGCTTAAATAGACCCAAGAGGGGCAATTTTTCGGCAATTTTCTCCCTAAGGAAAGTTCACAAAAAGGTAGCGCGCGCAACTCATGAGTTGCGCGCGACATCCGCGCGCAACTAAATCACATGTGCGCGACAGCCGCGCGCAACTCATCCAGTTGCGCGCGTCTTCTCTGTCGCGACATATGGTTTAGGTTTATTTCCGTATTTTGGCTTACATAATGACGGAATCTTGACGAAATCTTAACACTTATCATATGCTTGCCTTTTGCTAACTCTTGTGTCCCTTTTCTTTCCTTTTTATTTGTTTTATTTTTTTATTATTATTTTCTTTTTCTTACTTTCCTTATTTCTTTTATTTTCTTTTTTTTTTCCTTTTTTCCTTATTTCCTTTTTATTCTCTTTTTTCCTATTTTCCTTTCTTTTGTTATTTTTTCGAGGGGGTAAATCGAGAACCCTTTCCCTCCCTCGGAAATTTTTTTGCTTTTTTTTATATGCATACACATGGAAACAAAAAAAATAATAATAATAATAATAATAATAATAATAATAATAATAATAATAATAATAATAATAATAATAATAATAATAATAATAATATAAACGACATATACAAAAAAAAAGTGTCATATGTACAACAAAACAAAATAATATGTACATTTGTTTCCTAAAAATATAACAAAATGTGTACAAAAGGACTCAGGGTGCTCTGCGACTGCTAGACGGTTGTTGTACATCCTGCAAAATCCCAAAACAAAGAATACATGAAATGTAATAACTTCGTCGAAAAAAAAAAATGAAACTTACCGAAATCATCCGATGATCACGGCATGACAAAGTTACGAGGGATCTCCGATAAGCAGCTCGGAAAGCACGTATAGTCCTCACCATGTCGTTCACGGTCTCCCGTGGAACTTGCTCCAAGAATACAAGGATAGTTAGTAAACAAATGTATATGAAGCAAAAAAAAGAAATATTTTAAGTACATATACAAAAAAGACATACCGACTCAACCGTCTCAGGAACGAACGGTATCCCCTCATCATCCTCCGCTGCTAGAAGGATCTCACGAATTACCGACCCGACAGCATCGGTGTATGTGATCTCCGTTGAAGGAGGCACCCAACCGCCTAGCTCGACCTGCTAAAAAATAAAAATAATAATAAAAAAAGGGGGTCAAAGTTCCAAAAAATAAATAGAAACAAAAAAAAGAGAGAATTGAGATACTAACCGGAACAAAAGCTGGGAAAGGAGTCAGCTTGGATGCAATGAAATCCAGATAAGAAGCATCCGGCAGCACCAGGTGATCCGCTGGATAACCAAGGATCACCTGACCTTGATCCTCGGTCGACAACAAATCCAAACGTAACATCCGGATCGGAGGATCCACAGGAACCACAGGCTCCTCTGACGAATGCTGCTAGAGAATGCGCTCGCCTAAAAACCAAGCGTCCGTCCTCTGAAGCACCGGGAGTCCCGAGTAAAGAGCTCAAAACCGGCAACGAACCATGCCAGAGCGGATATCCTCAGGGACTCCGACGATCAAACTCCAAGGACGGAGATCGATCTAATGCAATCACATGAAAATCATCAAAACAAAATAATAATATGTAAAGAAAGATACACATGCATTGTCAAAATACTCACCGACGCACGGGTCGCTGAAAGAATCCTCTGGCGAAAGTCGCCGGCTAAAGTAGCTCGCCTTTTCCCAATCGTAGCCAGTCGATGGCCGATAGGAAAGCAAGCAGCCCCGAGAACCCTGGGGGCTAGGAAAGGCAGGTACGAGTATCCCCAAGCCTAAACAAAAGAAAAACAGCTTAAAAGAGAAATAAATAATAAAAAGTTTAAAGAAAGTTTAAAGTACGTACCTCAAGGATACGACCATGCCATGTAAGGGAGATCCGAGGTACCTCAGTAGCTGCCGCAGGATCCACTACCCGGGTCGCCTTGCCCATAGCTCTAAGCATACGGGCATACGACACCTCCGCCCGGTTCAGGTTACTTACCTGCCCCAAGTCTATGAGGAAAGTAAGTAACTGTAATCCCCCATATTTTTAAATATTTTATAAATGAAATTTTATTTTATTTATAATATTTATTTGTACTTTTCCAGAATTTAATTACAAAAATTTTAAATTATTAATATTGGTCGAAAATTATTTTAGCACAAACTATTTTATGAACTTATGTTCTACAATTCATGATCATACAAACAAAGCCTAGTCCATTTCATTTACCTAATTGGCCCATTAATTTTATAAGGCCCAATCTTCTTACATACCCTACAACATTCTCTCCTATAAATACCCCATTAATCCCGAAAATTTCCCACACAAAAAGTTTAGTCTTATTTTCTTTCTCCTTTGTTTTATTAATTTGTGTAATTATAATTATTGATTTATGAGTTTTAATTTAATTGTTTGAAAGTAATATAATTAGTATCAAGTTGTATTTTGATGATTAAACTTTATAATTTCAGATTTTATAAATGTCATAATTTTCAGATTTTGTAAATTTTATAACATAGGGTTTTTAATTATTGAAAATCATGATTTTAGGGTTTTTATGAACAATTGATTTAGGGCTTATATAGTAATGATGTTTTGAAATTTTGGTGATTATCACTACTAATTATTTTAACTGAATTCCAAATTATTTTGAACACGTAAATTTGTGTTTTAATTTTTAGATATCCGTTCGTTGATATTAATCCCGTTTTAATCCCGATCAGGTTCTGAACTCTTCCGATTTTGATAGAATAAAAGTAGTGTTTTTCATTTGGAAACAAAATTTTAAGAAAGACACAGTACCTTTGGTAGTGATCACCTCCCTCTCGTGGTCAAATTTAGCCTCTAAATATGATTTTCGGGCAATTTTTTATTTTAACGAAGTTTTTTTATACTTAAAATATTATCCTTGAGTTTGATTAATAAAATTAATTATGTTTAAAGTTAATTAAGCATAAATATATGTGTTTATTGAAATTTAAATTGCTGGAAATAGTTTCTAAGTACTACTTTTGATGTTTTATAAAGAGGGTTTAATCACCCATTAAAAAGCTAGAGGGAGATTATTAAGGGTTTTAAATAATTTTTAGATTTTTATTAAACTTTAAACTTGTTGTAATTTTATGTATAAGAGTTCATTTAAAGGTTTTTATGAAGAAAATTTAAATAACTATATATAAGCCTTTAATTTTAACTAAAGGGAAGGTTTTAAAGTGTTGTTTGATTTGGATTTTGAAGGTTTTAAAGTAAGTTAGTATTGCTGTAAATTTGATTGATTAGGTATTGATTGAGATATTATTGTTTGGTTTAGGAGAGGAGTTTATTGAAGGTGATTTCTAGATAGTAAAGTGGCATACCAATTCGTTTATTCAAGGTACGTACAATTTACGAAACCTTTCTTTTAGGTGCACGTTTAAGGACGGATCAAGAACTTAGTATAGGGATGACTGAGTTAAATTGTTTGGTTATACATTGTGAATTTTGTATGACGTGCACTATTTTATATTGCAAGTATTATTTGTGCTCTAATTATGCAAGGTGCGCTTAGAGGCAAAGGTATATTATTGGTGTAATGATTAATTTATTACTCATTCATGATTATGTAAGCAGGATGAGTAAAGGAAGAATTTAAGTCTTATAAGACGAGGTTAAGGTTTTGGGGTGCCTTATGCACTCAAGGTGTTTATACACCGAGTTAGTTAAAGGAATAAATAATAAACGTTGCTTGTCACTAATAAATCAAGAATTGAAATTGGAAAGTTGTTTTACTTGATTGAATTGATATTGTATTGATTGTATTGTTTGCATATGAGTCATCACCGAGTCTAAACCTGTAAATCACGTAAAGTGCAAGATAGATGAGCAATAAAACTTTGGATTGGTGCACTTCTGGAGTAATGACAATCAGGGGTTGGGGTACACGAGGTATTAGCCGTGTACTTTTATCGAGGCCGTCTGATCTACGAGTCTCCTATTTCAAATATTTTTTAAAAACTAGGAGTTAGGTGAGATCTCATACTAACTACAGTCACGGAGTCGCGCCCGTGGTCGTTGGATGTTTCTTGATGTTTCAGAAAGGAGGCATAGGGTTTTTCTTTTATTAATGTTCCAAATGGAGCATGGGTTGGACAACCTTGTCTGTTGCATAATCCAATGAAATAAATAAATAAATAAGTTAGTTAATATCAACTAGTGAAGTCTTAATAAATTTGATAGTTGAGTCATGTGTTGAGGCTATAATTTAATGGTACTTATGCTTGATTATTAGTAGCATGTTAGGTATTACCTAATTTATTTCGCAGCTTGTATGTACTCAGCTTTGCTGATTGCGTGCTTTTGTGTGTGTCTTTCTTTGCTCATGGCCTTCGCCTTTCAATGACCCTGTGACGATCCAATTTTTACACTTGTAATATTGGGGAGCAGATTAACCATAGGTTCTTACACATGCAACATCTGTTTCTAGATGGTTGGATCTTGAGTGGAGTGTTGGTTACTTTTCTTATTTTTATTGCTATTTACATTTAAAGTTATTTAAACTCAACTTTACTTTCATACTATTTCTATTGGTTTAAGTTTTGAATAAAGGCCTTAAGGGTTCCAAGTTGTAAGAATTAATTTGGTTTTGGTTATTGGTTTTGAAACTTATATATATTTGTTTTAGTTTTTCTGCTGCTATTTTCTGATAAAGCCTTAACGTTTGAACACGTGGCGGTAGCACGCCAGTAATTCTCTTGAATATTGTTCAGGGTCCTCACAGGTTTAAAGAGAGAATTATTGGGGTGTTACAAAGTGGTATCTGGGAGCTTAGGTTCGATTTAATTACCACTAAAGTCAATTTAAAGTTTTTTGGGCGCCTATTGTTTTTAAATCTAACGATTTTGGATTTAAGTACTTGATTTAAAGTTAAAATGTTGTTTTTAAAAATTATTTTATTTAAAATTAATTAATTTAGAATTTATTTAATATAATAAGTATGTATTTATATATAATTAAATTAGTGTGTTATATAAATATTTTAAAATAAAATGAATTTGAATATTCATTATACTCTTTTAACTCGGTTACTATTTATGTCATTTTATCGGTGAGTTTTGGGTAGTCTTAGGATGGGCATATAAGTTGATGAATTCTTTTTTATGTGCATTGTATTCAATTTTTGTGTTATTTAATGTTGAATGAAGTGATTTATGCAAGGGATTTAAATTATATATGTGGTATATGGGATGATTTGTGCAATGTAATATCTGTAAGTGATCATTATGTGGTACGTGAAGCATGTAATTATGTGAGTTTGATTTATGGTTATTTAATGATGTCATTTATTGTTTGGGGGGTTATTAATAGGATATTTCTTTCTTTAATTTGACTAACCTCCAAACCTTACACCCAATGCGAGTTTAATTTTGTAACACCCCAATAATTCCCTCTTTAAACTTGTGAGTATCCTGAACAAAATCCAAGAGAATTACTGACGTGCTATCGCCACGTGTTCAAACGTTAAGGCTATGTCAGAAATTAGTAGCGGAAAAAACTAACTCATTCAAAAATAAGTTACAAAACCAATAACCAAAACCAAATTAACTCTTACAACTTGGAACCATTAAGGCCCTTATTCAAAACCCCAAAAAAGTAGTAAATAAATAAAACCAGAGTTTAAATAAATTCAAACTTGCGAAAGAAATAAATTGCGAACAATAACCAACTCTCCACTCAAAATCCCACAACCCTGATGTGAATGCTGCATGTGTAGGAACCTGTGGTTAATATGCTCCCCAATATTACAAGTGTAAAAATTGGATCATCACAGGGTCATTGAAAGGCGAAGGCCATGACCAAAGAAAGACACACACAAAAGCACGCAATCAGCAAAGCTGAGTACATACAAGCTACGAAATAAATTAGGTAATACCTAACATGCTACTAATAATCAAGCAAAAGTATCATTAAATTATAGCCTCAACACATGACTCAATTATCAAATTTATTAAGACTTCACTAGTTGATATTAACTAACTTATTTATTTATTTCATTGGATTACGCAATAGACAAGGTTGTCCAACCCATGCTCCATTTGGAACATAAATAAAAGAAAAACCACATGCCTCCTTTCGGAAACATCAATAAACATCCAACGACCACGGGCGCGACTCCGTGACCATAGTTAGTATGAGATCTCTCCTAAATCCTAGTTTTTAAAAAAATATTTGAAATAGGAGACTCGTAGATCAGACGGCCTCAATAAAAGTACACGGCTAATACCTCGTGTACCCCAACCCCTGATTGTCATTACTCCAAAAGTGCACCAATCCATAGTTTTATTGCTCATCCATCTTGCACTTTACGTGATTTACAGGTTTAGACTTGGTGATGACTCATATGCAAACAATACAATCAATCCAATACCAAATCAATCAAATAAAACAACTTTCCAATTTCAATTCTTGATTTATTAGTGACAAGCAACATTTATTATTTATTCCTTTAACTACCTCGGTGTATAAACACCTTGAGTGCATAAGGCACCCCAAAACCTTAACCTCGTCTTATAAGACTTGAATTCTTCCGTTACTCATGGTATTTCAATAATCACGAATGAGTAATAAATAAATCATTCCACAAATCACATACCTTTGCCTCTAAGCGCACCTTGCATAATTAGAGCACAAATAATTCTTGCAATATAAAATAGTGCACGTCATACGAAATTCACAATGTATAACCAAACAATTTAACCCAGTTATCCCTATACATGATACTAAGTTCTCGATCCGTCCTTAAACATGCACCTAAAAACAAGGTTTCGTAACTTGTATGTACCTTGAATAAACGAATTGGTATGCCACTTTACTATCTAGAAATCACCTTCAATAAACTCCTCTCCTAAACCAAACAATAACATCTCAATCAATATCCAATCAATCAAATTTACAACAATACTAACTTACTTTAAAACCTTCCAAATCCAAATCAAACAACACTTTAAAACCTTCCCTTTAGTTAAAATTAAAGGCTAATATATAGTTCTTTAAATTTTTCTTCATAAAAACCTTAAAATACACTCTTATACATGAAATTACAGCAAAATTAAAGTTTAATAAAAATCTTAAAATTATTTAAAAACCCCTAATAATCTCCCTTTTTAATGGGTGATTAAACTCTCTTTATAAAATATCAAAAGTAATACTTAGAAACTATTTCCAGCACTTAAAACTTCAATAAAAACATATATTTATGCTTTATTAACTTTAAACATAATTAATTTTATTAATCAAACTCAAGGATAATATTTTAAGTATAAAAAAACTTTGTTAAAATCAAAAACTGCCCACAAATCATATTTAAAGGATGAATTTGGCCACGAGAGGGTGGTGCTCACTACCAAAGGTAGTAAGTCTTTCTTAAAACATTGTTTCCACATTAAAAACACTACTTTTTCATCAAAATTGGATGAATTCATAACCTAATCAGGATGAAAACGATTAATATTAATGAACGAAAATCTTAAAATTAAAACACGAATTTAAGTGTTCAAAATAATCTGGAATTAAGTTAAACTAATCATTAGTTATAATCACCAAAATCTCAAAACATCATTACTATAAAAGCCCTAAATTAATTGTTCATAAAAACCCTAAAATCACGATTTTCAATAATTAAAAACCGTAGGTTATAAAATTTACAAAATCTGAAAATTATAAAATTTTTAAAATCTGAAATTATCAAATTTAATCATCAAAATACAATTTGATACTAATTAAATTAATTTCAAACAATAAAATCAAAACCCATAAATCAATAATTATAATTATACAAATTAATAAAACAAAGGAGAAAATAAGACAAACCTTTTTGTGTGGGAAAATTTTGGGGATTAATGGGTTATTTATAGGGGAGACTGTTGTAAAGTAAATAGAAAGATTGGGCCTCATAAAATTAATGGGTCAAATGATTGAAATGGACTAAGATTTAGTTGTATTGAAATAAATTATAGAATGAAGGTTTATCAAATGATTTGTACCAAAATAATTTTTGACCCTAATTAATAATTTGAATAATTTGAAATTAAATTACGGAAAAATACAAAACAATATTATAAATAAAATTAAATTTCATTTATAACATATTTAAAAATACAGGGGATTACAATTTTACTTGAAGAATCGATGAAACATGTGGTGATAATGAAATACTGAATTGAGAATTGAGTTATGACTTTCTTGTTTTTTTTTTAAAAGGTTTGTCGGGAATAAATTTCAAGCGTTAACCCCTAGCTTGAACCCCACTGTGATCATACACTAAAGTACGGTGGCGTCCAAAAGGGAAGAAGATAGAGCAAAAGAGACGCCAACAAGTTTTAGGAACTTGTAAACCGTTCACGAGGTGAAGGTTACACCCCTTAACGATCCAAGAGATCGTCAACTCCATAAGGTCTAGAACCAAATAAGGGTTCGGGGATGAAGGTACAAATCCAACCTAAAAGAGATTGAACCTGCCCTAATAATAGGCCTCTACTTTATTCTGATCGTATTCATGTGCGCTTTTTAATTAACATGCAATCAATAGGATTAACCCTAAACCTGTTTAATCTATTTTGGTTGAATATTAATGCACAAATAAACTATTATTGGCGATCACTTGAAATTATAATCATATTAACCCTAACAAGATTATTAATTATCTTATTAAGCGTGATTACAAGTACAAATTCCCTTTAAACATACATAAAAGGCGTGATCAAGCAATAAATATCAAGCAACATAATAATAATCAATATCATGACAACAAAATTATAATATCATCAAGATAATAATAATCATAAAAATAATAATCATAAATTATAACAATTATAATCATAATCATGTTCATGTTAATATTAAAGCATAATAATAGCAAGATCCTAGGCATGATACTAACAAGATTAATAACAAACCCTAGCATGTCACTAAGCAATAAAAAAAATCAAAGCCTTAACCCAAACATGATACTAACAATCATAAATATTAGGAAAAACATAGGAAGAATCGCAGGAATCATATTAAGCATATTTGATATTAAAATTACCCTAAACATGATACTAGGAATATCATAATAACAATGTAAACATGATTTCTACATCATAATATCAATTAAAACCATTAAAGCACTTACTTTGATGCCTCCTACCTCTTTCTAATAACAAAATACACGCGTTAGTAACTTCAAGGAAAATAATAAACCAACAATTAAATTAAATAATTGAAAGAGAGATTTGGGACCAAACCCTCATAAATTTAACCTTTCACGTCTAGGGCAAAGGCAACTTCGAATATGGCTAGATGCTTCTAGGTCTTGTGAATGCAGAAATTTGTGTGTGAAAGCAAGGTTTAGAAAAAGAAAGAAAGAATTGATGATTATAGAAGAGAATTAGAGAGAATTGATGATGAATGAAAACTGATTGTAGGTGAATATTCATGAAAATTGGTGGATGAAAACGGAGTTTTTAATACGTTATTTATAGAGAAAATCAGCCAAAAAGATAAAATATCAAAACAGAGTACTTGGCGCACGCCAAACGAGGTTGGCGCACACAAAACAGAGCTGGCGCCAGAACCAGCTAATTGGCGCCAGGCGCCAATAGCTAGCACCAGGCGCCAGGCGCCAAGCGCCAATAGCTAGCACCAGGCGCCAGGCGCCAAGCCTGGTTCAAGGAGCCAATGCCTGGAGTCAGGCGCCAAGCCTGTTTTTAACGCGTTTTCGAAAATCAGATAAGTTTGTCGTACTGGAGGATAAAATCGTATCTTTTCCTCGAAAATGCTATTTGATTTTAATTAAAAAGTCAACAAAAGTCCATTTATCAATGGTAATTGAATTAGGAATGAAAAGAACCTTCTAGAAGAATCTAGAAGACTAAAACCATTCCTAATTGCATTAGGAATGATAAATCATATTAGGCCCTCCCCTAGATCATTGGGCCGCATATAAGGCTCAAACCGGGCCCAGTTTAGTAAATTGGCCATAACTTCCTCAATATTCATCGGAATTGGACTTATAATATATCGTTGGAAAGGTCTTGGCAAGCCCCATCCAACTACACTATTATTAAACCCATATCATGGACCAACCAAACTGGATTTGCTGTTTTCTTAAAATAAGTTTTCAAAAACAGAGAGAAGAGAAAAGAAATTAAAACTTTCCGCAACACTAGACTTTCCACACTTTTACTTCATTCGATTATGATTCGACGTGAAAGGTACTCATCACCGGGTTTGGTTTTGGGGAGACACAAATAGATGTCTACAGAAGCCCCCACTTTGACTGAGTTTGGAGAAACGCGAGTTTCGAAAACAAAAGTCAAAGTATCGATAGGGACGGAGAATGATTCAGAACGTTCTGCGATCCTAAATCATTCTTGTAACGTCGATACCTGCAAAACTAGCGTTAGTTAAACAGATAAAAGAGTTAAGAGACGCGTATCTTGCACCGTCAAGCACACGTCTCTGAAAGAAACCGATTTGTTGTCGTATTGTTGTTTTGATGACCTCCTGCAAGCTAGAGAATGCCATCGCGCTTGAAAACCGCTACGCCTGTAACTGCTTTCAATATAGAAGACTGCTTTGCCTGGAACAATCCTCTTCCGCTTTGATAATATTCCACATCCAAGGGAATACTATCGAAGATTGCTTCTCTTGAAACAATCCTCAGTTGTTTGTGACAACCCTCCACAATCTAGGGAACGCCATCTTGTTGTTCGATGTTCACTCGTCTCTGAACAAAGAGCTTCTTTTGGATATGTTCACGCGTCTCTGAACAAAGAGCTTCTTTTTTATATGACTCCAATTTCCGCTGTGATAGTCTTCGAAAAGATCACTGCTTTTATCCTTAATGCTGTTATGCCAATACGTCGGCGCTTTGCTGCTTGTCGACAATCCTCTTTTATTTGGGAATAGTTGCCAACACAACTCTTGTATGATGTATGACAATCCAATTTAGGGAAAGTTGTCAATGCTGCGCAACAATCCATCCTTAGAAATGTTGCCACGATGAAGCGACAATTCGTACCTCGGAAAATTTGCCAAAATCCAATCTTTGGAAAAGTTTCCAATGCTTTGTAACAATCTTTCATAAGAACTTTGCTACGATCGACAATCCACATCTTGGAATATAACTCTTGAAAGCAATCCATCTTGGAAATTTGCCAACGCTATGCGACAATCCTTTTGGGGAAATATTGCCACTATTGACAATCCGCGTCTTGGAACATTTGCAAGAAAGAGTCGATCGACAATCCACTTCGGGAAAATTTGCCACTTGCTGAAGACAATCCAAGTTGAGGAATTTTTGCCGAAACTTATGATGAGTAGAGACCTACGACAATCCTTTGAGAAATTTTTCCATAGGGAACTAGGTGTATGACAATCCAATCTCGGAAAACTTACCAAAGATCTATGAATGTATGACAATCCAAACTTGGAAAAACTTGCCAAACAGAGAAGGAGCACGAAAATCCACGCTTGGAAACCTTGCCAGAGATGACAATCCAATCTTGGAAAAATTGTCGTTGAAGAAGATGCACGACAATCTATTTTTGGAAATATTGTCAGTTGGGGATGACAATCCAATTTTCGGAAAACTTTGTCGTTTAATAAGAATGCGCGATAATCCATATTTGGAAATATTGTCGTTTAAGTGCTTGCTTTTGAACCGATTGTAATGAGCCAGTGTTTTAGGCGCTTAAGCTAAGTGAGACGATCTTTCGTCAGGTCGATCACTTATTGCGATTGTAATCAAACTGACTACTTAATCATGTCAAATTGCTTATAGGGGCTAACTGGCGTACCAAGGAACCCGAAATTGTTGTATGAGGTCGAAATCACCTTTCTGAGAGGCTTCGAGCTCTGTCGTTGCTGAGATATTTCTGGCGCCAGGAATTAGAGTAGGGTCCTCCCTATTCTGCTGCACCTGTATTTATTTTGACTATAGAACCTTACCAATATTTTTAATTGTCTTAGGGTTGACCTAAGGTTTAGCATTGTTTGACTCATTGACTTGACATGACTCAAGGCATAAACTTGACTCGCTGTGATTGACTCGAGGTTGACTCGACTCAAAGAGTTTGACACATGTTTAGACTCAAATCAAAGTGATATGAAACGACATGACTCAATGTGTACATGACTCGTGTGTGCATTGTATTATGATTGTGCGACTCGAAAAATTTTCCGTCATTTTTGTGGAGGGTACCGACTTTCTCCCGGAAAAGAAAGACGTGAAAAAGAAAATCGAAAATTTGAAGATGCATGTTGAATGAGCTTAGACAAATGTTGTTTAATACTATCTCTCAAGGTGCAAGGATTAATCCATCCTAGGCTATCTCAATGGTTGAGTCAATGATGAAAGTATTTGGGTAACTTAAACACGGAGGCTAAGCACTTCATACTTCGTGATGCAATGACGATTATGATTGATGAGTGATGTTGATATCACAAAGCATGCTTCAACGTTGTGTTAAGATTCCATGACAAAGGGTTCCTAAGGGAAGTATATTTGGTCATGTATCTGTGATGTGTGTGATAGTGACACTAAAGTTAGGCCGCAAGAGCTAAGTGTGTGGAAAGATATTATTTGTTAAAAGAGCCAAATGGTGACTCTTAGGCTAGGCAAGCTAATGATGTAAGGATCAAGCCCCCAAGTCTAGCTCTACATGGATAGGGATGAGCATAGGATATCCCTTGATATGATCATGGTGTAAGTGTGTAAACGTGAATATGAATGCATGTTTATCATGGCCGCACCTCGATGTGAGGTTGCCTACGTATCCGTTAGGAATCAGGCCGAATGTAGCTCTAGCCGAACCTCTCACAAGTGTGTATACCTCAAAAAGTTCTTTTAAGGGTTGTAACGTGGTTAGGATAAAGGTTTGAAGAAGAAGGGGATAAAGGCTCAAGACCCTAGATAAGCCCCCAAGGTGTGCAACCTCGCTTTTGAATCTTTATATTTTTATGCTTGAGTTTCTACTCTTTTTTAGCTCTCTTTTATTTCATTTTTATAAGTGAGGGCAATCCCGATCATGCGGTCTATCACTCACTTGGCATTCATGTTTCTCAGGCACGGTACCGAGCACTCGATAAGAGACGCAATCTGAGACGTGTTCTTATCGAAGATATTTTCATATCAAAGACATTGGAACACTTGCCCTTTTGTACACTTTTATTTATTTTTTATTTTTATTTTATTTGCTATTTCTTTCTTTTGAAATTACTCAAGCTTTTTAGAATTGCATAAGTTACACATCATCCTATCCCAAGGTTAGGTAGATGTAGGTTGAAAAAAGAAAGGTATATCGTTAGACGAGGCTCAAAGTGGTTTATGAAGAAAGGATTGTAAATTTGAAAGGTGAAAGGAGATATGATGTGGCTACAAGGGGTGCCTCAAATCATTGGTATACCTTGTGCTTAATTCGACATGGATTTTTTTTTAATGCAATGTAATGAAATGATCATATGTAAGGAAATAAATGCTCATTTTAATAAAAAAAAAAAGGAAAAGAATCTACAAAATTCATCTAAGGGAATAGAAAGGCGCCTATGCTAGACTTATTGGGGAAAGGAAAAAATGAAAAAGAACTAGAAAAAAGAGGTCATGAAATCTTGTCATTGAAGCTCGCCTCTGTCTTGTGTTGTTTACTCTGACATCATCCAATCTTCTCGCTAACTAGAGGGAATGGGATCTTATTAGCCTCTATGAGATCTTGAATGAGGTTTTGAAACCTGTAGCTTTCATCAGTAGTATGACCGCGCCCTCGATGGTACTTGCAATTGGAGTTTGGATTCCATCTCGAAGATTGATTTTCTGGTGTTGGATCCTCAGTAGGGCCAATAGGTCTGATTAATCCTCGATCATAGAGACGATCAAAAGCAGCATCGTAGGTCATTCCAATGGGTGTGAACTCTCGCCTGGGTTTCCTTTTAGATCCTTGATTGTCCATGGCTAAGACACCATTATGGTCAAAGGTACTAACATTATTACTAGAGTCGGCGTTTTCGGAAGAATAAGGATTGTCGCTTTTCTTTCCTTTCCAGCCACCGTGGTTACTATTGTTAGTAGCTTTTTTCTTTGCGAGGTCGTCTTCGATCTCGATACCTATGTCATAACGGCTCTGAAAGTATTCAAGTTGTGTTGATATTTTAAGTGCTTTGAATACTTTTCTTGGAGATTCTTGATAAACATCCTCACAGACTCCTTTTCGGTGGGGACCTCAATCATCTTAGCGGAAGTTTCTCTCCATTTATTAAAGAAAGATGTGAACCCTTCGTTTTCTTTTTGTTTTAACATCTCGAGTTGTCTATGATCGGTTTCAACTTGGATATTGCACTTGTACCTATCAACGAAAGCGTTCACTATCGATTCCCAGGTAGAGGTTTCCTCCTTGTCAAGGGAGAAGTACCATTGTTGGCAAACGGTTTCAAGAGATAGTGGGAACAGAGAGGGGAAAACCTTCTTATCGATACCTCTTAGATGAAAATAAGGGTTATCAGTTGCCTTGAATTTAGGGATGTCAGCGGCGTTGAACTTATGCGAAAGAAGTTCCTTGTCCAGCGAGACCCCTTGTGAACTCATGCCCTGAAATTTATAGTCACTAGATAGCTTGCTTAGACTCTCTTGCATGAGACTCATTTGTTGTTGCTTCACAGTGTCATCAATCTTGAGTGTGAGTAGCTTCAGTGTCTCAGTCACGGTAACCAATTGATTCCTAAGCTCATTGACTTCTTCTTGACTTGACATTATCCTTTTAGCCTTCCTCTTTTGACGAATCGGTTTATCAAAAAGTGAGACTTGAACAAAGAGGTTGTCCTTGATTAATCGCCCTTCTCTCCTCGACCAAGTACTGTGGAAAAGGAATTTGGGGATACTTATTGTTAATTATTTGACTCAAACTTCATTCAACATGCAATGGATGGAGGAAGTGATGAAGAAGAATTAGGAATAGAATGTACCCCCCAACTCAAATGACGGAAAAAAAAATCGACTCATGCATGAACCTAAGACATAGTCATGGTGATGTGTACTCAAAGTATGTGCTAAGACTAGTGAGTGTAGGTGACATGTTATGACTCTTGTCATGACCATGTGGCTAGACTATGTGACTAGACTCAAGCAAAGACTAAGTTAAGACTTCATGTATATGCATTAAACTGGACAGACTGTGGTATTTTAGTCATAACGTTTTATCTGTGACTCTGATTTGAATGAAACCAACGCCAAATTAAAGATAAAACTCGGGGCTACAGATCCATAGGCTGTAGGGCTCGTAGTTCTTCCTAGAACTCTGTCTATGACCAAAACAAGTTGACGTTTGTGCAGTATACGGGAATAAAAATCCGGGTTGACTTAAAGGAACTATGACTCGATTTTATGTTTATTTATTAGGTTAAATTAATTAATTAATTAATTAAACAAAGTCCTTTAGTCATTAATCAGTTTATTTAGTCTTAACACAAGTCAAACAAACGGTTAGGAAAAATCACATAGAGTATGCACAACAAATAATGCACAATTAGTCAAGTAGGCACAATATGATGCAATGAGTTTGCAACCTAACCATGGCTCTAGTTCTCTAAAGTTCGGGATATGGTTTAGTCAATAGAGGGTCCATGGTTAATTGTCCGGATGCACCGCGCGGATTCCTAACCGTGAAGGGTTCGCGCGAGTGGATGGGACACCGCGAGTTTTTAGAAAAAACTCGCTTCCATAGTTTGGTGAATTCAACAATCTCGGATGTACCCTTTGTTGCATGGAGCGTTCAATCAGGTAGATGGAGCATGAATTCCCAGAGGGTTATGTCCATATGTAGAACACATATGGGTTTCAGAAAAGTGAGAAAAAATTCAATCAGGAAGTAGGATCGAGCAAACAATACGAAAAATCGGTCGAAATTAGAACGCATATTTCTGGCTCGGTATTGGGGGAAATTGGCGCCAGCAATCAGAGACTGGCGCCAGCTTTTAACTGTAGCGCCTGGCGCCAATACTGGCGTCTGGCGCTACGACTAAAATGCTGGCGCCAAGCTCTGGCCCCAGACGCTACTTCCCACATGCCTCAGCAGCTTTCTGTGCTCGATAAAATTTTCCAGTTTCGCGCGGTGTTATTTCGGTCCTAGTTGTGAAAATTATTTCTCAAATTTCCTACGTGTAAAATCCTATGTTTTTAACTCATTACGGATGGTCTTTCCAATGAGATCTTTTTTATGCATATGACAATAATGTTAATCAAAATTATGCACATGAAATACTTAGAACGTTTCGAGTCTAATCCACTCATTCTAAATCATTGCCGAAACAAATTCAGGAATTAAAATAGAAATCCTCCCCAGTGGTGTCTCCAAAAACTGTAGGGAATAAATTTCAAGCGTTAACCCCTAGCTTGAACCCCACTGTGATCATACACTAAAGTACGGTGGCGTCCAAAAGGGAAGAAGATAGAGCAAAAGAGTCGCCAACAAGTTTTAGGAACTTGTAACCGTTCACGAGGTGAAGGTTACACCCCTTAACGATCCAAGAGATCGTCAACTCCATAAGGTCTAGAACAAAATAAGGGTTCGGGGATGAAGGTACAAATCCAACCTAAAAGAGATTGAACCTGCCCTAATAATAGGCCTCTACTTTATTCTGATCATATTCATGTGCGCTTTTTAATTAACATGCAATCAATAGGATTAACCCTAAACCTGTTAATCTATGTTGGTTGAATATTAATGCACAAATAAACTATTATTTGCGATCACTTGAAATTATAATCATATTAACCCTAACAAGATTATTAATTATCTTATTAAGCGTGATTACAAGTACAAATTCCCTTTAAGCATACATAAAAGGCGTGATCAAGCAATAAATATCAAGCAACATAATAATAATCAATATCATGACAACAAAATTATAATATCATCAAGATAATAATAATCATAAAAATAATAATCATAAATTATAACAATTATAATCATAATCATGTTCATGTTAATATTAAAGCATAATAATAGCAAGATCCTAGGCATGTTACTAACAAGATTAATAACAAACCCTAGCATACCACTAAGCAATAAAAAAAATCAAAGCCTTAACCCTAACATGATACTAACAATCATAAATATTAGGAAAAACATAGGAAGAATCGCAGGAATCATATTAAGCATATTTGATATTAAAATTACCCTAGACATGATACTAGGAATATCATAATAACAATGTAAACATGATTTCTACATCATAATATCAATTAAAACCATTAAAGCACTTACTTTGATGCCTCGTACCTCTTTCTAATAACAAAATACACGCGTTAGTAACTTCAAGAAAAATAATAAACAAACAATTAAATTAAATAATTGAAAGAGAGATTTGGGACCAAACCCTCATAAATTTAACCTTTCACGTCTAGGGCAAAGGCAACTTCGAATATGGCTAGATGCTTCTAGGTCTTGTGAATGCGGAAATTTGTATGTGAAAGCAAGGTTTAGAAAAAGAAAGAAAGAATTGATGATTATAGAAGAGAATTAGAGAGAATTGATGATGAATGAAAACTGATTGTAGGTGAATATTCGTGAGAATTGGTGGATGAAAACGGAGTTTTTAATACGTTATTTATAGAGAAAATCAGCCAAAAATATATTATATCAAAACAGAGTACTTGGCACACGCCAAACGAGGTTGGCGCACGCAAAACAGAGATGGCGCCAGCACCAGCTAATTGGCGCCAGGCGCCAATGGCTAGCACCAGGCGCCAAGCCTGGTTCCAGGCGCCAATGCCTGGAGTCAGGCGCCAATCCTGTTTTTAACGTGTTTTCGAAAATCAGATAAGTTTGTCGTACTGGAGGATAAAATCGTATCTTTTCCTCGAAAATGCTATTTGATTTTAATTAAAACTCTGAAAAGTCAACAAAAGTCAATTTATCAATGTTAATTGAATTAGGAATGAAAAGAACCTTCTAGAAGAATCTAGAAGACTAAAACCATTCCTAATTGCATTAGGAATGATAAATCATATTAGGCCCTCCCCTAGATCATTGGCCGCATATAAGGCTCAAACCGGGCCCAGTTTAGTAAATTGGACATAACTTCCTCAATATTTATCGGAATTGGGCCTATAATATATCGTTGGAAAGGTCTTGGCAAGCCCCATCCAAATACACTATTATTAGACCCATATCATGGACCAACCAAACTGGATTGGCTGTTTTCTTAAAATAAGTTTTCAAAAACAGAGAGAAGAGAAAAGAAATTAAAACTTTCTGCAACACTAGACTTTCCACACTTTCGCTTCATTCGATTATGATTCGACGTGAAAGGTACTCATCACCGGGTTTGGTATTGGGGAGACAAAAATGGGTGTCTACAAGGTTATTACTTGGGAATTTTTGAGAATAAGCTTATGATCTGAAGGAATTGAGTAAGTTTAATTGGGAAATTAGAAAAGCACTGGTGAGGTAGTTAATAAGTAATAAAGTGTGAATACGTGAGTTAAACTACGAGTGTTTCGTAGAGGATTGAGAGATGATTGAGAGAACTACGACCTACGAAATTATAATGAAATTCTTGGTGATGTTATTTATTGAGGTGAGTTACGGGGGCGTAACTCTTTTCTTTTAAGGGGGGGTAGAATGCGATGTAATTTTGCGCTTTTTACCTAATTCATGCTATTTATTGCTTAATTTTGCATGATTTTTTCTCATTATTGCTTAATAGTATTGTGTTTGCATGCTTTTAAAGTATGTAAACTTTGGCCAAGTACGAGTTTACTGAGTATAAGTTCGGTTTGTTGAGTATACATGTTGAGGATCAAGCAATTTACAGCAATACAAAACACAAAATTTTGAATGGTTTTGGAGAAATTATTGTTTTTGAGTTAAGTTTCGAGGGCGAAACTTCTTTTAAGAGGGGTAGATTGTAATCCCCCGGATTGTAATCCCCCGTATTTTTAAATATTTTATTAATGAAATTTTATTTTATTTATAATATTTATTTGTACTTTTTCGGAATTTAATTACAAAAGTTTCAAATTATTAATATTGGTCGAAAATTATTTTAGCAAAAACTAATTTATGAACCTATGTTCTACAATTCATGATCATACAAACAAAGCCTAGTCCATTTCATTTACCTAATTGGCCCATTAATATTATGAGGCCCAATCTTCTTACTTACCCTACAACATTCTCTCCTATAAATACCCCATTAATCCCCAAAATTTCCCACACAAAAAGGTTAGTCTTATTTTCTTTCTCCTTTGTTTTATTAATTTGTGTAATTATAATTATTGATTTACGGGTTTTAATTTAATTGTTTGAAAGTAATTTAATTAGTATCAAGTTGTATTTTGATGATTAAACTTTATAATTTCAGATTTTATAAATGTTATAATTTTCAGATTTTGTAAATTTTATAACCTAGGGTTTTTAATTATTGAAAATCATGATTTTAGGGTTTTTATGAACAATTGATTTAGGGCTTTTATAGTAATGATGTTTTGAAATTTTGGTGATTATAACTACTGATTATTTTAACTGAATTCCAGATTATTTTGAACACGTAAATTCGTGTTTTAATTTTTAGATTTCCGTTCGTTAATATTAATCCCGTTTTAATCCCGATCAGGTTCTGAACTCATCCAATTTTGATGAAAAAGTAGTGTTTTTCATGTGGAAACAACAATTTAAGAAAGACTCACTACATTTAGTAGTGAGCACCACCCTTTCGTGACCAAATTCAGCCTATAAATATGATTTTCGGGTAATTTTTTATTTTAACGAAGTTTTTTTATACTTAAAATATTATCCTTGAGTTTGTTTAATAAAATTGAATATGTTTAAATTTAATTAGCATAAATATATGATTTTATTGAAGTTTTAATTGCTGGAAATAGTCTCTAAGTAATACTTTTGATGTTTTATAAAAAGGGTTTAATCACCCATTAAAAAGCTAAAGGGAGATTATTAGGGGTTTTAAATAATTTTTAGATTTTTATTAAACTTTAAACTTGCTGTAATTTCATGTATAAGAGTGAATTTTAAGGTTTTTATGAAGAAAATTTAAAGAACTATATATAAGCCTTTAATTTTAACTAAAGGGAAGGTTTTAAAGTGTTGTTTGATTTGGATTTTGAAGGTTTTAAAGTAAGTTAGTATTTCTGTAAATTTGATTGATTAGGTATTGATTGAGATGTTATTGTTTGGTTTAGGAGAGGAGTTTATTGAAGGTGGTTTCCAGATCATAAAGTGGCATACCAATTCGTTTATTCAAGGTACGTACAAGTTACGAAACCTTTCTTTTAGGTGCACGTTTAAGGACGGATCGAGAACTTAGTATCATGTATAGGGATGACTGAGTTAAATTGTTTGGTTATACATTGTGAATTTCGTATAACGTGCACTATTTTATATTGCAAGTATTATTTGTGCTCTAATTATGCAAGGTGCGCTTAGAGGCAAAGGTATATGATTGGTGTAATGATTAATTTATTACTCATTCATGATTATGCAAGCAGAATGAGTAAAGAAGAATTTAAGTCTTATTAGACGAGGTTAAGGTTTTGGGGTGCCTTATGAACTCAAGGTGTTTATACACTGAGGTAGTTAAAGGAATAAATAATAAATGCTGCTTGTCACTAATAAATCAAGAATTGAAATTGGAAAGTTGTTTTACTTGATTGAATTGATATTGGATTGATTGTATTGTTTGCATATGAGTCATCACAAAGTCTAAACCTGCAAATCACGTAAAGTGCAAGATGGATGAGCAGTAAAACTCTGGATTGGTGCACTTCTGGAGTAATGACAATCGGGGGTTGGGGTACACGGGGTATTAGCCGTGTACTTTTATTGAGGTCGTCTGATCTACGAGTCTCCTATTTCAATTTTTTTTTTAAAACTAGGAGTTAGGTGAGATCTCATACTAACTACAGACACAGAGTCGCGCCCGTGGTAGTTGGATGTTTATTGATGTTTCCGAAAGGAGGTATGGGGTTTTCTTTATTGATGTTTCAAATGGAGCATGGGTTGGACAACCTTGTCTATTTCTAAATCCAATGAAATAAATAAATGAGTTAGTTAATATTAACTAGTGAAGTCTTAATAAATTTGATGGTTGAGTCATGTGTTGAGTCTATAATTTAATGATGCTTATGCTTGATTATTAGTAGCATGTTAGGTATTTCTTAATTTATTTCGCAGCTTGTATGTACTCAGCTTTGCTGATTGCGTGCTTTTGTGTGTGTCTTTCTTTGCTCATGGCCTTCGCCTTTCAATGACCCTGTGACGATCCAATTTTTACACTTGTAATATTGGGGAGCAGATTAACCACAGGTTCTTATACATGCAGCATCTGTTTCTAGATGGTGGGATCTAGAGTGGAGTGTTGGTTACTTTTCTTATTTTTATTGCTATTTACATTTAAAGTTATTCAAACTCAACTTTACTTTCATACTATTTCTATTGGTTTAAGTTTTGAATAAAGGCCTTAAGGGTTCCAAGTTGTAAGAATTAATTTTGTTTTGGTTATTGGTTTTGAAACTTATATATATTTGTTTTATTTTTTCCGCTGCTATTTTCTGATAAAGCCTTAACGTTTGAACACGTGGCGGTAGTACGCTAGTAATTCTCTTGAATATTGTTCAGGGTCCTCACAGGTTTAAAGAGAGAATTATTGGGGTGTTATAGTAACCCAATAGGGAAACTCTCTCCCCGATCACTCAAGAGAGTGACGGAAAGAATGTGGGCAATGTATATCCGAGCCAGCCGACAACTCGTCGGCAAGAATCGAGTACGAACAAGACTGAGGATATATGTGAAGGATCGCCGCTAGACGATCCCCCACGAGATCCCTCAGTCTCAAGTCTTGCCCCGTTACGGCCTCTATAACTACAGGCTCACCTACAAAAGGAAAACCTGTAATCATAGAGAAGTCATAAGGGGTGACAGTTATATCTTCCCACGGAAGTGAAAAGTGTTGGTGGAATCCCTTCAAAACTCCATCAATCCGCGGAGGAAAGCTGACGAAGCAGACTGACTCGACAAATCCCGAAGAGCCGCCAGCGCGCGACCGATCCCTGAAAGCTCCACAATCTCCTTTACCACATCGGGTAAGCTCCAAAAACGAGTCCGCATGTCACCAGAGTCGTATAGACGCATGCTAAACTCACTCTATAAAAAAAAAGAAGAGAGAGAGCCAAAATTATAAAAAAAATAACGGTTATTAAAAGAAAAGAGGGAAAGTAAAAGAAAGAAGGCATAGGAAACTCACGATGCCGCACCACCCTCGAACCGAGACGTGATGGTCTAGATCCCACTTAAGGACCCTAGAGTCGCAGTTGGGAGGAGCCTCCCAAACCACATCCTCCTGGCGACGTCGATCAGTAGCGGTGCGTCGCTCTCGAACTTCCTCACGAGGCCGGCTCACCCTCTTTCGAGGGCGAACTACCTCGTCAGGACCAACTAGAATCTCCTCAGCGTCGACAAATGGAAGCGAATCCATGCTATGATAGACGAGATTTCTCTATTAGTTCATTTTTTTCTTAAACTAATAATCGCGTTCTAGATCCATTTCGGCAGCTGTAGACACCCATTTGTGTCTCCCCAAAACCAAACCCAGTGATGAGTGTCTTTCACGTCGAATCATAATCAAATGAAACGAAAGTGTGGAAAGGTCTAGTGTTGCGGAAAGTTTTATTTCTTTTCTTTTCTTTTCTTTTCTCTTCTCTCTGTTTTTGAAAACTTTAATTTAAGAAAACAGTCAATCCAGTTTGGTCGGTCCATGATATGGGTCCAATAGTGGTATAGTTAGATGGGGCTTGCAAAGACCTTTCCAACGATATATTATAAGCCCAATTCCGATGAATATTGAGGAATTTATGGCCAATTTACTAAACTAGGCCCGGTTTGAGTTTTAAGTACGGCCCAATGATCTAGGGGAGGGCCTAATATGATTTAGGAAAAATTGCCCGGAATAATCCGACCTTTTGCCCGTCCGCTGAAAATAATCCCACCGTTGGATTATTTTTTAATAATCCCACCTTTATACCCATTCCGCTATAAATGGTCCCATTTTACTTGGAACCGGTTGAGCAGGTATTTTTTTTTTTAAAAGTAGAATTTACACGTGTTGCTCCTTGATTAGTCAAAAAAATAAAAATAAAAAATTAGTAAAAAACCACCACCGCCACCTAAGCCACCCCAATTCAGCCACCACCACCCAACCTAAACCCTAGAACCACTATCCCACCCACACCTGAAACCACCAAGCTGACCGAAATCCCACCGAGCCAAGCCAACCTAAACCCAATTACCCATTAACCCAAGTACCCAACCCCTTAACCACATTAACCATTTAACCCAACCCCTCCTCTGTGGACGACGACGACAACGCGGTTGGAAACGGTGGACGGGGGAGACGCGACACGACCAGAATCTGGGGATGGGGGAAGTCGGCGCGTCGGAGCTGGGTTTAAGGGAGTTGGTGGATTTTTCGCGGACGGAGCCTGGGTTTAAGGGCTGGGTTTTCACGGGGGTAAGAGTGAGGGAGAGGATTGGTGGTTCATGGGAGGGGAGGGTAAGCCGGAGCCGCGTGAATGAGGTTGGCCGGTTGGGGGTTGGCTTGGTTTTTAATACAAAATTTCGCATTCACAAGATCTAGATACACCTAGCCATATTCGAAGTTGCCTTCGCCCTAGACGTGAAAGGTTTTAAATTCTGAGGGTTTGGTCCCAAATCTCTATTATTTAATTTAATTGCTTTGTTTATTATTTTCCTTGAAGTTACTAACGTGTGTATTTTGTAATTAGAAAGAGGTACGAGGCATCCAAGTAAGTACTTTATTGATTAATTGATTTATGATGTAGACATCATGTTTATATTATTATTATGATATTCCTAGTATCATGTCTAGGGTGTTTTTAATATTAAGCATGATTAAGAATATGATGCTTCCTATGTTCTTTCTAACATTTATGATTATGATTGATGATGATTATTTATTATGTTGCTTGATATGCATATTATTATATATTGTTATTGCTTGATCACCTTTTATTGCAGGTTAAAGGGAATTGGTATTTGCAATCACGCTTAATAAGATAACTAATAATCTTGTTAGGTTAATTGTGATTATAATTCAAGTGATCGCCAATAATAGTTTGTTTGTGCATTAAATTCAACCAACATAGATTAAACAGGTTTAGGGTTAATCCTATTGATTGCATGTTAGTCAGAAAGCGCACATGAATACGAGCAGAATAAAGTAGAGGCCTATTATTAGGGCAGGTTCAATCTCTTTTAGGTTGGATTTGTACCATCATCCCCGAACCCTATTTTGGTTCATGACCTTATGGAGTTGACGATCTCTTGGATCGTTAAGGGGTGTAAACTTCACCTCGTGAACGGTTTACAAGTTCCTTAAAAACTTGTTAGCGACTCTTTTGCTCTATCTTCTTCCCTTTTGGACGCCACCGTACTTTAGTGTATGATCACAGTGGGGTTCAAGCTAGTGGGATTTTTAAAGGCTTGAAAATACTCCCTACAGTTTTTGGCGACTCCACTGGGGACGATTTCTATTTTAATTCCTGAATTTGTTTCGGCAATGATTTAGAATGAGTGGATGAGACTCGAAAAGTTCTAAGTATTTCATGTGCGTGATTTTGATTAACATTATTGTCATATGCATAAAAAGGTTCTCATTGGAAAGACCATCCGTAATGAGCCAAAAACATAGGATTTTACACGTAGGAAATTTGAGAAATGTCTTTCACAACTAGGACTCAAAAAACATCGCGCGAAACTGGATGATTTTATCGAGCACAGAAAGCTACTGAGGCATGTGGGAAGTAGCGTCAGGGGCCAGAGCTTGGCGCCAAACTTTTAGCCGTAGCGCCAGACGCTAGTATTGGCGCCAGGCGCTACAGTTAAAAGTTGGTGCCAGTCTCTGTTTGCTGGCGCCAATTTCTCCCAATACCGAGCCAGAAATATGCGTTCTAATTTCGACCGGTTTTTCGTATTGTTTGCTCGATCCTACTTCCTGATTGAATTTTTTCTCATTTTTCTGAAACCCATATGTGTTCTATATATGGACATAATCTTCTGGGAATTCATGCTCTATCAACAAAGGGTACATCTGAGATGTTGAATTCACCAAACCATGGAAGTGAGTTTTTTCTAAAAAACTCGCGGTGTTCTATCCACACGCGTTAACCCTTCACGGTTAGGCTTCTACGCGGTGCATCTGAACAATTAACCATGGACCCTATTTGACTAAACCATATCCCGAACTTTAGAGAACTAGCGCCATGGTTAGGTTGCGAACTCATTGTATCATATTGTGCCTACTTGACTAATTGTGCATTATTTGTTGCGCATATATATTCTATGTTCCTCTTAACCGTTTGTTGATTTGTGTTGAGATTATAATTAATGACTTAAAGAACTTTGCCTAATTAATTAATTAATTAATTCGAGTCAATAAAATTTTTCTTCTTTTAATCGGAATTGACCTAGTACGACTTTAGGCATACCCAAGTTGACTAATAATATCGAAAACAGTCCCAGACCGAGGCTCCAATGTTGGTGCCAAAATCTGGGCTGTAGCGCCACTGTATGGTGTGTAGCGCCAGACACTTACTAAAAAGTCTGGCGCCAACCACCATATTGTGACGCCAGTCCTGTCGCTTGGCCGACAGTTCGGATTATTGGTCGAGTCATCAACTAGGGTCTAATTAACCAGTTTGCTAATCAATTCGGTCAATTTCCGCTGTCAATAACACCGTGTCGAGTCATTAATCGAGTCTTGGTCACATAGTCTAGCCACATGGTCATGACACGAGTCTTAACATGTCACCTACACTCATTAGTCTTAGCACACACTTTGAGTACACGTCACCATGGCCATGTCTTAGGTTCATGCATGAGTCGGTCTTTTCCGTCATTTGAGTTGGGGTACATTCTACTCCTAATCCTTCATATCCCTCCATCTAAATCCTCTTCACATTCTATTCCCATTTTTCTTCACTTCCTCCATCCATTGCATGTTGAATAAAGTTTGAGTCAAATAATTAATAATAAGTATCCCCAAATTCCTTTCCCACAGTACTTGGTCGAGGAGAGAAGGGCGATTAATCAAGGACAACCTCTTTATTCAAGTTTCGCTTTTTGATAAACCGATTCGTCAAAAGAGGAAGGCTAAAAAGATAATGGCAACTCAAGAAGAAGTCAATGAGCTTAGGAACCAATTGGTTACCATGACTGAAACACTGAAGCTCCTCACACTTAAGGTCGATGATCCCGTGAAGCAACAACAGATGGACATCATGCAAGAGAGCCTAAGCAAGTTGTCTAGCGATTACAAGTTTCAAGAGCTTACATCACAAGGGGTCTCGCTGGACAAGGATCTTCTTCCGCAGAAGTTCAATGCCAACGACATCCCAAAATTCAAGGCAACAGATAATCCTTACTTCCATCTAAGAGCTTTTGAAACTATAATGACCATTAAGAGTATCGATAAGAAGGTTTTCCCTTCTCTGTTCTCACTATCTCTTGAAACCGTTTGCCAACAATGGTTCTTCTCCCTTGACAAGGAGAAAACCTCTACCTGGGAATCGATAACAAACGCTTTCGTTGATAGGTACAAGTGCAATATCCAAGTTGAAACCGATCATAGACAACTTGAGATGCTAAGACAAAAAGAAAATGAAGGCTTTACTTCTTTCTTTAATAAATGGAGGGAAACTTCCGCCAAGATGATTGAAGTCCCCACCGAAAAGGAATCTGTGAGGATGTTTATCAAGAATCTCTAAGAAAAGTATTCGAAGCACCTAAAATATCAACACAATTTGAATACTTTCAAGGCCGTTTATGACATCGGAATTGAAATCGAAGATGACCTTGCAAAGCAAAAAGCTACTAACAATAGTAACCACGGTGGCTGGAAAGGAAAGAAGAACGACAATCCTTTTTCTTCCGAAAACGCCCACTCTAGTAACAATGTTAGTACCTTTGATCTCAGTGAAGTTTTAGCCATAGATAACCAAGGATCTAAGAAGCAACTAAGGAAAGACTTCACCCCTATTGGGATGAGCTACGATACTGCCTTCGATCGAATCCATGCCAAAGGACTCATTACTCCCATTGGACCTATTCAAGATCCCACACCTGAAAAAAGATTGCCTAGTTGGAATCCAGACGAACACTGCAAGTACCATCAAGGTAGGGGTCATACTACTGAGAGCTATTGGAAACTAAAGGAGGCTATCCAACATTTGATTGGTAATAACAAGCTTCCCATGCCCCCAGTTAACAAGAAGACTGGGTGATGATGAAGCAAATGACACAAGACAAGAGGCGAGCTGCAACGACAAGATTTCGTGACCTCTTTTTCTATTTCTTCTTCATTTTTTTCCTTTCCCCAATAAGTCTAGCATAGGCACCTTTTCTTTTCTTTTAGATTAATTTTATAGGTTTTTCCTTTTTCCCTTTTTAATAAAATGAGCATTTATTTCCTTGAATATGATCATTTCATTACATTGCATTCAAAAAAAAAAAATCCATGTCGAGCTAAGCACAAAGTATACCAATGATTTGAGGCACCTCTTGTAGCCACATCATATCTCCTTTCGCCTTTCAATTTACACATCCTTTCTTCATAAACCACTTTGAGCCTCGTCTAACGATAGATCCTTCCTTTTTCAACCTACATCTACCTAACCTCGGGATGGGATGGCGTGCAACTTATGCAATTCTAAAGAGAGCTTGAGCAAAATCAAAAGAAAGCAATAGCAAAAAATAAGCAATAATAAAAAAAAAACAAAACAAGTGTACAAAAGGGTAAGTGTTCCAATGTCTTTAATATGAAAATATCTTCGATAAGAACACGTCTCAGATTGCGTCTCTTATCAAGTGCTCGGTACCGTGCCTGAGAAACATGAATGTCAAGTGAGTGATAGACCGCATGATCGGGATTGCCCACACTTATAAAAATAAAATAAATGCTAAAGCAAAAAGAGCTAAAAAAGAATAGAAATTCAAGCATGAAAATACAAAGATTCAAAAGCGAGGTTGCACACCTTGGGGCTTATCTAGGCTCTTGAGCCTTTATCCCCTTCTTCTTCAATCCTTTAGCCTAACCACGTTACAACCCTTAAAAAGACCTTTTTGAGGTATACACACTTGTGCGAGGTTTGGCTAGAGCTACGTTCGGCCTGATTCCTAACGGATACGTAGGCAACCTCACATCGAGGTGCGGCCGTAATAAACATGCATTCATATTCACATTCACACACTTACACCATGATCATATCAAGGGATCCCCTGTTCTCATCCCTATTCATTTAGAGCTAGACTTGGGGGCTTGATCCCTACATCATTAGCTTACCTAGCCTAAGAGTCACCATTATTTGGCTCTTCTAACAATAATATTTTTCCACACACTTAGCTCATGCGGCCTAGCTTTAGTGTCACTATCACACACTGCACAGATACATGACCAAATATACTTCCCTTAGGAACCCTTTTTCATGAAATCTCAACGCTGAAGCATGCCTTGTCATATCAAAATCACTCATAATTGTCATTGCATCACAAAGCATGAAGTGCTTAGCCTCCGTGCCTAAGTCACCCAAATACTTTCATCATGGAGTCAACCATTGAGATAGCCTAGGATGAATTAATCCTTGAACCTTGAGAGATAGTATCAAATGACATTTGACTAAGCTCATTCAACATGCGTCTTCACTTTCGATTCTTTTTCGCATCTTTCTTTTTCGGGAGAAAGTCGGTACCCTCCACAAAATGACGGAAAATTTTTGCTTTTTTGCTTTTTTTCGAGTCGTACGATCACATTACAATACACACACAAGTCATGTACACACTGAGTCATGTCGTGTCATATCATTTTGATTTGAGTCTAATACATGTGTCAAACACTTTGAGTCGAGTCAACCTAGAGTCGGTCAATCACATCGAGTCAAGCTTATACCTTGAGTCGTGTCAAGTCAATGAGTCAAGCAATGCTAAACCTTAGGTCAACCCTAAGATGGTTAAAGAGATTGGCAAAGTTCTATAGTCAAAATAAACACAGGTGCAGCAAAACAGGGAGGACCCTATCACAACATTCGGCGATAGGGTCAATTCTTGGCTCTAGAGATATCTCAGCAACAACAGAGCTCGAAGCATCTCAGGAAGGTGATTTCGACCGCATGCAGCAATTTTGGGTTCCTTGGTACGCCAGTTAGCCCCTCTAAGCGATTTGACATGATTAAGTAGTCAGTTTGATTACAATTGCAATAAGTGATCGACTTGATGAAAGATCGTCTCACTTAGCTTAAAGCGCCTAGGCATTGGCTCAAAAGCAGAAAAGGCACCGACGTATGGGTTCAAAGAAACGAAAGCGCCGACGTACAGGCATGGAAAAAGCAAAGTTCAGGCGAACTTTTAAAGTTCGACAAGTGTTGGTCTTCGGTAATTTTTTCCTTTGGGAAAATTATCGCATCGAATGAGGATGGATTCAAGTAAAGTTATTTTCGACAGCGTTCGCTAAGATTGTGGAAGTTGTCACCAAAGATTTGAGAAGATAGCACGAGATGGGCGGTCTTCGACAGCGTTCGTTAAGATTGTGGAAGTTGTCACCAAAGATTTGAGAAGATAGCATGAGATGGGCGGTCTTCGACAGCGTTCGCTAAGATTGTGGAAGTTTTCACCAAAGATTTGAGAAGATAGCACGAGATGGGCGGTCTTCGACGGCATTCGCTAAGATTGTGGAGGTTGTCACCCAAGATTTGAGAAGATAGCACGAGATGGGCAGTCTTGACGACTTTTGCTATGATTGGAAAGGTTGTCACTATGATTCAAGAAAAAGCTCAAGATGTAGCAACATTGATCGACGGCGTTCTCTAGATTGGATCGTCAAAACAAACAGCAAGACGGCGTTCCCTAGATTGTGGAGAGTTGTCACAAACAACTGAGGATTAGTTCAAGGGAAGCAATTTTCGATAGTATACCCTTGGACGTGGAATATTATCAATGCAGATGAGGATTGTTTCAAGAGAAATAATCTTTGGTGGTATTCCCTTGGACGTGGAATATTATCAAAGCAGAGGAGGATAGTTTCAGGCGAAGCAATCTTCTAATTGGAAGCAGTTACGGGCGTAGCGGTTTTCAAGCGGGATGGCATTCTCTAGCTTGCAGGAGGTCATCAAAACAGCAGTAGCAGCAGCAATCGGTTACTTTCAGAGACGTACGCTCGACGGTGCAAGATACGCGTTTCTAAACTCTTTTATCTGTTTAACTAAAGCTAGTTTTGCAGGTATCGGCGTTATAAGATTGATTTAGGATCGCAGAACGTTCTGAATCATTCTCCGTCCCTATCGTTACTTTGACTTTCGTTTTTCGAAACTTGCGTTTCTCCAAACTCAGTCAAAGTGGGGGCTTCTGTAGACATCCATTTGTGTCTCCCCAAAACCAAACCCAGTGATGAGTGTCTTTCACGTCGAATCATAATCGAATGAAACGAAAGTGTGGAAAGGTCTAGTGTTGCGGAAAGTTTTATTTCTTTTCTTTTCTTTTCTTTTCTCTCTGTTTTTGAAAACTTTATTTTAAGAAAACAGCCAATCCAGTTTGGTAGGTCCATGATATGGGTCCAATAGTGGTATAGTTGGATGGGGCTTGCAATGACCTTTCCAACGATATATTATAAGCCCAATTCCGATGAATATTGAGGAATTTATGGCCAATTTACTAAATTGGGCCCGTTTTGAGTTTTAAGTACGGCCCAATGATCTAGGGGAGGGCCTAATATGATTTATCATTCCTAATGTAATTAGGAATGGTTTTGGTCTTCTAGAACATTCTAGAAGGTTCTTATCATTCTTAATTCAATTAGGATTCTTTAGAGTTTTAATTAGATCAAATAGCATTTTCGACTGAAATTATATTATTTTATCTTCCAGTACGGTAAAATTATCAGATTTTCGAAAACGCGTTGAAATCTAATTTGGCGTCCAACCCCAGGCCTTGGCGCCAGACGCCAGCCATTGGCGCCTGGCGCTAGCCACTGGTCCTGGCGCCAAGGTGGTTTTGCGATCTTCAGGCTCTATTTTGATAAATTATATTTTTTGGATGTTTTTCTCTATAAATATCGTATCAAAAACTCTGTTTTCATCATCAATTACCATTCATTAATTCTCTTCAATCATCATCAACATCTATCATTCACGAATTCTCTTTATTCTCAAGTTTTCACCAACTCTCATCAAGATTTTCTTGATTATTCTCTCTCTCTCTCTCTCTTTTTCTAAACTTTGGTTTTTAATACAAAATTCCGCATTCACAAGATCTATATACACCTAGCTATATTCGAAGTTGCCTTCGCCCTAGACGTGAAAGGTTTTAATTTAATTTAATTGCTTTGTTTATTATTTTCCTTGAAGTTACTAACGTGTGTATTTTGTAATTAGAAAGAGGTATGAGGCATCCAAGTAAGTACTTTATTGATTAATTGATTTATGATGTAGACATCATGTTTATATTATTATTATGATATTTCTAGTATCATGTCTAGGGTGTTTTTAATATTAAGCATGATTAAGAATATGATGCTTCCTAACATTTATGATTATGATTGATGATGATTATTTATTATGTTGCTTGATATGCATATTATTATATATTGTTATTGCTTGATCACCTTTTATTGCAGGTTAAAGGGAATTGGTATTTGCAATCATGCTTAATAAGATAATTAATAATCTTGTTAGGTTAATTGTGATTATAATTCAAGTGATCGCCAATAATAGTTTGTTTGTGCATTAAATTCAACCAACATAGATTAAACAGGTTTAGGGTTAATCCTATTGATTGCATGTTAGTCAGAAAGCACACATGAATACGAGCAGAATAAAGTAGAGGCCTATTATTAGGGCAGGTTCAATCTCTTTTAGGTTGGATTTGTACCATCATCCCCGAACCTTATTTTGGTTCATGACCTTATGGAGTTGACGATCTTTTGGATCGTTAAGGGGTGTAACCTTCACCTCGTGAACGGTTTACAAGTTCCTTAAAAACTTGTTGGCGACTCTTTTGCTCTCTCTTCTTCCCTTTTGGACGCCACCGTACTTTAGTGTATGATCACAGTGGGGTTCAAGCTAGTGGGATTTTTAAAGGCTTGAAAATATTCCCTACAGCAGCATAACGGCTGCCGATAGGACAAAACACAAAAATCGAATGCCACCCATACTTGGGGGCAACGATACCTGCAGTCAAACTCAGTAAATGGGGGCTTTTAAGACCCACAAAAGCCATCCTATACCAGTTTCAACTAAGCATTCAAGGGATTATGTTTTAAAATATCAAAGAATCGACTATTCCAAGACGAATAATAGTAACACCAACACAATTATCGTCTACCAAACAATCTTGAAGTTCGAATATGGCGAAAACGAGCTAAGTATACACTTCGCGCCATTTTTTTTTAATTTCAAATTTTGCAAAATGTGAATTATGAAAGTATTAATAGTTCTAATACTACAATCTACTTCATAATCAATAAGTATAACCAAAATGAGCAAGAAAAGCAACAGATTCGAGCAAAATTCGAACAAAAAGAGCAAGAACGAACTTAAACAATGAAATGCTCACACAAGGTTCAATACTTAACCATTTTTCATGAAATTTGTTGCAAGACACTCCTTAAACATAGCATAACAACATGGAATAAACAATTTCAAGAATAATAGACCGAATAAAAAAAAACCCCCAAATTCAAAATTTGGGGTTTTATGGTTTGAAAATTGCTCAAATGTCAGCCAAGAATGAACAAAATTAAGAAAAACTTGAAGGAGTTGTGTCTTCGATAAGTGCAATTACTAGATATATCAAGGATCACAATTATGGAGATAATTAGTTCATTCTATAGGGTCGTCAATGTTTGGTGCTAGATATGACAATTGATCTTTGGGCTAGCTTAATGGCCCAAAGCCTTATAGAATGGATCCTACAAGGTCATACATAAGAGTATTGGGTTAAACAAGTTAGAGGCCCATTATTTGGCCTCATGAGTTCATGACATACCATGTTGATAATTGGGCTTGGATAGTTAGAAGAGTCTAACGGTTTTTGGACTTGACATGGTTTTATTTCTAGATATGATCTATAAATATAAACCATGCCTAGGGTTGCATGACACAACAATTGACATACAATGAATTGTCACACAAGCAACCAAGTTTCCCAAAAACCCTAACTCTCTCTCTCCCTCCTCCCTGTCCGTACGGCCCTCCTCCCCGGGTGGCGCATGTGGTGGCGCGTGGGTGGTGTTGTGGTGTATTCGTGGCTCAAATCTCCGTTGAAGGTTGATTGAAGTGTTCAGTCACAACTAACTAGCATTAGTGGAGGTTTAATCCGTGCTCGTGGACTAAGTAGAGGAATCACGCTTGGGGTTCTTTATCTCCCATTGTTCTTTCTCGATCGCACGTGGAATCACGCTTCAAAGGTACGATTATATGTTCTTTATGTGTTATGCATTAGATCTTGGAATTAGGTACTGTATGAATATGATTCATGTTTTTCCGCTGCGTAGTACCTATAATTCCCTACAGTGGTATCAGTTAGCCTATTGCATTCACGCATATTGACTATAATTCTTTGATAGTCCACAATTTTAATTCAATTAGGAGGGAGAATAATTAATTATGGTTCAATCTTTATATTAAATGGAGATTTATTTTTCGGGATATGATTAAATATGATTTAATTGCTCAACAAATCCGAATAAAGCCCTAATTTTTCGAAAATTTTGATTGAAATAAAGCCCTAAAATTTTGATTTTGTGTGCTTAATTTTGATGATTTTCAAATATTTATGCTTCATAAATTTAATTGACTTGATTTTATACATAAAATATGATTTTTGTATAATCAATATTTTAATTTAAAAGTTGAATTAATTTTATAAAGAACCCTATATTTGGAATTGAATTGTGAATTTGATTTCAAAATTGAATTAGGCAAAGTTATGTTTTAATTCAAAAGACCTAAATTAATTTAATTCAACAAATGTTGTTTAATTAGATTAAATTTCTCAAAAAAAAAATCAATTTATGGGAGGGGGCAGCCGTGGCTGGGTGGATGAACCACCGTCAGGTGGCCACGGCGGCTGCCCAGGTGGTCGAAAAGGGTGCAGCAAGGAAGGCGCAGGCAGCGGACTGGTGGCAGCAGTGTAGTGGAACTGTTCCACTGCCACCTGCTGCAGCCAACAAACGCAAGTGGCTTGGCTTTTCTGCCTGGTTGCGCGCCTGGCTGCGACTGCGGCTGGGCTCCAGCCTGGCTGCGGCAGGAGCAGCGCGTGGCTGGGCGGAGAGCTCAGTCACATAGAGCAGCTCGATTTTGCCGCGGGTGGTGGCTGGACGGTGCAAGCGTTGCACGTCTAGCTGCTGCCCTGGTGGCTGCGCGGCTGGGCTTGATGTCTGGCTGCGCTAGCTGACTTTTGCGGTGGCTGGGCACTACGCCTGGATGCTGTGGCAGGGTACTGCGGTGGTCAGGCTTTGGTCTGGCCACTGCGGTGGTTGGGACGTGACTGGCAGCAAGCCAAGTCACGATGTTTCCCAATATTTCAAAAAAAAATGTTTTTTAAAATTATTTTGTTTTAAAGATATTTCAAAATAAAATCTGATTTTATTTTTGAATAAAATCAAATTTCAAAAGTTGGTTTTTGATAATTATCCTTTATTAAAGTTGTTAATTTTGGATAGGATTTGTTAGAATATTTTGAGCATATTCCAAAAAGGATAAAGATTGATTTAAATAATGTGATTATCCCATAATTAATTTTGGATATAATTGATTTAAAATTTTGTGATTGGATAGTAATTAGGATAGAAATTCCTAACATTGTTAGGATAATCTTTGAGGATAAATATGATTTATCTTTTAAGATTAAAATAAGATTTGATTTTATCTCATGACTAATTTAGAATATATGATATTTTATTGATGGTCATGAATAATATATGATATTATCTAACTGCAATAATTAAAAATATGAGATATTTTGGTGTCATGTTTCCTTAATTGTGAACATTCGATGTTGTAGTTTAGGAAAGCATGATGAGTGATTTATTATGTGGCAATTTTATAATATATGATATTATTTATTGCTATATAATGACTAGTATGGCCTAGTAGATTACTAAATACGATCTGCGCATCGTGATGTATTTTTGTAATCTTAGTACGGTCTACGTACCGATAAAGTATTTTTGTAATTTTATTTCATTTTATTTAAGTAGTAGATAGAATAGAGTAAAATTACTGCAGTTAATCCAAGAAATCCATGGAGTAAAGGCCCAAAGGAGCAAGATGGATGAGATCCAAGAAGGTTCAAGTGGGAGTTTTTTGCTTTATTAGTTTCTTAGGATTATGGGCCATGCTATGTCTTGTTTATGCATTCAGTATTTTATGCATGTTAGATTTTATTGATGTTTTGTGGTGATGGGCTAGAGTTCACTATTTAATCACAACATAATAAATTTAGGTCCCAGTAATATTGAGGTTGCTTTTCCAATTAAAAACCCGATGAAACCTTCGATATTTATGATAGGTCATGCCTCAGCTGGGTGTCATATTATATCTTAGGGGAGTGGGGGTAAATCACGTTTTACAATTTTAATTGGTTATACTCAACAAGGTTACCTAAAGCGTTTAGAACCTTGAAGCTAAGGGTAATAATTAAACATGTGATGGGTAATTATTCAACCAAGAATTACAAAGAGTTGTAATCAGTAAAGAGTTTACTCACCTTGAAAATGCAATACTTGATGGTAGGGCTTCAGTCTGGTCAATTATTGCACAAATAAAGGATCTTGGAATCTTTCTATTCAATAGGGATCAATTAAATTGAATGAATGCTTTAAAGATACCAGTTTTAAAATCGTTTATGGTACTTAAAATTTTATTAAACATAATTGAATTTTGCGTTTACTCATAAGTAACATGTCGTTCTAATTTTATTATTATATATAATCTCCTCGATTGAAAATAAAGTTGAGAAACGTTCTCAAAAGGTTAAAAGATAATCCATAAACCTATATTCCAATTTTTCTAAGATGGTTCTAGAAGGCAAGTTTTAGAAATCCATGTCATATGTCTAATGTTGGTTTTATTCAAAATGTTTGAGTAAAATTCCAACACATCTACATTTTGAAAAGTGTTTCAAGGGATATAATGAGATGGGAGGTACAAACCCTCTAAAAGACAAGTATAGAAGTCCAATAAAATCTCTTATCCTCAATATGATTGAATATAAGAAAGTGATTGGAAGTCTCTATGATCAAAAGTTGATCAAATGATATTATTCTTCATCCATTTCATATAGAGTTAAATAGTTGATTAAACTCTAATATGAATAATGATTGAATAAGACTTAGCACAATCATGAAATATGCTTAAAGTAGTTAAGCAAAGCATCATTTTGAACCTAAGAGAAGTGTTCTAAGTGGCTCAAATTGGAAAGGTTTAGGAATATATGAGGATTGCATTAAGAAGTTATAGGCCAAGAAATGCAAACAAGTTGCTACTTCTCAAACCTAGAACTACTTATATGCTAAAAGTTGTTATGAAAGACAAATGTTTCAAATTAAATGGACCAATTCCAATTGATTAGAAACTACCTCATACAGTTGGAAGGTAAAAGAATGGAAATGTTCCAATTTAAGAAGTATATTATAGAAATTGATTTAGCACATTGCTACTTCTTGGACATATGATGTCTTGTTTAGTTCTCTCTCATTGAGAATGAGGTTTAACTAAAGGAAGAAGTTATGGCTAAGGGAGAAATAAATCTACAAGTTTAGAAGCAAATGTTGCTACTTCACTAGTAGACTCTACAAGTCTGGAAGCAAAAGTTGTAACTTTACAAGTAGAACCTATATTTCACCTTACCTTGTTATTGGCTAGAATTAAATAAATGTTATTCATTCCTGCCATTATCAAAACACCATTCAATGTTAGTAATGACTAAGCATCGAAGATTCAAAAACGTGGAATAAATGTTATTCTATGCTTCATTGAGTCATAATGTGTTTTGAGTTGCTAAATAGTTCAAAGTTCTATATGATAGAAATAATTAAACCATTTCTATATATGAATTGTCTCTAAAATGTCAAATAGTTCGAACGAAAATGAACATTGCATGCGAAAGATCCAAAGGGATGGACTTTCAATATCATTGGATTATGAATCCATTGATATATGTAAATATCATTCTAATTTGAAAAGTTTTGACAAAGTCACCATTTAGAGAAATGATGATGCGAACCCAAGGTCGAACACATATCGATGTAAGAAAACCAAAGGTTCAAAGACTAGAGACGCACAATAAAACTTCATTTGTGATATGATCACTACTTGTGCTTAGTTGAAGCATAAGAGTGAAAATTTTGAAAAGTTCAAAATGTTCAGTATGAAGTTCAGTATCAACTTGACAAGATAATGATTACATTACAATATGATTGTAATTGTGAAAATTTAAGTCAAGACAAATACTTGGCAACACATTCAAAGTATTGTGATATGATCGTAATAATGAAAATTTAAGTCAAGACCTTTATAAACATCCAAGAGTTGTGAAATCATTTTACAACAAACTCCGAAAGAAAACCTTATGAAATGTTCATAAAAAGGAGCAATCTATATGGGATATATTTTATAATGGATGTAAATTACCTATCTTACAACCATTGTTCAAGGGATATAATTTTAAGATAAGCTACAAAACTAAACAAAGATACATAGGTCAAATCAAAATGTAGCAAAGGTACCGGTTTCATATGTGATATGGATAAGAAGAGTTCTTATAAAGTCTTTCTACAAAGAAAGGTATAAAAGTTGTATTAAATTGCTTAATGCACGATCAATTCCTATACAGAGCACGGGGTACTACTACACAAATCATACTTAGCACAAAATGTTTGTTTCTCAAGTAGATGCCCTTATGGAAATTTTTCCAAAAGGTCAAGTGGGAGTAGTAGAAATCTCAAAAGAGTTCGAGAAAAGAAATAAACAAACATGGTTCAAACCATGGTTGGTTCACCCTATGCTAAATGTGCCTCCTAAAAAAGGCAAGTGGGAGTATAAGAATCTCGAAAAGTTTGAGAGCCTTAAAAGAGTTCAAGAAAAGCTAATTTGAAGATCTTGAAGAAATTTGAGAAGTAATCGAATCAAAGCAACAATATGAGCATGATTCACCTCATGTTACAAATGACAACGCGTGGTCTCATTAAGTGTAATGGGAATAATAACCATGTGTCGAAGGTAGTACATTCCAAGTGCACATCCTCTACTGTCGTTTCTCATTGGAAACTAAACAAAGTTGTTGTATGAGTTTCAATTGTTGCATCAAACCCACAACGATGACTAGCATATGTAAAACTTAGTCAAAGAAATATGATTTCATATTGACTAAGAGTTCTAAAATATTCATTTTGGAACATGATGATTATACAAGTAATAAAGATGATTTGACAAGTTATGACTCCAAGTGGTTTAAAAACCAGGAAATCTGAAATAGATTCTAAGTCTGTAAGCAAGTGTATGACACTTAAATAATTTGCTTAATTGGGTGAGACCCATTATAAGCAAAATAGACAAGAAAGAAAAATTTCTAACTAAGCAAAGACTTGTTAAAGGATTCAATTAATTCATAGTATGACTATGACTACGACGAAAACTTTACATTAGTCATGTTTCAAAGATCTATTAAAGATATTTGAGTGATTTCTACCTTGTAAGATTTGGTAGATGGACTTCAAAACACTTTATTAAAATTGTTCATGAAAGAATATTTGTATATGATACAATCAAAAGTTTGAAGATCCAATAATCCTAGGGATGCATAGCATCATGGAGTTAGTGTTCTTAATTTTGTGAGTAAATAAATCGTTTGATGTTCTCATAAAATGAAGAAAAGGTCTTGTGTGTACAAGATGTTTAGTGGAAGCTATGAAGTCTTCTTGGTCTAGTACAGAGAGCAATTGTTCATTCTTGAAGGGTCAAGTGATGGCTAATGCATTTTGTATGAAAATCTTGAAGAAGAAGATGAGTACATTTGGGATTCAAGATCTATAGAGATAGGTCTCGAATGATGTTTGAGTTTGGTTAAGAAGCTTATATTGATAAGATTCTTATAAGGTTCAACATTATATTGAAAGGAGTTTCAATCCCATGTAACATGACACATTGAGCAATGATTCAATGCTTTGAGAAAGGTTGATGAAATTAAGGTTTTGAGTGATGATCCTTATGCAATATACAAAGGATGCATCATGCATGTCATGGACTATACTCGTCTATTTGATTCACGTGTTTTTTAAAACAAGTGATGATAGATTTCAATCGAAATCCAATATGAGTTTGGAATACAAATTAGAAATTACTAAGTTCCTTGCAAAAGGGCGAAGGAAAATTCTTAATGTATGGAGATGAATATGATTATAAAATTTAGAAATTGCAAAATTCATGTTTATGAGAATGTCTCATGAACTCTACTTACTAAACCCCTTCCATTTCCAAAGCATGAGAAACATGCTAATGAAGTTGGATTGAGGTAAATGATGTAATTAGAAGTTGTATTTGTTTTTGGAGAAAAACAATTTACATGTGTAATACATTCATTTGCAGAATTATGTTTATCAATTGAAACAAAGTTTCAATCTTATTTAATCGTTGTTTCAAGATTAAATAAAATGTCCAAGATAATTATGAATTAATGGGCTCATCAGGTTGATGACCTGTTGAATGAAACCCCATAGGTGAACTAAATTCATACATTATTTAAGTTCCTAGTTCAGAATCATTAAACTGGACATAAATGATTTCAATTAATGGACTGGCATGTAAGATTAATTGGATAACGCAGTTTCATGGGATATAGGAGCGTAGTGAAGCTCGGTCAATCACATGGATATGCATGAATGATGCATGATCGAACTATAGACCTACTTTAAAGTTCAAGTATAGAGCTTCCGGATATATTAGTGGATTCCTTTGACATGAGTGGAACACTGATTCCATTCAATGGCTGATTTGACTGTGGTACATTCAAACGTCTGCATGTAACTGGAGATTATAAAGGATGTTTCCCGGTTATTTCAAAAGCTGAGTGGGAGCTTTGATTTCCACAAGATTGGATTGAGTCTACCTATTAATAGGAATGTGTCTTGGCCCCTTGAAGAGGGAGAATTCAGAAAATGCATGGCCGTGCTCAAATGCATTACATAGTAATCATTTGTTCCGTGAATCTAACTCAGTATTTCAAGAAAAGATTTGAAGACTAATATGATCACGACATGAGATGCAATCATATTATCAAATCGACACACATTGACTTAAGGAATTTGAATATTGCGCACTTGTCTCAGACAAGTGGGAGATTGAAGGAGTTATGTCTTCGATAAGTGAAATTACTAGATATATCAAGGATCACGATTATGGAGATAATTAGTTCATTCTATAGGGTCGTCAATATTTGGTGCTAGATATGACAATTGATCTTTGGGCTAGCTTAATGGCCCAAAGCCTTATAGAATGGATCCTACAAGGTCACACATAAGAGTATTGGGTTAAACAAGTTAGAGGCCCATTATTGGGCCTCATGAGTTCATGACATACCATGTTGATAATTGGGCTTGGATAGTTAGAAGAGTCTAATGGTTTTTGGACTTGACATGGTTTTATTTCTAGATATGATCTATAAATGTAAACCATGCCTAGGGTTGCATGACACAACAATTGACATATAGTGAATTATCACACAAGAAACCAAGTTTCCCAAAAACCCTAACTCTCTCTTTCTCTCCTCCCTGTCCGTACGGCCCTCTTCCCCGGGTGGCGCGTGTGGTGGCGCGTGGGTGGTGTTGTGGTGTGTTCGTGGCTCAAATCTCCGTTGAAGGTTGATTGAAGTGTTCAGTCACAACTAACTAGCATTAGTGGAGGTTTAATCCGTGCTCTTGGACTAAGTAGAGGAATCACTCTTGGGGTTCTTTATCTCCTATTGTTCTTGCTCGATCGCACGTGGAATCATGCTTCAAAGGTACGATTATATGTTCTTTATGTGTTATGCATTAGATCTTGGGATTAGGTACTGTATGAATATGATTCATGTTTTTCCGCTGCGTAGTACCTATAATTCCCTACAAAACTTACATTGGATTATGGTAAATATGAATTAAGAGCGTGATTTGCTTTTTTAGCCTCGAAAATCGCGAAAATCCGAGCTCTATAAAGAGAGAAAGGGACGAAAATGGAGGAAGGAAGGAGAGAAAGCGAAATGAAAAATCGCGGTTGAGATTTTATTTTTACTGAACTGAGTGTCGCTCGCAATTAAAGAAGCTGCGCGTGACATATCAGCGCAACTCAGAAAGATGCGCGCGCCTGGCCAGCGCGACCAACTGAGTTGCGCGCGAATACTAGTCACTAAATGACCGGTATCCGGATTTTGATCCGTTTGATCATTTTTTCAACGAATTTTTCCTCATTTATAGACGTAATGGCGCGCAAATTATAAAAATCTTTTTTAATTGCTTTGTATTTGTAGTTTATTTTCTTCTTTGATAGTTTTTTGCATCATTTTGCATGTACATCGTGCTTTGTGCCTTCCCCAAGCATACGTTTTGAACGTTTTTCGTAAGCGTGCCTTAAGACGTTCCGTGGTGGTGCTTTACCCATAGATAGGTTTGTCATTTTACTATAATGACGTTATAAGTGTCCGGGTTTTCTTTTTTTTCACGTCCGAAGCAAAAGGAAGACGTTTTCATGCAGCGTAAAAATGCAAATGGCGTAGCGTACAGCGTAAAATTGTACGGTGTAGGTGTTGCATAAAATTTCACCTCAGCCCAAGCTTTGCGAGATCTACCTCTCGGAACTAAAAGGTAGACTATTACTGTAGGCGTTAGCTCACGAGTCGACAGGCGCGCCGAACCTTCAGGAACAGGCACTTCTTGAATGGAAGCAAATACGGTAGTTAGTGAGCTTACTAACTTACCGGACAGTTAGGGTGTCCGTCCACCCCTTGTATAAAGAGCGACGAGACAATGTCGCACCCATGTAGTCACGTGCCCCTAGTCCTGAGATACGTGTACTCATCTTGTGGACAAAACTGCTGGGAGAGTTGCTGACTTTCTTCCCTCTCACTGGATTTGGATATATGCCTCCAGCCCTGAGACATGTATTTCTATCTTGTGGACATCCGGTTCGAATTCCGGACCCAGCTCGAATGCCAGACCCTTTTCGGTTCGAATATCAAAAACCCCTTTTCATTCTTTTTACTTTGTTAAAGTCAGGCTAAAGTTTCAATGACATATCAAGGGACTTTAGACCAACGATGACATGATTGAGAGGATATCATCCCCTTTTATTCTTTTTAAAACCGATCTCTTCTCATGACTTGACATCACCCAGAATACATTTACTTGTAAAAGTATTCTACAATTGCAAAGGATCAAACTAGATTCTTTAGCGCGTTAAGACTAGGGAAAACTTTCTCTAGCCTTAATAGCTACTTGTTTCAAACACTTGGCAAACCGAGGACTGTTTCAACATCCTTAAACATATTGCTGAAAGATTCTCTAACCTTAGAGAACTTCGCAGAATGAGTCTCGGATTTTTCCTTGACTACTTTGATCATCGTCTATCCTAGACTCAATCAAAGTGGGGGCTAACTGTAGACATCTAATTTTGGCCTCCTGTCTCGACAGGAAGTGTAATGACGATAAATAAAGCCATCTTCGTGTTGGATCAAAGTGAAGAATACTTATGGATAACTGGTTAAGCCACAAAACACAAAAGACTAGCCCGAATAAAAGAACAAGGCCAATACAAGGTCCAATTAACTAAACCCGATCATAATTAGGCTTAAGTCCGTGCTTAAAACCCAATAATGACGGATTTAGGAGCGCCTAGGTTAAAACTAAAGCTGCCGCGGAAAATTTCGCGCGCATCTCATAAAGTCGCGCTGGGAAGTCACGCGCAACTTATTCAGTTGCCCGCGACACTCCGCGCAACTTCTGGAGATGCGCTTGCAAAAGATTCAGATTATCAAAAAATCGAAAAATCGAATTTTACCATAAAGCTGCGCGCAAGACAAATAGTTGCGCGCATAATCCGCACGCGACTTATTCACTTACGTGCGATGGCCGCGCACAACTCATCCAGTTGCGCGCGACACCTGCTGTGGCAGAATTCTCTTAACCCTAAACCTAATCATTCCATATAAATAAGACCCTAATCTGAGGGTTAAACACACAGAAAATAACCTAAAATCCTAGAAGAATACTTATGAACTTGTGCTTCCTAACCCTCTTGTCCTAAACACTCACCCCTTTTGATACTTTGTTACTACGGTGGAGGTTCCCCAACAAGAAGGAATCCATAAGTGTTCTAAACGGAGATCTAGCAAAAAAAGTGGTAAATTCCCAAGCACTTAGTTAAATCACATTTATTTTCTTGTTTAAAAGAACCTTAATTAATTAATTAGTGTTGTTTGATCACCTTGAAAATAATTAATTAATCAATTCCACATAGTATCTTTCGTTAAATAAAGATTATAATTGAATAAAATAATTGTTGGTTGATCACTTAAGCCAAGGCGAATATTGTTTATTTTCTTGTTCTTTTCACGAATTTGATTAAATAAGAATAACAACCTTACGATGTAATTCATACGTGAATTGATGTGTGTAAATAAAATTACTTAACATAGTTTTAGGTATCACGTAGCATACATTGTTTGGTGATGAAATTGTGCAAAAGAAGAGCTAGTAGAGGCCGCACTAGGGCTAGGATCGCGATTCCCCTCTAAAGGGAACTTTATCTTGGTACCCTCGCTCCCGAACTCATTTCTGGTTTATGTAGACCAATTTGGGCATGGGTAAACTTATGATTCATGCTAAATATCCCTTGAACTCTACTTGGGAGAAAGGCATGAACGAGGTTTATGGGTTTTCCTAAAACTCATTGGCGACTCCTACTTGTTCCTTACAAAAAAGCGTGTATGATGGAATCATTTCTAATTCAAGGTCCCCCAAACAGTCAGGAATTCAAATCCTAAACACCCTAACAAGTGTAAAGTCCTAGGCTTTTAAAGGGCCATGGGCATCTAAGGAGAAGGATCCCCTACGATGGGAACACCCTCCTTACACTAACCTAGGTGTATTGGGTTGTTCGACAAGGGGAGAAGAGGGAAAAGTGGGTAAATTACTATTCATTAGGAATCTTAAATTTGGCATAGTAAGGGTGCATGGGGCTTTTATATTGGTTAAAGAGGTTTTTATAGATTTTAACGAGAAATTCCCTTAAAAAAAATAATTTCCAATGAAAAATTGTTTTCTTTCTTTAAAAATAAATAAATAAACAATTGTTTCCAGTAACTTAATATTTGTAACTGACGTTTGTAAGTTAGTTACAAACTTTTTGGTCAAAGTTTCTTTGACTTAATATTTGTAACTGACGTTTGTAAGCTAGTTACATATGTTTTGGTCAACGTTTCCTTGACTGAATATTTGTAACTGACGTTTGTAAGCTAGTTACTAACTTTTTAGTCAAATTTCTTTTGACTTAATATTTGTAACTGACATTTATTTAGTCAGTTACTAATAAAACTTCAAACAATGATAAACCACATATTAGTAACTGACATTTACTACGCCGGTTACTAATGTCATGAAATTTGTAACTGCATTATCTTAGTCGGTTACTATTGATGTTTTCGTAACTAGTATAACATACGCCAATTACTAATAGGGCGTTACAAATAGCATTTTTTGTACTAGTAAAATACTTATTTAAATTAAAAATACGTATAAATACGGGGTATTACAGATGCCATGCACGCCCGACAAAAACGTGCGAACAATGTTTTCTTCAAAGCTCAACACACCTTGTAGGTAGTCGAGCAGTTGAGATTGCAATTTTTCTGATCGATCTTATAGTTTGGCGACTCCACGCACTAAGGAGACTCTGCAAACCTAAGTAGTGGTTGCAAAACTGCTTTGCTTGGTGTATTCTTCACCTAAGTTTATTTCATTCCATTTTTCAAAAAAAAAAGTTTATTTCATTCCAAGTGCCTTAGGTTTTTATTAAGAGTAAACTTGAAGAGTGTCGCTTTCAACTTTTCATTAAATGGTGGAAAAGATTCGATTTTGCATCACATTTCGAAATTCTCAATTCTTAGGTATTATGTCTCATGTTATTAATATTATTCTACGGACTTCTAGCCTCACATGGGCATGTTTTATGTCTGAGATTCAGCTACAATGGTTTTTGGTAGAAACTATTATGATTAAGGTGTTTTCTTACATAAAAGATAAATTTAAAGATGGATTGTGCCTAAAATTAAATATATAAAATGAGATTTGTGACAAAAAAAAATAAAAATAAAGTATGTTTAAAGTAGTCTTGTGACTAGCACGCAATGAGTCCACGCCTGCGGGATTGAATCCAACCAAAGGTGATGTCACATATATGTTTTACTACTTTTTTAAAATGAGATTTTCCACAAAAATATGTAATTTAAAAAAGGTTCTTGACAAAATTTAAATATAATAAGATTGTAAACACAAAAATTTGAGTCTGGAAAATAAAGAGTCAAAATAAATGCAACAAATGTAGTTTTATTATTCTAACAATTTTGAGTAAAATCTCTAATATAATCCGCTGATTCAATCTCCACATTATGAAGTCGTTTGCTGATTCGCTTAGTCGCTTTGATTTTCTCGAAACTCAGGCTCAAATTCCTTGATATATAGAGGGTCAATGAGGCTTGATCTCGATCAAGATTTGTCTCTAAAATGAAACGACGCGCCTGATGCGGTGTTTGTTGTTCTTCTTCTAGGTTGGAGATTGGTTTTTAGATAAGCTTTTAGGTTTCCTGAAAACTTTGTACATAGGGTTTTAGGTCTAGAGAGGTTTTTCTATAGAGAGATATTTCTCTAGATTTTCATGTCTGTGGTATGAGAAAAGAGATCTCTATTTATAGATTTCTCCCAAGCTAAGGTTTCAAGATGACCACTAAATGGGTCTCATAACCATTTTTTACTTCATTTTATGAATAACCCATTTAAATTAAATCCAATTTGTTGAATTTTATCATTAAATAAATGAGTCTAACTAAAATAAACAACATGGACTAAAGTAACCTGGATTAATTATTTAGTCAATATATACTAGTCAACTGTTTGACTTTGACCCGAGTAATATGCAATGATACTTAATAAATAATAATAATAATACACTCAACTAATAATATTGGGGAAAAATACACTTTATTAATCCCAACTTTCACCCGTTTACTTTCATTAATCCCAACTTTGGATTATTCCTCAATAATCCCAACTTTGAGGTGGGTTATCTTTCTTCTTACCCAACCAGTCACTTAACCTATTGTAGCAGGTTACAGTCCTACATGGCACTAGTCGTTATCTTTTTCTTTTTTTTTCTTTTTTTTTTAAAAATTTAATGTACCCCTTTATTAATTCCCCACTCACTCTCTCTCTCTTAATTTCCCGTTGGAACTCTCTCCCTCTGTTTTTCTTTCTTTTTCAGCCTCCTTTCTTTTTTTCCCCTTCATAACCATTAGCAATGGCTGGAGGTAAAAGTGTACCAGTTGGTTCCTCTAGGTCTTCTTCGAACTCGCGTGGAGGGTTGTACACCACAACAAAATGCAGTTGTGGTTTGTACGCCGTTGTGCGAACTGTGAAGAAGGGTCATAACATTGGATCCAGATTCTATGGTTGCCCAAAATGGCCAGTAATCATTTATATTTAGATAATTAAGCTTAAATTAGTTGTAATTGCTTATTTGATATCCAGATTGTATTTAGGGTTTTGATCAAAAAGGGTATTTTTTTTCGTACAGGATACCAATTGCAATTTCATGAAGTGGGTTGACTGTAATAATGGGGATGATCTACGATTAGAGATATTTGAAAGGGACACTACAATTACTGAATTGGAGATGCAAAAGAAATTCCTTGAAGACAAATTGAAGATAATGCAAGGACAAAGGGAAAAAATGGAGGTGGTGCAGCAAATGAAAGAAGAACTTTGTGAGATGAGGACTGAGCTCATCAAATGTTCAAGGAATGAGATTAATTTGTTTATGGCTCTTTTATTTTCTTGGGTATTTTTTTTCCATAATGGTGTTGTACTTAAAGTAGGGTTGGTGTGTTAGGTTGTAAACCTGTTGTCATGAAATGCGATGAAGTTTGGTTCTGTTCCAGAATAAAGTGTATGTTGTATGTTTTTGTTTGCAAAGCATAAACAAATAATCATGTAAATTGATGACTAAAATAGGTACATCATGTACCAACCCAACGTATTAGTTCACTAATCCAAAATAACACTAGCTACAGCAATTAGTTTGATACACAAAAGCAAATACTGCCCTAGCTTAATAAATATGTTCACAAATCCAAAATGAACCCAACATAATTGTAATTAGTCTGATTCTAGTAATTGAAATAAGCCTGCCCTAAATTGTGTTTAACATGAACATAATAATCTTCACTGAGTTGGCTGATGGAGGGTTGATTGCTGACTTGAGATTATGTAATTTCAGAGGTTGGTCATGGCTTGACCTGGTTATCACTCCTCCTCTCCTATTTGATTTGCCACGCACCTATTACACGTACACATTAGGCTAAGTCAGAACAATTGGTGCAACACAAAAAACAAAGGAAATCAATTTGCAAACTTGAAACACATACATTGGGTTGTATACTCCCATCCTCAGCAATGTACACACCCACTCCACTTACAATTCTCTGTCTTCACCTACCACCACTGTACCTACCACCTCTGCCTTGCCCTCTTCCTCTACCTGTAGGGATCTCATCTTGTCCTCTCCCTCTCCCTGCAGAGGTTTGAGCTTGTCCTCTCCCTCTCCCAGAAGAAGATGTAGCTGTAGAAGAACTTTGACCACCTCCTCTTGACCCTAACCCTCCTCTTATAGCTCTGCTACCTCTCCCTAGTTGTGTTGGTTGGGCAGTGATTGAGTGGTGTGGAGCTGATTCAGAAATTGTGAGCTGAGTTGCAGGGTTGTTAGGTGGTTCAGCATCCCTTCTTGGCCTTCCCCTCGGCTTTTTGGTGGGTGGTTCAATAGGGGGTGGTACTGTGTCCTTGTTAGGAAATCTTCTTTTGTTATGCCCCTTGATTTTGCACAAGGAGCATGTCATCTCAACACTAGACTTAGTCAAAACTCCAGGTTTTTTAGGGTTCTCAAAAGGGTCCCTAATTCTGTTCTTCCTTGGCCTCCTGGGACCAATTTTAATTAGTGGTGGGTGCATGGGATAATGCACCTTTGTCCAAAAACTCTCACCTTCTAAAGGTGGAATTGAACCTGTCCCAGTCAATACATACAATTATAACCAGGTTCAGTGGGAGCTTAAAAGTAATTACAAAGTGTATATAGAGGAGTAGAGTTAGTGTATACCTGCATAAGCCTGTAGATAAGCTTCCCTTGTGTAGCACCTCTCCACATAGTCTTCTGCTTCTTTGTTCAAAAAGAATATGCAGGAAACTGCATGGCAACATGGAATGCCAAGCATTTCCCACTTCCTACAGCTGCAAGTTCTTTGGTGCTAATTTACAACCAGCTGGTCCATGTTATGACTGACATTGAACAACATATCAGTGGAAGGCTGCACATCACAGTAGGTTGCTTTGTGTTTCTCCTTGTCCAATTTGGCTTGAATTCTAGGGCACAGAACACCTGTCACTTTCTCCATGTACTGCCTTTTCTTGAGTAGCCTCTGCATCAAGTATGTTCTGATTTCTTCTAACATGAACAAGAGGTGCTTTGTTTTGGCATTTATTATGTAGCCTTTGAAAGTTTCTACAATACTACTTGTTATTGCATCAGTCTTCATTGTAGTACTCAAGAAAGCTCTATAGATTAGGCTAGGATTATAGGCTTTGAATGCCTGAGCTGCTTTTGGATTCATCATAGTGAGCTCCTCCAATGCCTCATCATAATCAGGCATGTTGTAACACTTAGCAATCTTCCAAAATTGCAATTTTAGTTCATCTCCTCTATAGGTCTTGTGCCAGTTGGCAAGTATATGCCTAGCACATTGCCTATGTTCTGCTTTGGGTAGAACAGAGGAAACAGCATTGACAATAGCCTAACAGCAAAGTAAATGCAATAAATAAGTAAACACTAAACCAATTTAACCTTTTAAAAAGTGAGAAAAGTAGGAGCTAAAATCATAGCATTCATTCCTGGTGCTCATCACAAAGAACTGCAACACCATCAACTTCACCCAACTCCAACACTTTTTGTAGATGAACAAAAAACCTTTCCCAACTCAGATTATTCTCTCCCTCAGTAATAGCCCATGCCACAGGGAACATCTGGTCATTGGTATCCCTTCCTACAGCACAGAGCAATTGACCCCCAAGAAAAGTCTTCAGGAAGCTTGCATCAACAGCCAACACTTTTCTACAACCATCTTTTCATCCCTTAGACAAGCCCTCAAAGCACATGAAAAGTCTTTAGAACACAGGTGTACCCTTCTTCTGCTATACAGTAACAAGCTCAGTTGTACTACCAGGGCTGCTACTCTTCAAAGATGCAAGATAACCTCCTACTTTTTGGTAGTGTTCATGCATTGAACCATGTAGGAGGTTATGGCCAGTATATTTCACTTTATAAGCAAAGACCCTGTTCACAATGACCTTGAAAGCCCTTTTAATGCACTCCACTATTTCCTTTGTAGGCCAATGTGGTCTGCTCTTGAACACTTCAAGGAATTGTTTAGCAACCCATGAAGCTTTCAACTTCCTATTCTTCTTCATGTTCCTTTGGCAGGTATGCTCTCCACTAATCCTCTTTACAATCATGGCTGCTTTTCGAGAATGCCAAGATGCATACACATAGAAAGGACACCTTTAGTGTATTTCACTCCTAACCTCTGGTGTCTCTTCTTATTGCCAACAACAAAAATTAGGTTCTTTCCCTGCAGGACAGCATATTTGGCCACTGCCTCCTGGCAAATCTTAAACCCACTTTCCGCTGAAATTGACTGAAATCTGTATTTGGACTTACAAGCAATGCAGATCTTTTCTTACTCAAACCAACACCTCCCTCATCTTCACTCTCAGGTGGTGTATCTATCTCCTCCTCAGAATCCTCATAATCACTCAAATTTCCACCTTCAGACACTGGATCTTGAACACCTAATTTTCCATGAACTACTTCATGTATAACTTTTGAAGCAACCTGAACTAACTGTGTACTACAAGCCTTGACCATCTTTCTAGCTGTGTTGTACTCCTCATCACTCACATCAGAATCTGTCTCTAATGTCTCATTAAAAATTGCTACTTCATATTCTTTCTCAACCTCTAGATCTAACTGCTCCAAGCCTACATCCAAATCTTCTGCAGCTAAATCACCAGGATTGACTTCATCATAACTTTCTTCATCAGTGTACACATCACCAAACACCCTCCCCTCATCAGCTACTGCAACTCCCTTACCTTCGTCAGTGCTAGGATTATAAGGAAGGTCTTTGTCCTCACTACTATCAGTGTAACCTCCTACTAGCTCATTAAAGGGAATTGGAGAATCAGGCCTGTCATCAAACCAACTGTAATCTTCAAACACTTGGGGTTCCGTTTGGAATTTAGATTGTGAAGGAAGAGGGTTAACTAAACCCAGATCTGGATTAGAAGTAGTGGGAGGATGAAGACTGGCTTACTTAGATACAAATTTAACTTTAGGTGAGCTGGAAACTGTTTTTTTTAAGTGTGGGAATAACTTTATCTATTAAATGTGATGGGGTGGGAGCTTTTTCTTTTGGTCTAATAGTCAAAGTACCTTTAGGTGTTCCCCTTTTTGGGTTTGTTTTTTTCCTGAGATTTGGGTTTGGGGGAATCACACTCATCAGATTCTTCTTCTTAGGGTAACAGTTGATAATGTGTTTGGACAACAGGTGGGTTTGTGGGGTCCAGCAATGGTGACTCATCACCATGATGTACATATAACTCCACATTCCTATATTTTCTTCCAATTTCAATCACCTCCCTCACATCTTCATCACCACTAATCCTCCTCAAACCATTAGTCAGACTTAGTCCAGGGATCAAATACAACATAGCTTCAACAGATTTCCCACAACAATCAGTCCCCATCTGTACAATGTCCCATAAGCATAACTCATCTGGGTCAACTTGCTTTGTTTTACCCTTCCCACCCATATACACCAATTCACCATTAGACATAGTACTAAAAGACCAAGAATGCCAAAACTTCAACCCGATCTTGCCAAAAACACTATCCATGTTCAAACTTCAATTTTGAAACTTCAAACTACAACCTAGAATTGCAGTACCAAACTTCAATTTGGAAACAATAATAAACAAAAATACTACAACTACACAAAACGCAACATAAATCAAATATTCTATTGTTAAACATTCAACCAACAAACAAGCTTAAACAACAGTAAATTTCACATCAAACGAATCATAATTCCAAGTTTCGATTTTTATTGCAATTTCTTTTCTTAAACATGAATTAACACACATAAAAACCACAATTACATGTCGTAATTGGGTATAATTGCTCATTAAACAAAAAAAATGCACAAATTAAACACGATTTTAGGGTTACCTGGCCTCTGTTTGCTAACGTCAACAACTTCGATGTCATCAACTGAGTTGTTCCTTTCCTCAAATGGAAACCCTAGAACGCAATTAGTCCTTCCCTCTGCGATTTTTGGGAAATCTAGAGTAGTACAATGAGTCGTAATTGGGGGGAAAGTGAAATCCAAAGACAAAGAGGTATTAATGGCGGGAGTTTAATTTTGGCAGGGGGAAGTGGTTGGGAGAAGATGCTGACTTGGTCTTAAAAGTCAATATGTAGGTTTGTTGACTATTTGTTCACTTCCTTAGCAGGTTACCAGTTTTTTGTTTTGAAGAAAGATAACCCACCTTAAAGTTGGGATTATTGAGGAATAATCCAAAGTTGGGATTAATGAAAGTAAACGGGTGAAAGTTGGGATTAATAAAGTGTATTTTTCCTAATATTGGTTAAACTTAATAATATTTCCGTGCCTACAAAATAATCAAAACACTTAATACACTCAACTAATTATATTGGTTTAAGTTACAATTATAAAATATCCATCAAATTTTTAATTACAAAACCTAGCAAATTTATACCAAAGTTTTTCATTTGAAAAACAAATTGTGAAATATAATTAAAAAAAAAAAATTGTGAAATTTAATAATGTTTTTTTTTTTTTTTTTTTTTTTTTTTTTTTTTTCTGTTTCGTTGATTAGTTTCCTTATAAATTGGGTGTGATTAACAACCTTGATACACAATATTCCACATTTAACGGCTAGCAAAAACTAATCAACAAAACTTCAAATTTCTTTAATAATTCATATTTGCCCCCATCTTAATCGCTCCCTCCTACAACAGGCTCCAAAAAACTAGCCGTTACGGAGCTCCGTGTCCAACGTTCATCTTATTTTCCCTCTTTTTCACCTTCTCACAATCAACGCCTCCAAATTCTCCATTTTTCTCTCTCTCTCCTACTTTCTCGAGTGATTTCAGTTGAAGGAAGCAACAATGGCGACTCCAACAAAAGACCCACAAAGTGTTCGATCAAATGCCGCAAAGAATCAAGAGAATTCTAACCCTAATTTGAAATCATCTCCTTCGATTAAATCTGCGAAATCCCAGAAATCTGCGAGTAAAAACCCGATTTCTTCTTTTGTATCGCCCAAGAAGAAGATCAGGGAGAGGAAATTTGTGGTTGCGAAGAAGAATAATGCGAATAAGCAAGAATTGAATCGGAATTGTAAGTGTAAAGATAGGGTTAATGGGAAGTGTTTGTGTGTTGCTTATGAGAATTTGAGGGTTTCTCAGGAAGAGTTTTTTAAGAGTAGGGATGAAAATGATGGTGGGGTTGAAGAGTATGAAGATTTTGATAAACCCAGTAGTGAGAAATTAGAACTTGGGGGTGTAGATGATGTGGGTGATTGCGAACCGGAGGCGGCTGATTCTCCGAAAGGGGTGGGTAGTTCGACTACGAAACGAAGGCGGGATATATTGTTGCAGGAGGCAAGGGCTAGTGTTCCGGAGCCGGGTTCAGGGAGGGTTTTGCATCTAGTGAAGGCATTTGAGAAGCTTTTGACATTGCCTAAGAAATCGGAGGGTAACAAAGATGATGAAAATGAGGTGGAGGATGAGGAGGATACAAAGAAGGGGATTAAATGGGCGTTGCCGGGTTTGCAGCAGCCTCCTAGAGCACCCGAAACACAGGAATCGTCGTCTGCTTTTTGTCCCGGAGAATTGTTCTTCAATGCTGAAAGCTTGGGGATGGATGCACATGTTACTTCTTCATTAGATAGTAGCAGGGGAAGGTACATTATAATTCAATTGTGTGTGTTTGAGTAGTTGTTTTCGGGTTTGGATGTGTCTTAATTCGGTTTTAATTGTAGTGTTTCGAGCAGAAGTTCGATTGGAAGTCGAAGAAGAAGTGTAAGCATAGTGTTTTGGGCTTTATGTTATATTTGTATGTTTTAGGATGTATGTTATTGTATATTGAGGCTTATGTTTTGGAATATTATGTTTTTCAGGGCTCATTTTCTTCAGGGACTGTTGGTGGAAGCAAGTGGAAGAAGAAGCAACAGCATAGAGTCACTTCCCAGAGACCATTTAGGCTGAGGACTGAGGTATAATCACTGCATAGTTGCTATGTGTGTTTTGCTATTGAATTACTAATGTGTTAGAATGAGGAATTCCTTGCTGGGGGCGGTTACACTCATGTATTAGTGTCGAAAAGATTAGTTAGTCTTCCATGATTGCAGCCCAGGGTAGGGAACAATTTCATCAGATTTTTTGTGTTAGAAGAACTGATAAACATTGGAAGTCTGCTTTGCATTTCTGGATTGATTCTGGTGATCCTTACAGTTTGTTTGGATAAAGAAAGGGGAAGGAAAAGAAGGGGAGGGAGGGAAAGGGAGGGGAGGGAAGAATGGTGAGTTTTCCTTCCAAATCTCTCCATTAATTCTACAATTTAATCCTTTCATTTCTCTCCCCTCCAATTCCCCCCCTTCCTCATTTGCTATCCAAATAAAAGATACTCCATCTGTCCATTTTTCCTAACTTCCTTTCCCTCCATTTCCTTCAATCCAAACACACCGTTAGTGTATCTTTGCGGCATTTATTGATATGGGATTTCGAGGGGGAAAGGTTAGCTTTCAATGATGCAAACAAGTATTTTTTTTCTTTTTTTAAATCAAAGGACGTGTCTCCATTATTAATGGAGTGTAGTTGACCCTTTTCAATGCAGAATTTCTAATATTGGATTCTTTTTACAACGTTCCTGTTAGTAGGATACAATAAGTTAAAGCGTCGTCACGTTCTGCTCTAAGCTGTCATATTTATTCTCCGTGTACCAATTTTTTATTATTTGATGAGGGACACAAAGCTATTATTAATATTGCCTTCTGATGATGAGTAATAGAGCACTTAATTTTATAAATGAAAATTAATATTATACATAAAGCAAATTCCTAAGTGAATTCTAAGCCGGATTTCTAGATTGAACTCTCTTTGTTATAATTCTGTTAGTGTAAGCCATTAGCCATAGCATTGGAATATTTGGAACTTACAATAGATAGATAGCTTTTTTATACAACAACAGATGTTCTGCTGGAATTTTATTTGTATAAGCTAATGATGGTAATAGGCCTGATTCAGAGAATGATAAAGCTGCAAGGATGAATTTTTAGTTTTTGTTATTTGTTTTTTTTTTCAGTCAAATTCTTGTGATTATTGAGGGACATTCATGGTAACTTTGGGCTTTGGTTTCAACTGGAAAATTAACTTTCCCTAGAGTTCTGAATTCAGAAGAGATATAGTGCTTTTATGTGATATTATCTGCCACTTTTAATGTCTTCTCTGAACATATTTGAAGTCAATATTTCATCCATTTAAAGTGAGTGATTATCAAGTTCTATCATTACAACGTTGTTTTTGTGTCCTTTTCGACTTTTTTTCCATATGAGAGGGGTTAGACTAATAGGCTATAACTTCTGGTGGCTGTCTTTTCTAGATAAGTAGTAAACTCTAATTCTATGTAGGCAATAATGTGTGCAAAAGACTAGATTATAATAAGAATACACATTTGTTTTTCTGTTCTTTTTTCAAGTTTAATTTCCACCTTTTCTTTTGCAACCTGCAAGTTTGATCACAGAAGAGATGTATTTCTGCAACCTGCAAGTCTCATCTCTTAATTAACCTATGTATGTGTCTATTATAAGTGTGAAATGTTAATGCAGATGATTAAGTAATGGTTCATTTTAATAAGTTACTTGAGGACTGCAAAACTTTTATTTTATTATTAGTTCTATGTAGGTTAGTCATTTCTACTTCCCTTTACCAATGCTTTTTCTTTCCCTTCTCTACGTGTGTGTTGTAAATATTACATCTGCTTCCTCCACCCATAATTTCAGCAAAGAGGAAAAATGAAGGAGGAGGAGTTTGTGAAAAAATTACAAGAAATGATGATTGAAGAGGAGAAGCAGCGGATACCTATTGCACAAGGCCTTCCATGGACAACTGATGAACCAGAAGTGAGTCCTATAAACACTGTTTATCCTCAATTAGAAAGACTTCTATAATTGCTCTGTCTAATAGATTATACTTGAATAATTCAGTGAATGCTAATTTGACGTGTACATTCATATGTAGTGTCTGATAAAGCCACCAATTAAAGACATAACAAGGCCAATCGACCTGAAGCTGCACAGCGATGTAAGGGCTGTGGAACGGGCAGAGTTTGACCACCAGGTATGTTTAGTGATTATTGAATTCATTTCTTTTAAGTACTTTTGGTAATCATAGTTGCTAATGTAATTGTGATTCAATTACCAGATTTCTGAAAAATTGACGTTGATAGAGCAATACAAACTGGATAGAGAGAGGCAACAGAAGGTACACTACTAAATAACTGTGATAAACTGAACATAATCAGTATTATTATGATCGCAGTAAATTAAGTGAGAAACTTCTCTTTTGCTCTAACAGCTAGAAGAGGAGGAAGAAATAAGAAGATTAAGAAAGGAACTCGTCCCGAAAGCTCAGCCCATGCCTTACTTTGACAGGCCTTTTGTCCCCAGGAGGTACGGGGTAATATTTACATTGAATACAGATTGAGTTTGTATCTTTTTACTTTAGAAGATTAGCATCTAATTACAGTTGATCATCTCGGGATTTTCAGGTCAACAAAGCAACCAACGATTCCAAAAGATCCAAGGTTTCAATATCCCCAGCAAAAGAAAATTAAGTGTTGTGATTCATGGAATGACTTGAATGATTATATCCATGCAGCATGACTGGAACCAATCTTAAACATCACATTTTCGAAGCAATTCTCAGTGTTGCCTATCCTTGAAGATGTCATAATTCTTTTGTTCATAATATTTTTTTTTTTTTTGTTTTCTTACAACTTGCACACAAGTGTTTCTCAATATGAGTTTGAAGAACAAACGGTTGCCATTAACTCCGTAATTAGTACACAAGATGAATTAATGTATTTCTTGCTATCTTCTACCCTTTTGCCTTTTAACTTCTTCACCCATCTACAATAGGTTGGGGGGGGGGGAGTTTGAAGAACAAACGGTTGCCATTAACTCCGTAATTAGTACACAAGATGAATTAATGTATTTCTTGCTATCTTCTACCCTTCTGCCTTTTAACTTCTTCACCCATCAACAATAGGGTGGGGGGGGGGGTGGTGGGGGAAGCAATTGCAAAAACTGGAAAACTATCACCATCTCTTACTCTAAGAAACATGATTTGATAAAATTAAAAAAACGACATTATGAAACCGCACACTAAGATGAATTTAACAACATGCGTTAAAATAACTTTCTCCTTAGACTATGTGGTCAAATTTTTTAAACTACGACTATTAAAAGCAAATGGTGCATGTAGTATAATATATTATCAATAGAAAATATGAGTGGATGTCTTTTATGATATTTTTCCTTCCTCGCATTAGCAAAATAGCACCATCATTTTTTAAACCTTGATTAGGAGAGAATATATGACAGGTTAGGAGAGAAAAGATGGGTTTATTATTCCATACAATATTCTATTCTATAGAGTACTTGGATATATCATGGGCATCCACAAGTATTTCATAACAAGTATAAATTTATATTATTAACATATAGATGAAGGATCGGATTATCTACACGAAATATTGCACATTGTGACCGTTCAACTCGATTTATATATTGACATGTAGAAATGGATTTTTGTACAACATGCAAATACAATATCAAGCCCTCTCTATCTATCAAAAAATAAATAAATAAATAAAAATATTAAAACCTAAAATTATACTATAGTGTGATGCATTTGATCACACAAAAAAACTAAATTAACATTGATTGAAAAAAGAAAACCTAAACATGTCATCTTTAACAACACGTTTTACAACTTAGGATTAATGGATTGGATCACCTAGGGCTTGAATCGACTTCAAATCACCTTGAATAATACTTGATAAGGAGATTTGAGGAGGTTTTTATGATTATAATGCCACTGTTTTACTGTTTAAATAATTGTTATAAAGTGAATTTTTTTTGTGTTGAGCTCGGGTGGAAGAAGCATCGTATATATAATGAGCTTAGCTGGCTCGCGAACTACTCGAGCTCGGCTCGTAATTTTTACAAGCCAAGACCCAGCCCTGTTCGTCTTGAAAGCTCGCGAACAAGCTCGAAATATATTTTTTTAACATTGTAACCTTAAATATTAGTAGAATATTTTTAATAAGTCAAAGAAAAATAAATAAACTTAGTTATAATTTATTATATCTTAAAAATTGACATTATAATTGTAATGATTTTCGAACCTAAGTCGATTTTTATTGTAATTTAAACTTGATAATTTAAGCTCGAAAAAGCTTGAGGCTCGGCTCGAACTCGATCAATAGTGTAACGAGCCAAGCCTAAGCTACCCAAGCTCGGTTTTGGTTTGGCTCGTTAACATCCCTAGCCGCAAGAAACCATTTTCTGGCACAAATGTGGTAAAGCTAGTTTCCCAACGCTACCTGGTTTTCTTGCCGACATGTTGACTTAATTCCATGTTGATGTTTCATGTGTACCATGATGGGTACAAGCATGGTGCATAGGGTTTTGAGTCGATTTAGCTTGTCATAGATAGCTTTAAGCTTTGTGTGAAAGGTTTGCACAAAAATTTGGCCATTGGATTGAGTTTGAAGGTAGGTTAACAACCAAATACAAGGTATTAAGAATCAAGTTCCATCTCGATTCTAAATCCATACAACTCTGTTAACAATTGCCCTCGTAAAGGTTTGTTGACATTTCTTTATTCCATTTTCAGTTTTGACCCAAACAAGGGAAGTTATTTGAATTCTTTTGTCAAATTATTTTGGACAGGGAAGATTATGTCTCACATAAGTAGGGCCTGTTCTGATTTACTGAACTGAGATGAGCTGATTTGAGCTGACTAAACTGAAATGAACTGAATATTTTATAAGAGAAGAAAGTTAGGAACTAAACTTAACTGAAAATAAGCTGAAGAGAATAGGCCCGTAGTCTTAAGTTTCAACATGGTGAACTAGGAACATAAAGGATGATTTAGGGAGATTTTAGTCCATTATTAAACCCAATACCATTATGCAGTAGTTGTCATTTTTTTGGGTTTCGGTGATTGATTGATTTTCCAATTAAAATAATTCTTATTTAGAAATTTTATTCGAGGAACTTTTGTCGGCCTTAAGACCCGATTTCAAACGTCAGCCAAGTTGCAATTTCAACCGAGAAAGTATCACTTAAAAAAGATGTCTAATAAGGTTCCTTCGACATGGACGAGAAACACGGGAGGAGAATACGGAGTACGGAATACCTCTAAATCTCTAATTCAAGCAATGTATCTGAGCTTGAATAGAGATATAACTTCCCAAGTAAAGTCACATCTCCAATTGTACCATACAAGCTTCGCATGGGCAACAAGGCAAGTTAAGTCGGACCTTTTTCTTAAACTAGCTGACCTCTTCTTCAAATCAAACATTCAAACTACGGTTAAATTACTAATTAGTGGACTCAATTTTACTGTAAACCCTCAAAAATCAACCACTTAATTTTATTTTTCACATTTTCCCCGCCATTTGTAATTTGTGTAGTCTTCATCATTTTCTCTCTCTACCTCACTTTCTCTCTCTAGGGCTTATTCCTTTCAAAATTTCCCAATTTCTTCAACCTCTCTCTCACTCCTTCTCTCTCCTTCAAAGCCCTAATTTTCCAGAAATTGAAATTCCAATTTCACTGAATTTCATCAATTGATGATCAAATTCCAACCAAATTTCACTTCAATTGCTTTAATTCATTGAAAAATGAGCACCAATTTCAGCGATTGGACTCAAAGAGGCGTCACTCTCTCCAACACTCTACACTCCGAGGTTGCGCCTTGCTTACCTCTGCCGTCTCTTCCGCCGTTTTGCGGTGCTTCCGATGAGCAGCTTCGGCTTTTCGATGATCACCTCTCTCGGCCGCTAAATCGCCGTGATATCTTTGCTCAAGCTCCGAAAATCGCTGATCTCTTGCTTCATACTGATGTTTCCTACTTGTATGTGCTTAATTTTTCTCTGTATATCTTTTTTTGCTGTTGAATTTGAGTTTGGCTTTGAATTTGAATGTGAATTGAGGTGATTTTTTTGAGTGATTGGAATTTTGGTTTGAAAATTTGAATTTATTTGCTGCTGTTGCTGTTAGTCTTACATTGTGTTTAATTCGTCAGGATTCTTAAAAATGATGCGAGTTCAGGTTCTGGTTCTACAATGGCGCCTATGGATCTTTGCGAGGAGGTTTTACGATGCAATCGTGACGCCTTCGAGTGTACACTTCCAGGTAAGCGTAGTTTCATATGGCAATTCATTGGAGGCGTTCCAGCTATATGAATAATTTAATCCGAACGAGAGACAAATGTCGAATATACATCAACAATTTTAAAAATTCTACTCGTCAATGTTTGGCTGTGATAAAATCCAATGAGAGACAAATGCTGATTATGATACTATTTATCTATTTTATTTTTTTGATTTGTAATACTGATAAGATTAATTCTAGGCATTGTGGAACCGGTGCTGATGTATCTCACTTCTAGTTTACTTTCGTGATCATTTCTATCAATGGGCTTGAGAATATATGTATACAATTGGTGGCTTATTAGATGTTTCATTTTTTGGTTTAAAATATCAAATGAGGAATCGAGTGTGCAATCTATGCAGCCATTTGAACTTGTGGAGTGTGAATTATATTAGCTGGATAGATATTCTCGAGGGTGGGATAGAATGGAGTGCCCAACAAATTAGGTTGGCGTATGGACACTGTTCCTCATACGGCCTTAGCTGAAGGGAAAATAAAGTGGTTATGATGTATTATAACATGACTCAGAAGAAAACTATGTCAAAAGAGTAAAAAAAGGCGAGGAAGCCAATTTTGAGTGATTGGAGGAGGATTTTAGTCAGGAACATCACACCTTTAAACTGGAACAATTTGTTAATATCAATGTGTGCTGTTGTGGATTTTGTGTGAGGCATTCCTAGTGATAATGTTGTTTCGGGGCTATCTCCATTGATGCATCATGTAAGGAGGGTTATTAGCTCATAAAAGGACATAGCATGGAATTTCTGGCTTTCTAAGCCAATGGGCCAAGGAAATCACATATTAGACTTTAGTTGTCTTCCTAGGGATTAGGCAGTTGGATATATATTTCTACCTTTTACTCCCATGACTAGTCTCCTGTGCATTTTGGATGAAAGTGGTGAAGATTTATCCCTTATTGTTTATCGTCTCGTTCAAGTTTCTCAGGTCCTCTTGAAGAGCGAATCTCTAATGTGGAGTCTGATCGCAACATTTATGAGAAGAATGAGCATGTATCCTGTCAAGTTGATGGAGACCGTGAAGAAGGACACATGCGCCATCATGCTCATGTTGTTGATGTATGCGATCCTTTCATTTTTTTGTCTTTTAATTTTTAAACATTTTGTACAAGACCCTTTTATTTCTTAATTGCAAGCTGAATTTCAGGATGCACCTTCATCATCTAAAAAAACAAGAGCTAAGAAGAAAGGAACCCAGGGAGTGTCATCATCTGCTTTGCCAGATTTCAGTGAACAAAGAGGTTAGTATAGTTTACCAATAACTGGAATTGGCATCTTGGTGTTTCATTCTATAAACTTTTTACACTAAGACTATTGTTGATCAAACTTGTCAGATGCTATGATTGGGCGATTCTGTGATTTTTTGGAGGACTTTTGCAGTAGGGCTGAGATTCCTGGTGAAGAGCGAGAAGAGTCGGAGTGGTTAATGTTACCCACCTCTGACATTCGTATGGTCGTGAAGGAGATATTGACTATCAGAGAAGAAAAATTGGTACATCGAGTTCCTGTTGACTTTCTTGTGAGACTATTGACGGTTTTAGACCATCAGATTCATCGCGCTGAAGGCCTATCAATTGATGAATGTGAAAATGTAAGTTAATATGTAATGCTTTTCTCTAATCCACTGGATGTAAGGGGGAAGGGAGTGGAGGGGGTATATTCTCTTGCGCTATAAGAATTTTTGGTGAGTTGTGTCCTGTGTTTTCTGACATCATATTACTTCTGTGAATTTTTTTTCAGTCAGATTCTGATGTTTCATCGATTCTCTGTGCTTTGGAGTCTATCCATGCCGCTCTGGCTGTAATGGCTTTTAATGACATGCCAAAGCAACTATATAAGGAAGAGGTATGTTTTCTTCCAATTTTATTTAATTTCAAAAGTGTAGTATATTGCTTGCTTTCCTTTTTACCCTGATCTGTTATTTGTCAAGTACTGTGAGAATAGCTGTTTGTACCAAATTTAAGTGGTGATCTTCTTACTATTAGATTATTGAGAGAATTCTCGAGTTCACCAGACGTCAGGTCATGGACATGATGTCAGCTTATGATCCATCATATCGCGCTTTGCATAGACCTGGTGATAACAGAGTTGCTGAAGGTAGGTGGCTTAGAAAAGATGAGTGCTGGACCATTTTTTATTTTTATTTTTTAATTTGTGTCAATATCTGTTTTGTAAATATATGGCAATTACAACCCACTGTTATGGATCCACATTTATTTACCTTTTATATCTCAAATTTAGGCATGTGCTTTTAGATAATCATTACTAAGAGACTAGCTTTCCAGGGGAAGATGATCCAGATGTCGAGGCTGAGTTTGGTTCTGCAAGCAAAAAACGGCGTATAACTAAAAGTGTAAAAGTGAAAAGAACTATGGCTAGCAGGTGAGTTTGCATCTGCAATTTGCTTTTTATGGTCATTGATTTCTTCTAAGTGATTACACCCAATTCAATGCAGCTGTAAAGTGTTAATTTATACTTTATTTTTATTATTCTGTTATTATTATTATTGTTCTCTCTGCTTTAAGCTTCCTGTTGAACTGTGTATTGATCTTTAGATATTCTTCTTTGTCTCCAAAAAACAATGACATGCTGTATGTGTTTTTTGACTCCTAGGATTCCAGCTGCTGTGAACACTGTGTTTCAAAAGCTTTGTACTATCCTTGGTCTTCTCAAGGACCTCTTGTTAGTTGAACGCCTCTCAGACAGCTGTATCTTGCAGCTTGTGAAAACGTGTTTGTCAACATTTTTGGTTGACAATATTCAACTCTTGCAAATGAAGGCTATGAGCCTGATCAGTGGGGTATAAAAACAATGCATTTTGACTTTCCATTTACCTAGAATTTCCTTAATTTTGCAATGGTTCTGTCCACAGATCTAACTTTTTCTGTCATTGGGATTGCAGGTATTCTATTCATACACTCAGCATAGGAGCTATGTTGTTGATGAAGTAATTCAACTTCTATGGAAGCTTCCATTCTCAAAAAGAGCTGCCAGAGCATATCATTTACCTGAAGAAGAGCAGAAGCAGATTCAAATGATTACTGCTTTACTGCTTCAGTTAGTTCTCCATAGTGCTAATCTTCCTGAAGCCTTGAGACAAACATCAAGTACCAGTGCCATCTTTGAAACTACTATTGAAACAAACTACCTTGTTCAATGCAATGAGGCAGCCACAGAGGCATGCGTTTCATTTTGGACACATGTACTTGAGCGGCTTACAAGTAAAAGTCAAGAGGCATCCGAAGTGAAGGTGATAATGGAGAATATTGTGGTTGATCTGCTAACTACATTGAATCTGCCAGAGTACCCTGCTGCTTCCCTCATTTTAGAAGTAAGAATTCCACTATTGGTGCTTATTGCTTAACGTTTGCTTCTAAAATTTTCCACATCTAAAGATGGTTGCTTGCAGGTTCTCTGTGTCTTGTTGCTTCAGAATGCTGGTCCAAAATCAAAAGATATTTCTATTCGCTCATTGGCGATTGATATTCTTGGTACAATTGCTGCACGGTTAAAGCATGAGTCTGTACTTTGCCATAGTGATAACTTTTGGATAGTTCAGGAGCTGTTAGGTAGGGAAAGTGTAAATGAGAATGAACAGACAGATACATGCTCTGTTTGCTTAGGTGGAGTAGTCGAAAAAGCTTTAGTGATATGTCAAGGTTGTCAGAGACCATTTCATTCTGATTGTGTGGGGTTCAGAGAACATGACATCTCTACACGTGGTTGGCAGTGCCCTTGCTGTCTCTGTAAAAAGCAACTTATAGTGTTACAATCATACTGCAAATCTCAGATCAAGGATGATAGCAAAAACAATCATAATAGATCAGAAAATTTGTCTGATGAGTCTGCTTCAAAGATGGAGATTGTTCAACAGATGCTTCTTAATTACCTTGAGGACATGGGCTCATCTGATGATCTTCATCTTTTTGCCCGTTGGTATGTATCTGCTTAATCTGATCCTATGGTACTTGTCATTTAGTCTTTTTTCATTTTGGTACTTAGGTTCTATACTCAACTCCAAGTATCTTGGAAAGGATCATCAGAAGAACCAAGCTGATTTGCTTCTTCTAGTTAAAATGTGATTTTCTCCTGCTGTTGTAACTGTCTACCGCAGCTTGAATATTCACTGTTCGTTAATTGTAGATAAGTGCTTAAGTCTTTGTTATAAAAAATTTACTGTAGTGATGTTTTGATAATGTGGTGCGAAATCTGTTGTGCCTTATAGCTACTATATATTTGCAGGTTGTATCTCTGCCTCTGGTACAAAGATGATCCAAAAAATCAGCAGCAGTCCTGCTATCGCCTTGCCAGATTGAAATCCAAAGCAGTTATTCGTGATTCTGGGGCCTTGTCATCGATGTTAACCAGAGATTCCATTAAAAAGATAACTTTGTGTCTTGGACAGAATAATTCATTTTCCAGAGGATTTGATACTATTCTTGGCATGCTTTTGGTTAGTGTTATCATATTTTCCAGTTATCTTTTGTTGAATGAATCATTCCTTTTTAACTTGGAAACTCATTTCAGGTTAGTCTACGAGACAATTCACCTGTAATTAGGGCTAAGGCATTGCGTGCTGTAAGTGAATTTGATATCCATCTTATTTTGTATCTGTCTCCTTTAATATTGATTTTTGTCCTGATTTCTTACTTTGGTGGATTTTGGACATCTACTGAGTAGCTGACCACTCTTTTTTGCTGCCAACTAAACAGGTTAGTATAATTGTAGAGGCTGATCCTGATGTCTTGCGTGATAAGCGTGTTCAACTTGCTGTTGAAGGAAGGTTCTGTGATTCTGCAATATCTGTTAGAGAGGCTGCTTTAGAACTTGTTGGAAGGCATATCGCATCTCATCCAGATGTTGGGTTGCAAGTATGTATGAGTTCTCCTACATATCCTTTATGTTTGTGTGATTTATTGGAGCAGTTTCTTATTGTGTGTTATGTATCATAGTATTTTGAAAAGGTTGCGGAGAGAATTAAGGATACTGGGGTAAGTGTTCGGAAACGAGCGATCAAAATTATCCGAGATATGTGTACATCAAATGTTGAGTTTGTGGAATCTGCACCTGCTTGCATTGAGATCATTTCCCGTATAAGTGATGAAGAATCAAGTATTCAGGTATAGGCTATACTATGATTTATGATTTTTAAGCTTTTATCCAATATCCAAGCATGTTAAATGTAAATCTTCATTTTTCTTTTTAAAATATTATTGTGGTAATTGAACTCGCTAGTCATAATCTGGAACTGGATAAACTGCCAAGATTCAGGATGTCCCCTCAGTGAAGCGTATTAAATGGAGGTTCAATGAAACAATTACAGTGGATGTGAGTACATATCTAGAAGTAAATTAAAGCAGATAGGAACTATGCCAAAATAAAAGAAAACAGGCTTGTCTTTCTCCACCCCAACCCCCAACCATTCCCCCCCTCCCCCCCCCCCCCCAAGAAAATAAAAGAAAACAGGCTTGTATGATTAGGTAATGTTCAATCTGTTCATGTTGCCTAACTCTTTTAAAAAGCTTCACACTGCATGTTCCTATTTTTATTTTGTGCTGTGACTTATCCTGGTTTATGGGTGTACACAACTACAAGGGGATATAAACACAATGGTACATTTTGCATTACTTGGCAATAATGTGTTGCACAGTAGACATTTTAAATGAAAAAGAAAAAATGGAGATTAAGAAGGAAATGAGATTTCTTGGCTGAAACAACTGAATTTGGGGATTTGGCACATGAAAATAGTGGTAGAAAGAAAATCTGAAATTACCGTGGATGGATGCAGGGAGCCGAAAGAAGGGGGGGGGGTGCTTGTCTCTCAGTAGTTGGGTGAAGCTTTCATGCAACAGTTGCATCTTCTGTGCTTTTTCTTTGGTTCTTTTTTCCCCCATAGTGTTAACAATTTAATTTTTCTTTTGGAGAGGGGGGGGGGGGGGTTCAATAGGATGAGCATCCAATGAGCCGTATAAGTGGGAATGTGGGATATTGTGGCAGAAGAAAACAATAAATAAAACTTGGCAGGAGGCATAGGAGAGAACTTTTTGGAGGGAAAGAAAAATGCGTTGGTCAAACTTGTTTATAAGTGCTGAAACAGGTTTCTGTCCAAGTGGAAAACCTGGCTGCTTTATGCCAATTTTGCTTTTGTTGGCCCATAGGCCATTATGAAATGTCAAGTCTTTGACATGGATACCACAAATGAATGGAAAAGAAAATGGTAGGGTGAATCTTTTCCAAGTTGAGTGGTGTTAAACTGAATAATCACCACCGTACAGGTAAGCAGTCTGGATCTAGTCATCTTTGAGCAAAGCTGAAGGGTTGAGAAAATGAACAGAGTTTATCTTGCATTCTAATATGTTAGGCATTTAGCTTACTTCAGTTTATGTCGGAGCTACATAGGATGTCATGTGTTGTTTGAGCCACTAAGCCTGCTCTATGTTGCACCTTGTACTTAGGCATTTGCCAAAACTTTGTTAGGTCTTTGTGGATTTGTAGTTATCTAGACTCCTATATCAGAAAGATTGTTATAATGCCGTTGCATGTGTGACTTGAGAACTTTGCATAAATATCGTTATTGTTCTCTGAAAAATTCTACGTGTTGCTGTGCTGATCTTGTTTTCTAGGCTGTATATAATATGCATCACATTTATCTTGATAACAGGATCTTGTGTGCAAAACATTTTATGAATTCTGGTTTGAAGAACCTGCTGGGAGACAGTACTTTGCAGATGATAGTTCTGTGCCGTTAGAGGTGGCTAGAAAGACTGAACAGATAGTTGACATGTTAAGGAAGATGCCTAATCATCAACCTCTTGTCACTATTATCAAACGCAATTTGGCTCTTGATTTCTTGCCTCAGTCGAAGGGAACTGGGGTTAATCCTGTATTACTGGCGACAGTGCGCAAGCGTTGTGAAATGATGTGCAAATTTTCACTTGAAAGAATTTTACAGGTATTCTTGCTGCATATTTTATGAGTAAACTTGGTATCATTTGTGTGATATGAACATTTTTCAGGTAGAGGAAATGAACTCTGAGGAAGGGGAGTTGCGGATACTTCCTTATGTGACGGTTTTGCATGCTTTTTGTGTCGTGGATCCGTCACTCTGTGCACCTGCCTCCAATCCTTCCCAGTTTGTTGTCACACTGCAGCCATATCTTAAGAATCAGGTAATTTGCATATGCTATTCACTAATCACTATTCTATTCCTCTGAGTGTTTGTTGTGTATTTTTTACTTTCATTTGGTGTTTTTTCTTTTAGATCGCGTTTGTCATGAGAATACTTAGAAGACTTGTTTCATTTTATATCTTATAATTATAATTTAGATAGAAAATGTTGATGAATGTGTTAAACCTAACTTTTTTTTGTTGCGTGGTTCTAATTTCAGATGATTAAGCTATAAAATAGTTGCTGAGAGCTGGGTATAATGGGCTTGTTCCTTTAAATGGTATTTAAAAATATACTTGTAGGACAGACTCTCTCTAACCTGTCGCTTAGATCCTTACTCGGCGTGGGAGTCATTATGATCTGTTTTGGAAAACCAGTTGAGGTATAAACTACATGATGTTAGAAGTGGTTGTGAAGAGTTTGAGATCATTTGCTCATCTCATCATACTATCTATGCTCTCCTGGGCAAGGATGGTTGTGGAAGAGTTAAGGGATGGGAATGGTGGAATATTGAGTGATTCCCTTCCTTAGACGTAAAACAAGCAACAAGACAAACTTGACATCTAACCTTTTCTTCCTCATTTTTTTTTTGTTAAATATCTTTCCCTTTCTTGAACCATTCGCTCCCTTAATGCTCTAAAAAGGCAGGGTTAGGTGTTACTGAAAAGTGCTGTTTTTGCTATTCCCTTGTATAAAAGGGTATGAACTTATGTAACTTATCTACTACCCTGTCAAAAATTATAAGTAAAGAGCGATGTAATGAGTATTGAAATTTTTTTCCCTGTATTTTCTTAGTGATTTATAATTATACTATCCAAGTAATTTTCACTGAAAGTTCAGAATATTGTATCCCATATCCTCTTGCAAGTTGCAACCTTCTGCATGTCATACGGTCAAGTTCTCACCTTTGTATTTTGTTTCAACGTCCTCTATTGCATAGTGTTAGGAAGTAAAATAATTTATAGAAATTGTAGAGCTAATTCAGCTTAACATATATATTTTTTTTGTGCTGTTTCACAGCCTCTTTCCTTTGGAGGAGGAGAGGGGTGGGGGAGAGGTGATGCTGAAGTTACATTATTCCTTGTTTGATGATTTTTTTGTTCTTGTATAAGGTTGATAATCGAGTTATGGCCCAGCTTTTGGAAAGTGTTATATTTATAATTGATGCTGTTCTTCCTTTACTGCGGAAGTTGCCTCAAAGTGTAGTTGAAGAACTCGAGCAGGATCTGAAGCAGATGATTGTTCGTCATTCCTTTTTGACAGTTGTACATGCTTGCATCAAGTAAACATACTTCCTGCTTGTTTATTATTCAGCTATTCAGTCTTGTATCCTTGTTGCCATTGTAACTGTAATTGCTGGGTCTTTATAGTTGATAATTTTAAAAAAATAGCAAATATAGACAATCTATGACAACTTGACAAGCCATTTATTCCTTCTTGCATATAACTGTCTATCAATGATTTGCACATATATTAAGGAGCTGCTTTCAAAACTGATACTGTTGCATTAATAGCACATTCTGTATTCCAAATGGCAGGTTTTATGAAATAGAGTGGTTAGAAAAATGTAGAATCAAGGGAGTATGAAGTAGGTTTTGGTGGTCTCTGAAAATAATTAAATAATCAGGCTTCTGTGTTTTGAAATAATTAATAGTGAAATGTCCGAGATACATGAGGCAGTTTCAGGTACATCATTACCCATTAAAAGGAGTTATGTTTAAAAATACTTTGCTCAAGGTGATTTCGAATTTTCATTGAAGTGCTATAAGGTTTGTTGGTTTATTTTGTACTATTGTGATACATTTTAGTTTGACTATAGAGAGTGAAATCTATCTTGGAAGAAGCATTTTATGGTTTCTGTTTTATTTTTGCTGTTGGTTGTATAAACTAAGTTTGACTTTAGAGAGTAAAGTCTAAAAGGTGATAAAAATTCTTAATGACCCGTAAAACTACCTGTAACTCTTTGGGTCTTCAGAAAATGGGCTATAAAATAATCCCTTTGCTTGTGAGGTGCAGGGATCATTTTAATTTTCTCGTGCATTTAATTTTATGCACAACCTCATCTGATGAAATTACATCCCCATCTGCTGTAGGTGTCTTTGCTCTTTGAATAAAATTGCTGGTGGAAAGGGAGCTAGGTTAATTCAGTTTCTGATTCAGGTGTTCGAAAAGCGTTTGGATGCTCTTGGTGTTGATAACAAACAGGTTTGCTCCTGCCAATTTTGTTAGGGTTGTCTCGCCATCTCTAATGCTACTATCCAATATCTTTGATGTTACTTTAATTGAGCAGAAGTTAACTAATTTCCCTAAAACGCTTGTCTAAGGTTTGTCTGATTTGGAATTTATGTGTGTGCACAATGAGTAGTAAAATATCAAAATTTCGTTGTTCATTTGTTTTCATTTGATGTAAGTTATAGCTAACTGAGTATTAACAAGATTACAAGCGTTGAGTATTCGAAATCTGAACAAAATGCATTTATTATGATTGCTATTAGATTGCTGGGAATGTTTGTATCATATATGTTAAAGTTTCTCATACATGTCATCTTTGTCTAAATGATGACAATTGCTTGGTGATGTGTAAATTGGATGGGCTGGAATGGACTTTGACCCTGTTCATCTAGATTTATTTTGTAAATTTTCGTTCAATTAATTAGTTTTCAGCTTCATAATTGTTATTACTATTGTTATTGTTGTTGTTAATTGAACTTTTTACGATTACTTAATTGTCAGCTCTTCACCTTTTCAATTCAATTCAGTTTAATTAATTATATTAATTGCTATCACTATTATTTATTATTCACTTTTGTTGATTTAACCTCATTTTTTAACTGCCTGGGATTTGGGTTGGGTAAGCTGATTTGTTCATACTTATTTTGGTAAACTTGAGTCCTACATTGCTTAAAAAGTCCTTAATAGAAAAAAGCACCTTTGGCCTTAAGCCTACATTTGTTTAGTGAATGAGCATGTATCGTGTAAGTTATTTGTGATCATTGATTATCTTAATATAAGTCAATTTTATATCCCTCCAGCTATTTTAGTGTAGTTTTTATCTCTTATTCTTTCATTATATCTACTACACATAAGTGATGCTACCTACTTTGTTACCACAATTAAAGAAACAACTACTAAGAATTAGGTATGTTTGTTAGCAATCTATAATTCTATACTAATAGAGAGCCAACTTCTCTCTCTCTCTTTATTTTTATATTTCAACTTTTACTTTTTGGAAAAGTTTTCTGTTCATTTGACTAGAATCTTATGCTTCCTGGCAGAATTGATCATCTGTTATTCTCCTTGATATTTTTAACTATAAATTTTTTTAAATTTAAATTGTGTAGAAAACTTAAAATTTATTTTACTATATTATTCTTTTCTATATGTGCCAAAATCTTTTGATCCATCTTCTGTTACACTTTCTTAATTAGAAGATTTTGAACCACTTGACTAAAATACAAATACTTTCTTTTCTTTTCTTTTTCTTTTTTTTTCCTACAATATCCTTTATATTTTTAATAATATAAAAGTACCCACCAAATTGTACCTTTTATCATCATATGTTTTAAACTTTATCCATAATTTGTTCTCCTTAAAAATTCTTTCAAATTATAATTTTCCTAAAGATAATTATTATGGCCGCTACTACAATTATTATGTTATTCCTTTAAAATAGGTCAATGTGTTTAAATTTAAATTTATGACAGTTGAACATTGGATGGAACTTTTACCTAAAAAAAAAAAAAGAAAGAAATGTTCATAAAATTAACTACATGCTTGATTATCATACTTTTAAATTTCATGACTACTGTATTAGATATTGAATTTCGTTGGCCAAAAATTGAAGTATTTTGACATACCATAGATTATAAATCCATGATTGAATATTAATTGATTCTTTCCTATTGTGGTTCACCTTTATAATTATGTGATTATTTTACTTTGAAATGACAGGGATTGTAAAGTCGTAAATTAGAATACATAGTAATATCTACCAAAAAAAAGGAATATAGTTTTATAAAAAAAGCATAGTAACATATGTTGTAGTCTAATGATAATTCTCTTATTGAAATTTAATATCATAAGTCCTTGAACAATTATTAATTGATTCTTTCTTAATATAGTTCCCCTTATAATTATGTGATTATTTTACTTTGAAATGGCAAGGTTTGTAATTATGTAATTTATAACCCCAAAAAAGAAAAGGAATCAAGTCTTTTACAAAAAGCAAATAACAAAAGTTATTGTTTGATGATAACTCACTTATTGTGATCTAGTTTCATAATTTGATGAATAAGTTTCTAAAAAAGGATAATTTTTCAAGGGGTTTAAAAAGGTATTGTTAATATAATTTCGTGTTTGTTATGTCAAAAAAAATAAATGAATATTTATGTATATATTCTATATGTAATTTAAGTCATTTTAAATGATTTTGTTTTTACACTAGTTTGGATTTTGATGCTACTACATGTCATTAATATAATGTTTTTCACTTGTCAAAACTCAAATTTATTTCATTTCCTTACATTTTTTTTTGCAAGCTTCTATTTAGCTAGTAGCATCCATGTGTCGAATGGGTAATAAACTAGTTTCAAGAAATTCAGCCAATACGATTAACCTAGGGAAGGATTAACCACTTGTATTGATGATCAGTGTAACCAACAATTACAAATTATCACTGTTTGAAGGCTGATAAATCCTCCCAGTACTTTTTTCTTTCTACATTCAGCACGCCTCGCTTTCAGCTTTCCCTTATTTATATATAACTAATGATTGCCATGACAAAACTTCTTTATGACAAACTCTTAGCTACGAGACCCCTACAGCCTCTTATAAATTCTAGCATCTGTTGACTTCATTTCATTGTCACTTATTCTTTGCGTTTTCTTTGGGTGATTTTCTGCTGTATGTGACGAGCACAGGTGATTTAGGGTGAGTCTTTGCAACAACCATTGAGACAACAATGTATATAGAATCAACCTTATGACTAGAAGAAAGGTAGATGGCAATAAAGGAAATATTCTTCAGATTTAGTAACAAGAGGAATAATCTAGTTATTCTAGTTAAGAGCGTTGGAGTAAAGAGCAAGTTAGGTATTTGTGAAGGAAGAAAGGTGGGTGAGTAGCATATTGAGGGTTAGTGAGAAAAGCTGAAGTAGAATTATTGATTGGGAGAACACCAACCTTGAATGTTGGCAAGCTTGTAATTTGGATTATAGTGTGTTTGGATAAAGAACGTAGAATGAAAAGAAGAGGAGAGAATGGAAAGGGAGGGAGGGAAGAGTGATGAGTTTTCCTTCCAAATCTCTCTATTGTTGTAGAGATCAATTCTTACAATTTAATCCCTTTATTTCTCTTCCTCTCAATTCTTTTTCTTCTTAATTTGTTATCCAAATGTAAAATATTTCACATTCACTCCATTTCCTTCGATCTAAACAAAGGGTTAGTATTTTTGTTTCCCAATTACAATGTTTGATTATCTCTATTGAATCAACGAACTCTTAAGGAATTGGTGTCTAATTTTTGAACTTGCTATAATATCTTTTTGAATGTTAAATTTGTTTAAATGCATAATTATTGAATCTTGGCAAACATCTTTGAAGTATTTGATACCCAATTTTCATTTTGTTTTTTAAGGCGTAGTTGGATTAGAAAAAAAGATACTCATATCACATACTCCTTCCGTCTATATTCATTTGACAAACTTTCTTTATAGGGTTTCCCTATTGTTGACACACTTTTATTTCCTTCCTAAAAAGGAATGGTCCCATTAATTTTACATTGTTTCTTTCACTTGATACGAGTCCCACTTTTTTCCTAACTTCTATGAAAATAATTAAAAAATGATCTCACTCCCACCAACAAAACTAATGGTCCCACAGCACACTAACTACACTAACAAGTTACACCACTACTAACTTTCACATATAAAAGTAATTTTCATGTAAAAATACCAAAATCAATTCACCAAAAAAAAAAAAAAACCAAAGTCAATTAATATGCCGTAAACTTTGTGACAGTCCTGTCAACTAAATAGGGACAAAGGGAGTTATTCCCATTGTTATTTGATCCACAATTATTCAAGCTAATGAACAAAATCTTTCTTTTTTAGATAATTTTTCTATTTAAAATTCCTCATAGTGTACCACACATTTGTACTCACATACGACTCCATTTGTGGTGTTTTGAATACCCTTATTATGTATTCATTTTAAGGTATTTTAGCTATTACGGTTATCATATATAATACCAATGTGTTGTTTTGTATTCATATCAAATTTCCATATATTTCCTTTATTATTTAAATATTCAACAACTATTTTAAGGAAGTGTCATCAATGTCGTACTGTAGCGATCTTCTCTCTTAAGGAAATTCAACATCCCTTTCACACAGCTAATTCCTAAGATACACCTGTCACAAATTTTTTTTATTCACATTGTTTGTGATTGGTTTCACCTTTTTTTTTTTTCACTATCTAAAGTTATTATACTTTTCAAGGAAGGACAAGAAGGGGAGGGAAGGGAAAGGGAGGGGATGGAAGAATGATAAGTTTTCCCTTCTAATCTCTCAATTATTGAAGAGATCAATTTCTTACAATTTAAACCCTGCATCTGTTACCCTTCCTATTCCCTTCTATCCTCATTTGTTATCTAAATGAAAGATACTCCATTCCTCCATCTCCCTTCCCTTCCTTTCCCTCCATTTCCTTTGATCCAAACAACGGGTACGTTTCTATGCTCCTTGCTCACATGATACCGTGGGCATGGTGTAAAACTAAAAAATCGGCCCCAACGTATTATTTGCCGAGTTGCATATGTTTTCAAATCTATCGTACGGATTTATTTCGCATTGTATTGGTCTTTAAAACCATTTATGGGTTCGTGGTTGATTTTTGGCCCAACCACATGTGATGCCTAGCTATTTAGACAAGTACGCAACTTTTCTCTACTCATTAGTCAATACTCTAATAATGTCCTTAAAAACTCTTAATATATTCAAGATTATACTAGATTTTTGTTACTATAATTTCAAAAAGAGAATTTTAAACCACTTTCATGTCACATAATCGCGATCTAGTTCATGCATCAACTCCGATACCATAATCATTATCGCATTCGTGATTGTAGTGGCATTTCAAACCATGATTGTGGGTAATTTACAAGGTTTTTCTAAGTTGATTACATAGTTATTTGTGGTCTCTCACCAATTACTCACTTTTTATTCCCCCGTCGCAAATTAATGTGAAGCAAAGGGAATTAGGTAGTAATGTATTATATTGCAAAATTTGCGTACTTTAAAAGGTCAAATTAAGGAAACTTAAAAGCCAAGTGAAACAATTGTCTTATGAAGAGAAGCAAGCTAGCTTTATATTGAAGGAATATTATCCAACAAAACATACGGAGCAATGTTAGGCTAAAATCATTGTGTAGAATATTGTGATCAGTGATCAGTTGTAGTATTAGGAGAGTAGTATTCCTCTCAAAAGATTGGCGAGGCTGCATTTGGTGATTACAACCTTGGTTAGCATTAATTCACTCATTATTGTCCTTTTTTACTCTTTTTTCTTTCTTCATCTCTTGTTTCAGTCCTTAATCTCTTCGCTTTGGTCACTAATCTGAGCTAATTCATATAAATTTTGTTTGATGTACATCATCATTGATGTGCTCTTGAATCTTATTGGATGAAGGATTCCTGATCCTAAATTTAGCATATACAAAATAATGATTGTTATACTATAATTGGATCCACTGTTTTAAATGTAATGCATTGACTTGGAATATAAAGATATTATGTATTATGTAGCTTTGGTTATGCTACGTATTTGTAGTTTCTACCTTTTCCTACAATGCATGCATTGTCTATTTTTCAGTTTTTCATGTTCTTTTCTTTTGCTTGTTTTTCTTAGTTGGTAGGATAGAATTTATAACCTTACTGCTTCTGAATCAAATTTACCTTTTCAAATTATGTAGCAGGTTGGCAGGTCACTGTTTTGTCTTGGGCTTCTGATCCGCTATGGTAGCACCCTGTTAAGGGAATCTACTGAAGGTGTTGATATTGGTAGCAGTATCAGTTTATTTAAGAAGTATCTTCTAGCTGATGATTTTGGTATAAAGGTCAGAGCTCTGCAGGTAAGGGTCTTTCTTCTCATAGTGACTGTAGGAAATATTTTAATAAATATGTTCATAGTCTCATAGAGAGGGTGCACTTTCCAGGCACTGGGATTTCTTTTGATTGCTAGACCTGAATGCATGTTGGAGAAGGATACTGGAAAAATTTTAGCTGCAACGCTGTCTTCCAGCTGTGATGCTCGTCTGAAGGTAAGGGCTTGTTTCTTTGCCTACCTGTTCCTCCTACTCTCTTTAGTAAAGGTTATGCTTTGGCCCTTTCTAATATGATATGATCGCCAGCTGCAAGCTCTGCAGAATATGTATGATTATCTCCTTGATGCTGAAAGTCAGTTGGGCTCAGATACAGTTGAAGATAATGTGGTTGACTGCTCCCACGATGGTGGTTCTGTGGTGCCTGTTGCTGCAGGTGCTGGTGATACAAACATTTGTGGTGGAATAGTGCAACTTTATTGGAACCATATCTTGGAAAGATGCTTGGACACAAATGAACAAATTCGCCAATCTGGCCTGAAGGTAAATATTTAATTTATACGTGCCAAAGTTTAGATCTTGGTATCTCATGTGCTGTAGATTGTCGAATGCAGTAAGAGGATGTTAATGCTTAATCGAAATACTTTTTATTTTTTTATTTGTTTTTTAAACACCAACACTTTACTTAATCGGCTGTTTTTTTAGTGCAACAATTCCAAATTTGGAAATCTTCTATACTTTTTTATTTATTTATCTATTTTTTTTATTGTGTCTATCTCCACCCTCCCCACTTTTTTTTTTTTTTTTTTTTTTTTTTTTTTTTTTTCTTTCCTCTCACATCACTTACTTTTAAATAAACCGTTCACCCACTTTCTCTTTTCTATAATTTTCAATTCCCAAACAAACCCTTACATATTTTCTTAACAAATTCAACTCATGCACTGGAGGGATTATTTCTTACTTTCTTAGACATGTGGAACTGGTATATGTAAAATTTTATCTTCCCTAGTTCTTCACGGATGGCTTCTGAGCAGAGAATTCACTTTACCTTGGACTAGGGGTAGTTTAACTTCAAAGAAGGTATTGCTGTAGCCGTTGCAAAGTTATCCTTCATTCGAGCTATCAAGCGTGTGTGAGTAGATATGTTTGGTATTTGTAAATAAATAGTTTGTGATAGACTGATATATTATCGCTCTTCTTTTCTTTTCTTTTTTTTATTTTTTTTTTGGTTTTGTTTTTGGTTTTGCGTTAAACTGGTCATTCAATGGGCTTTGTTGGCTAATTTTTTTTTACTGACTCATTATTCATTTGTCGGATTGTAATCTGATGATTAATTGGACTCCACCAAATAACTTTGTAGTGTTTTCTGCATTAGATAAATTTGTTTTTCTGTTTTTGGCATTGTATTTTTGGACGGTTCCTTTGACGATTCATATTAGCCGACCCCAAATCATTTTTGGATTAAGATTTTGTTGTTATGTTGTTGTTAATCTATTTTTACATGCCATTTCTGCATCAAATATTATAATGATTGTGTAAGGTTTGAACATAACAAATCATACTACCATTTGTTTCAAGCAATTTGTGGTCAATGTTAGATTTAAACATCAATGTGTTTATTTGCCGCTTGAGTTTTTGTTCTGGTCTGAGATTCGCAATCACATTTTATATGTGCTTTTCTTTGCCAAAAGCTTACCTTGTGCCTACTGTTAAAAGGCAATACTGACTGCAAGTCTGCTATTTTTATGTGCCTGCAGTGCATGATTTATTGCTTCATTTTGTATTTTGCTCTGTGCAGATTGTGGAAGTTGCTCTGCGCCAAGGTCTTGTACACCCAATTACTTGTGTTCCGTACCTCATTGCTCTGGAAACAGATCCTTTGGAGGTGAACTCAAAGTTGGCACACCATCTGCTAATGAATATGAATGAGAAGTACTATTCTGACACTTTGTATTTTACATTTATTATTCTTTGCTCCTGCTCACTATCTGATGAATCATTTCAGGTATCCAGCTTTCTTTGAGAGCCGCCTTGGTGATGGACTGCAGTTGTCATTTAATTTTATACGATCAATGAATGAGAATTCTGTAAATTCAAGTTCTAAAATCCAATTCAATGTTGCTGAAAATAAGGGAAAACATGAGGATGCATCATTTGCAAATGCGAGAATAGGAGTTTCTCGTATATACAAACTTATACGGGGAAACCGTGTTTCTAGAAATAAGTTCATGTCTTCGGTTATTCGCAAGTTTGATAATCCAAGCTGGAGTGAAACAGTTGTCCCTTTCTTGATGTAGGCTATTCTCCCTCTGCTACTTTGTGAGCTTTAATTTTACACTGGTTTGTTAACTCATGTTGCATCTAATATTGTCTAGGTACTGTACGGAAATCCTTGCTTTGCTCCCTTTCACAACCCCTGATGAGCCCCTTTACTTGATTTACACCATAAACAGAGTGAATCAAGTTAGATCTGGGACACTGGAAGCAAGTCTAAAAGCTGAATCCCATTTCTCCCAGCGAAGTTTGCATAAGGTCCTGACAGAAAATGGGAGTGTTTTGCAAGAGTTACCTGTTGGGTCTCTCTCTGCATCTTCTGTATCTTTTGAGTTAAATGGACAAGTTGAGGTTCCTGAAGATGGGCATTTTCATTCTACGGTGAATGAAGAAACTGTGCACACAACTACTGGACCTTGTGTCCTCGCAGAAGATGATCAGCAGAGAATACAGGTTGAATTTAAGAAGCAATTTACAATAATTCTGTAGTAGATCAAAGTAGCCTCACACCTAATAATTGGTGTTTGTGCAGGCTCTCTGTCTTGCAGCTACGGCACTTCAGCTTCTCTTAAAGTTGAAGAGGCACTTGAAGATTATGTACAACTTGGATGATGTTCGATGCCAAGTAGGACTACTATAATCTAATTTTTTTTGTGCTTTGCTTAAACTAATTATTAGTTGTCCTTTAAATAACCTTGTTTAACCTGGGAGTGCAATTCTTTTTAATAGGCATTTTCACCTGCTGATCCTCCCAAATCTGGAGAGGCCCTTTCCAGACAGAATATTCCTTTTACCATTGGTGTCATAAACGTTAATATGCCCTCTACGTCTGAAGAGTTGACCCAGAGATATCAGGTACTATTACATGTACACCCCCCCCCCTTCCCCCCTTGGCCAAATACCTGAGTTGAAGGTTGTAACTGCATACCTGCCTTTCCTAGCTTCCTTTTCCAACAGTAAATCGATATAGATCGGGAAAATAATGAGAACTGGAATATTCTAATGGGAAAATATATTGTACAAAGATGAGTAACCAGTATGGAAAATTACTCTACATATTTTTCAGTACCCTTTCACTTCAAAGGGTATGCATAAACATTTCAAGATGTTAGGGACAGGGTTGTATGTGGTTTCACTGATCCCTTGATCTATTTGTTTGTTCCCTGCTTTTGTGACTAATAGGAATTCAAGAATGCACTGAAGGAAGATACTGTTGACTACTCAGCCTACACAGCAAACATTATTAAAAGGAAACGCCCAACCTCCAAAAGAGGAGGTAAAGCAAGCCGAATGATAAGCAGGGAGGATGAAGATGAAGATGATAATGAAGATTGGACTGGAGGGCGGAGGAATCAAAGTGGCCGACAAAGCAACGGTGTTAGAGCAAGCAGGCGGTTGTAGTTTGTACATAGCAGGTTAGGCTAACTTGTACAGTTTTGTAGCACAGATGCAAAGAAAACATACACAAGAACGAAGGAGAGTTAGGTTTGCTGAAACAGAGGTCCAGACTCAAAGACCATAAATCATACTGGCTCTGAGACGACTTTGGGCTGCTGCTCCAGTCTTGTAACTTGGTTATCAATTATACCTGAGTATAGTGCTTGGTAGGAATTCACCCCACATTGGCCCCAGGCTTTGTATGTTGCTATTTGATGTGAATAGGCCAGGCTTACCCCTATTTTTTTTGTACCTTTGGGGTTTGCTTTCATTTATGTTGGGCGGTAATTGTAAAGGATATGAAGTTTCATTGAATGGAATGTAAATACTAGCTTCCGTTCGTTTTCAAGCAATCAATTGGTCTGCCTATCTTTGGTGTAGGTGTAGTTTTTGCTGTTGCTTATTGCAGCTCTGTGTAGGGGTGTTCATAAATCGGTCCGGACCAAAAAAATGGACCGGACCACCCTGGACCGGACCGAATTAATCGGTCCGGTCTTCGGGTTTTGAAATTCATTTTTCCGGTCTTCGGTCCAGTCCTATCCAAAACCCTATAAAAATCGGTTATGGACCGGACCGATTTTTCTATTAAAAATATGTGTGAACCCCTTAAATAATGGTTAAAATTATCCTTAATAAGCTTAGAAAACTTTAACTTTATAAGTTTTTTTTGCAATAAACATACAAAAAAGACGTAAAAATGACGTTATAATATAGTTTTTTCAATACTTTTTTTGTGTTGTCCTTAACTTCATTAAAAATTTAGTATTCTTTTTAAAAAAATTCTTAAATTGGTCTAAAGCGGTCCGGTCCGGGTTTTGGACCGATTCTTTCGGTCCGGTCCGGGTTCGATCCTAACTCAATCGGTCCAATCTTCAGTTCTGAAAATTCTAATTTTCGGCCTTCGGTCCAATCCGGGTCGGTCTGATCCGGTCCGGTCTTGGACCGATGAACAACCCTAGCTCTGTGGTGTTCAAATTCCCCCCCTCCCCCACACCACCCCCCCCCCCCCCCAATGATGCATATCAAGAGGATACGGAAAAAAGCCATTAAAATTATATCTTTTGTTAATAATAGTTATCCTTTGGGTGGTTATTATAGATAGTATTTAGTAGTTTATCTATCTTTTATTGTGATAGATTAAGTTTTGAAATTAGTTTATCTTTTGTTTTTAGAAAGTTCCAGAGTTTATTTTCCTTATATAATCACTAGAAAGATTTGAGTTTAGATTATCATATGAAAATCGTGAGCTTAGCTTGTATTTATGGTTTGTTAAACCTTGCTGTTGTGCTAAACTTTGATTCTTGAACCGAGGTTTCAATTATCGCATCTCAATCGATCCTTAGGAGTTTTATCATTGTGTCACAAAAATTCTTTAATTAAAACACATACATCATAATCGCATAATAAACGTATAAAAATCCAAGAAAGGTTTAAAGATTGAGTTTTATTCAAAGAAACTCAAAATAGCTCATCATCTTGGTGTGGCTACTACTACTGCTATTTGACGAGGGAAAAGGGTGCAGACTCGTACAAAATCTTGGCATAACTCGGGCCTAAAAAGAACAGCTTTGTAGGTTAGATTGTTTGGCTTCGTTCTCCTTCGTTACTAACGCTTTGTGGGTGATTCTTTTTCCCAAATTGGATAACTTTTTGTCTAGTTTTCACCTATGAAATTTCAGAATGTTTGGAATTAGTTAACTATTAAACGGGTTCGTTTTTGGAAACTGGTTAAAATCAGGAAAATTCTGACTCTTCTGGAAAAATTAAAACTGCAACCTATTGGCTAGGAATTTATGGCTAAAATCTTGGTCGAGTGTTGGAGACATATAGTTCTAGCTTTCCACAATTTTTTAGCAATTTCCGACGTGTTTTGATTGGGTTTTGATCCTCACACTTTCGATCAACTTTCTGGACTGATTTTGTGTTTTCTCATCTACTTTATCATGGAAAATCAAAGTTTATTTGAAGCATTTATGGATGAAATAACGAAATTCAATGACTGTTTGGATAGAATTGATGCACATTTTCAAAGACGTGATGAGAGATGTGGTTTACAAGATATGTCTTGTGAGAAGGAGAGAGTAGAGTCACCTATTGTAGCTGAGAAAAGAATTGTATCTTTACTGAGTGATAATCTTACAAATTCAATTTTAGAGCAATCTTATGAACTACTAGTAGAAGAAAAAGAAATAATGGAGCACAAAAGTATATATTTGTCTAGTTTCATTGACGAGGATCGGAGGTTACATTTGTGGTTGATATGTCTATTTTATATAGTGATTTACCTGCGTCCCTTGATCATAATTAGGAGTATTTTTTTGCTCTTTAGAGCCAATTTTATTACTAATATGTGTTTTCTAGTGTTTTTCATAGTTTTGGTATTGGTTTATAGAAAATTGCAGGTTTTGAGCATTTTCCCGGATTTATTATGAGCCACTACGAGCATTAGAGAATCACGACTTTCTTTCGTAGCCCAAGACCGGTTAGAATTTTCAAATCGATGATTAAGGGCTCGGCGTAGAAGAAAACGAGGCATTGGACTGAGTGATTAAAGTCTCAAAGAGGAAATTAGAGTTTGGGCCAAGTTATTAAGCCCAAACGGAAGTCCAAGTTGCCCAAGAGGCTCCACCCGGCCGGGTGATGGCTCGCTCGAAGGCGCGAGTCTAATGGTCCAAAGACCTTCTCCGCCCTGGACCGGGCCCGAGAGAAGCATCTCAGAAGAAAAAGGCGCGACTAACCCCGGCCGCGTGTTTTGGAGAAGCAACTTTCGATGTTTTTTTATTTAGTTTCTAATTAGGATTTTAAAGCTTAGTATAAATACATTTTGTTTAGTTTTGAGAGATTATCTCTTTCATTAGCTAATTTCTCTCTTACTAAATTTTAAAGATTAGACTTCTCTCTTGTTTCTCTCCCTACAACTCTTGGTTTATTCAATTCATTATTTCCGTTAATTTTGGTAACAAATTCTTCCCTTTTTATTTTTAGTAACTTAATTGCTTTAATTCATCATGTCTTGTTTAATTGCTTTGTTTAGTTTAGATTTAATTATGTGTGAGTAGATTATTTTCTTGGGTTTTGTGGATCCATAAATAATATGAAGGGGTAAATTATTATTGTTGATTATCAATGCTGGATTAATTTCCTATTGATTGATTTAATGCTACGCAATTAGATTAGGTCTGGTTTAATTGTATAAGTTATGCAATATTGATTCAAGATTCAAGAGATGAGAATTGATGTTAGGCTTAGTTTCAGACTTTTAACAGGCAAGTTAATTTATAAATGGTTAAGTTAAAATTCGAGATACGATTTAATACCGGTAGATAAATTCATTGATTGTAATGCGTAGCGAAAGCCTTTTGATCTGATTAATTATTGCATTGGTAATTGATTATTATGTTTTACCCTGTAATATGATGAATCACATTTATATAGGATTTATAGGCACGTTTATGCTAAGTTTATAGTTGCTTTTTAGGTTTTTTTAAAAGCTTTTTAGGCCACAATTGCATAAATAGTTTGTTTTGTGCTCTATTACGCTTCGTTTGTGTTTTTCTTAATGTTTCAGGTGATTTCAGAGTCATTTGGACGCTTTCGTAGTGTTTGGAGTTGATTCAGATGATATTTGAATGGAAGTCGATGAATTGAGTTCATTAATCAAAGATCTCATGTTCGTGGATGTTGAATTTGAGGATTTCATGCATGAGAAATGAAAATAGCATTATCAATTATCGTTAGGCACTTTTCGGAATTGAATTTGAGTTAGAAACGAAGTTAAACGATATTTTACAAAGTGGCAAAACTGACTCTTGTTCACTCTTTTGATCATAACTTGAGTTCTACAGATCGAATTGAGGCGATTCAAATTGCGTTGGAAACTAGACTTGAATAGCTTTTCAACGATAGGTCACATATCCTTATAAGCTTCCTAGAACTCAAGATATAGCCCCTGAAATACGACCTTGCAAACCAGTTACGACCAGCGCCCGTAACTCAGCACTCTAAGGCCACGAGCAGCTTCTGCTTGGCCCAATGGATAACCAGCGGCCGCTGGTTTCCGCGCCCAGCAGGAGCAGGCCTCGTCTTCCCATCATCGCAACAACCTTCTTCGATTAAGACTCCTTTAAATCGACGACCAATCGTTTATATGACTTATGTAATTGCTATTTTTCTGATTTTATTTTATTTATTTATCTTTAGATTAGTTTTAGGATAATATAAATACTTCAAGGGATTATTATTTCCCCTTATGCCTTTTATATCTTTTATTATTTTACATTCTTTGGAGTTTTCCCTCGAACCCTAGTTTCTCATGGCATCTCCATGGATTCTTCCATGGATGATTCTTGGGTTTATTATTTCAATTCATTGAGGTATTTTATTTTTAATTCTTGTTTTTAATTATGTTTTATTCCTTAGATCTAGTTTTAATTATTTCTTCCATGTTTGAGTAATTTATTTCTAGGGTTTGAGAATTCATGATTATATGATAAATCTTGATTGATATTTTTATTATTTTGATTATTCACTTCTCTAATTGATAGTGTTTTATTGTTAATCTTGCAACCTGATCAATTGTTTGATTAATTATAGTTAATAAGAGTTTGAATCGAAAGATCTTACTTTAGAGGCTTACCTACAATTAGCAATTCTGATTATGTTAGCGACCGAACTACATATGTTGAATTGAGAGCGTTAAGACCCGACCGTAGGCTTAGCAATTGCTCTAGATAAATGATTGATTGAATTGTTATTGACATATGATTCATTTAGAACTATAAACATGGTGAACCATAACCCTAGATCTTTTTATTAATTGTTTTATTCCTATTATAATTTAGACTACTTTTCTACCCCAATTTCGTGACATAGTTTAGTTTCACCAAATTTTTAAAGGTTAGATTAAATAGCCATCTCTATGTGGATTCGACCCTACTACTACATTGTTAGTTGGTTTTGTTAGGAATTTATTTTTGACAGGTGTACGATAACCTATCAAATTTTGGCGCCATTGTTGGGGAGACGACTTAATTTTATTTTGGTGAGACTAATCTGTATATACATATATATATATATATATGTATATATATGTATATATGTATATATATGTGTGTGTGTGTGTAAATATATATATATATATATATATATATATATATATATATATATATATATATATATATATATATATATATATATATATATATATATATATATATATATATATATATATATATAGGAAGGCTCATATAAGAACCCTCCTCTATATAAGAATCCAATCTTATATAAGAATCCATCTCAACCGTTCAATGATTTTGATCTAACCATCTAAAATCCCCCTTTAGTAATGACATTTTTGTAATTTTAATAACTCTTTTTCAATCTTTAAATAAAAGAAAACCCTAAATCTCTCTCCTTAGCATTTTCTCTCTCCTCAACATTTTCTCTCTCCTCAGCATTTTCTCTGTTCTCTCTCCTCTACCTCAAGGAACTTGGTAAGTTTATTTATTTATTTATTTTTTGCGTTTTTTTTGCCATTTTAAGTTCGATTGTTTTTATATTTGGTTCAATTTTGTTGATTTTTTTTGGCGATTTAAAGTTTATTTTTTTGGTTTTTTAATAATATATTTTTTAAATTTCCAGTTTTTTTTTTCGATTTTTTATTTTCAAGTTGTTTTTTCGATTTTCCAGTTTTTTTTCTTTTTTTTTATTTTCCAGTTTTTTTTTGTCGATTTTCCATTTTTTTTCGATTTTCCATTTTTATTCTATTTTTCAGTTTTTTTTCCAGTTTTTTTTTTTTTTTTTTTTTTTTTTTTTTTTTTGTTTGTCGATTTTCCCTTTTTTCGATTTCTTATTTTCAATTTTTTTTACGATTTTTTTTTTCTATTTTCCAGTTTTTTTTTGTCGATTTTCCATTTTTTTTTATTTCTTATTTTCAATTTTTTTTTTCGATTTTCCATTTTTTTTTTATATTTTCTTGTTTTTTTTGTCCATTTTCCATTTTTTTTTCGATTTTTTTTTTCAAGTTTTTTATTTTTATTTTTCGTTTTTTTTTTCCAGTTTTTTTTTTCGATTTCAATTTTTTTTTATTTCGTTTTTTTTCCTCGTTTTTTCCTCTGTTTTTATTTTTCAATTTTTTTTTTCGATTTTCCATTTTGTTATTTATATTTTCCAGTTTTTTTTTTATTGTCCATTTTCCATTTTTTTTTCGATTTTTATTTTCAAGTTTTTTAGTTTTATTTTTCGTTTTTTTTCCATTTTTTTTTCGATTTCAATTTTTTTTTTTATTTTGTTTTTTTTCCTCGTTTTTTCCTCTGTTTTTTCCCTAATTTTTTTCGCTTTTTTTTTTAAGTTTCTAGTTTTCATTTTCAATTTTTTTTTCCAAATTTTTTTTTCTTGCTTGAGTTTTTCTATTATTGGATTTTAATTTCAAATTGTTTTTTTTACTATAATAGAAAACCTTAGAACATAAGGGAAAACTTTAGAACATAATAGAAATACTTTAGAACATATAGATAGAAAATATTAGAACATAATAAAAATACTTTAGAACATAAGGGAAAACTTTAGAACATAAGTAAAAAAATATAATAAAACATAATAGAAAACTTTAGAACATATGGGAAAACTTTAGAACATAATAAAATACTTTAGAACATATGAGAAAAGTTTAGAACATAATAGAAACATTATAACATAATAGAAAACTTTAAAACATAATAAGGGAAAACTTTAGAACATAGTAGAAAACTTTAGAACATATGAGAAAACTTTAGAACATAATATAAATACTTTAGAACATAAGGGAAAACTTTAGAAGATAAGGGGAAAATATAATAGAACGTAATAGAAAACTTTTGAACATAATAGCAAACTTTATAGCATAATAGAAATACTTTAGAACATAACAGAAAATCTTAGAATATAAAAGAAATACTTTAGAACATAAGGGAAAACTTTAGAACATAAGGGAAAAATAATACATAAACTTTAATTACCTTTTTCTTCTATAAGTAATTTCAGATTGGTTTTTTACTACAATTGGTATTTATGATAATTAGGTTTTGGCATATTCATGGATTTAGATGATGTTCAAGATAATTCTCCTTCTTCCGTTGTTACTCATTCAGGTAATTTTCATTGTTTTAATACTTTAATTTCAATTTCCTTACATGTTCTAAACTTTACTTAGTTGTATATTTTAAAGTAATTTTGTGAATTTGTGGATTATGTTTAATTAAAAGTTGTTTTAATGTTCTAGATTAATTCATTATGTTCTAAACTTTTTCACTTTATTCTATTTTAATTTAGTTACATGTTCTAAAATTTACTTACATGTTCTAAACTTTAAACTTTACTTACATGTTTTAAAGTAATTTTGTAAATTTGTTGATTATGTTCAAAATTTGTTTAATATTCAAAAAAAATTCTAGTTATGTTCTAAAGTAATTCTTTATTTTATAAATTTTTTCACTTTATTCTAAATTTTATTATGTATGTTATAAAGTAATTTACTATGTTCTAAAGTTTATTCTTAATGTTCTAAACTTTTTTCATTATGTTTTAAAGTTTTCTATGTATGTTTCTCTTTCTCTTTATGTTCTAAAGTTTATTCTTAATGTTCCAATATTTTCTTCATATTTAATGACTTTTATTGTAAGTTCTAATTTTTTTTTTCTTTTTATGTTCTAATGCAGTTGGTGTTATTTATCGTACTCCTGAGGTTGTTGGATCGTTTAGCCCTGGTGGTACCACTAAGGAATGGATTCCAAGTGTTCCCGAAGAGTTAAACCTCGTTTGGGGATGATATTCAAAGATCCCGAAGAGGGTCTTAGTTTTTATAAAGCATATGCAAATGCCGCTGGATTTACTTCTAGGAAATCTACTACTACAAGGAAGAAGAATAACAAAGATATAATTGCTTTTCAATATGGAGTTTGTAATAAGGAAGGTTTCAAGGCAACAAAAAAACCTATTGCTCAACAAACTGTTGATGAAGAAGGAAAAGTTCGTATTACTAGGAAACGTTTAGTGACTCCTGTAGGATGCAATGCTCACATATGTATGAGATATGATGCAGGAAAGTATGTTGTTAGTCAATTCAAAGAAGAACATAATCATTGTTTATATACTCCAAGTTGTGCAAAATTTCAAAAGGATAATAGAAAAATGCATATTATGCATAAGAAGTTGATTGTTGATAATTCAAAGGTGATTTATTTTTATGTGCCAAATATTGTTTTCTTTATTCTAAAGTTGATCTTTAATCATAGTAATTTTTCTTTCTCTTTGTTTTTGTACACAGGTAAATGTTGGTCCTGTGAGGTCTTATACAATGATGAAAGAATTAGCTGGATCACATGATAATGTTGGTGCATCTAAACAAGATTTCAAAAACTTTTATAGAGATTTGAAGGCTTATATTGCTGGATCAGATGCCCAAATGTTTGTGGATAACTTTCAAAATAAGAAATTGCTTTGGAGTGCCTTTTTTTTAACTATGATGTTGATGAAGAAGGTAGACTTTGTAGAGCTTTATGGGCTGATCCTATTTGTCGCAAAAATTATGCACTTTTTGGTGATATGGTATCTTTTGATACAACGTTCCAAACAAACAGGTGATGTTCTAAATGTAGATTTTTTTATGTTCCTAAATTAATATCAATCATGTTTTGATGTTCTAAACATATATTTCTTATGTTCTAAATTATGTATATCTTATGTTCTAGACATATATTTCTAATGTTCTAAACATATATTGCTGATATACTAAACATAGATGCATTATGTTCTAAAATATTGGCAAGTTTAATAATTAAATTAAATTTCTATGCTCTAAAGTTTATCGTTAATGTTCTAAAGTATACATTTATGCTTCACAATTTATCTTTATGTTCTAAAGTTTATCCTTAATGTTCTAAAGTATACCTTTATGCTACACAATTTACCTTTATGCTCTAAAGTTAATCCTTATGTTCTAATATTTTCTGCATATATAATTTGTGTATGTGACAGATATAATATGATCTTTGGTCCATTTACTGGAGTTGATCACCATAAGAAATGTGTTACTTTTGCGGCTTCTTTTGTAGCTCATAAAGATATATCATCTTTCGAATGGGTTTTCAAAACTTTTCTTAAATCAATGGGAAATAATGATCCTGTGTGTTTGATTACCGATCAAGACCCTGCAATGAAAGTTGTTGTTCGTAATGTTTTTCAAATTACAGAACATAGGTTTTGTATGTGGCATATTATGAAAAAGGTGCCTGAAAAAGTAGGTCGGGCAATTACCCAAGAAACTGATTTTTTGAAAAAAGTTTGTGCATGTGTTTGGCATTTAGAGATTGAGCCAGCAGAATTTGAAGAAAAGTGGAACAAAGTTATTTCAGAATTCAATTTGAACGATCATGAGTGGTTGGCTCACATGTTCAACATACGTGATATGTGGATTCCAGCGTATTTCAGAGATTTATTTTTAGGTGGCATCATGAGGACCACATCTAGATCCGGAAGTGAAAATAATTTTTTCACTATGTTCACAAATCCCCATCTCACTTTGATTGAGTTTTGCATGAGGTAATATGTAAATGTCTAAATATGTTCTAATTTTAATCTTTATGTTCAAAAGTTTATCTTTAATGCTTTAAATTTTTTTTTTCTTTTATATATTTTATTTTATAGTTTTACCATTTTTTTCAACTCTCTTTTATTTAATAAATTTTGTCTTAAATGTTTTAAAGTTTTAGTTTAATGTTTTAATAGTATTTAGATCATGTGTATTATTTTAATATGTTCTAATGTAATTCACTTTATGTTCTAAAGTTATTTTCTATGTTCTAAAGTTAATTTTTATTTTCTATAGGTTTGAATGTGCATTGGATGCACAAAGGCACACTCAAAATAAAATGGATAATGATTCAAAGAATAAGCGTCCAGAGTGTAAGACTCCAATTCCTTTAGAAAAAGATGCTCCTGAGTTGTTTACAACAACAATTTTTTATGATTTTCAATATGAGCTTGAAATTGGATGTTTTAATTGTGGTGTTGAGGAGATGAAGAAGGACAATGAGATTTACATTTTCAAATTAAGGGAAGGATCTAGGAGGAGGGCTTTTGATGTTGTTTTTGATCCAACTACCTTAGATACCAAGTGTTTTTGTAAAAAATTTGAACGTGATGGTGTGCCTTGTAGGCATATGATTTGGATGTGGAAAGCAAGGATGTTAGAAAAAATTCCCAAGACTTACGTTCTAAATAGATGGTGTACAATGGCTTATAAGAAGCCCATTTTTGATTTAGAGGGTAATGTTTTAGAGGAATGTCTTAATGTTGTAGATAAAAAGATGCTATTAAATGATTTGTGGTGTGAAATTTATGCTTGTGTGAGTTTAGTGCAAAACAATGAAGATGATCTAAGTGATCTTGTCAAAAAACTTCGAGTCATGAGAATAGATTTGGAACAAAAGAAAATAACAAATGGAAGCAACAATTTTTGTAGCAAAGTTAAAGACATTGAAATGCTTATTGGAGCTAGTTTACCTTCTGAAGTTTTGATCAAAGCTCCAAAAATTTCAAAAAACAAAGGTACAGGGGTTCATGTTCCAAATTAGGTTAATGTTCCAAATGATACCCCTATTCCAAATGATACGCATGTTCCAAATAGTGACAAGAGAATGAAGAGTGACAGAGAAAAAGCCGTTGAACAAAGTCAAAAGAAGAAAAGATTATGTAAAGCATGTGGAGAGCTTGGTCATCATGATAGTCGTAATTGTCCAGGGAAAGTCAAGTGATATTGTAAGTAAACATTTTTTTGTTATGTTCTAATTAGTAATAAATTAAAATTATTACTAATTAGAACATAAGAAAAAAATGCATCAAATATGTTTGAATTTAAATTTAATACTTTGAATTTTTAATTTAAACATTTTGTATATGTTTTAAAATGCATCAAATATGTTCTAAAATTTATAATGTGTTTATGTTCTAATTATTAATTTTTTTTTTCAGGTTGACTATGTTATTCGTACAACCGCATGGGACATTTTATTTATAGGAAATAGCACAAAAAAAAAAAATTGTGTAAATTTTTTTTTATATATTTTTTTATTATTTTGAGAACATAATGACATATTATTTTTTGTCCAATAATTCTCTATATTCTTATGTTTACAATTATAAGATAACATGATTTTATTATAATATAAGGAAAAAATATAATAGAACATAATAGAAAACTTTAGAACATAAGGGAAAACTTTAGAACATAATAGAAATACTTTAGAACATATGGATAGAAAATGTTAGAACATAACAGAAATTATTTAGAACATAATAGAAAACTTTAGAACATATGGTAAAACTTTAGAAAATAATAGAAATACTTTAGAACATATGGGAAAACTTTAGAACATAAGGGAAAAATATAATATAACATAATAGAAATTTTTATAACATAATAAAAACATTAGAACATAATAGAAAACTTTAGAATATAAGGGAAAAATATAATAAAACATAATAGAAAACTTTAGAACATAAGGGAAAACTTTCGAACATAATAAAAATACTTTAAAACATATTATATAAATACTTTGAGTTTTAAACTTAATACTTTATGTTTTAAAATGCATCAAATATGTTCTAAAATTTATAATGTGTTTATGTTCTAATTATTAATTTTTTTTTCAGGTTGATTATGCTATTCGTACAACCGCATGGGACTTTTTATTTTTAGGAAATAGCACATGGAAAAATTTTTGTGTAAATTTTTCTTTTATACATTTTTTTATTATTTTGAGAACATAATGCATATTATTTTTTGTCCAATTATTCTCTATATTCTTATGTTTACAATTATAATATAACATGATTATATTATAACTCTTATTCTTTTATTAACATAATTTTTGGCAATATTATAATATGAGAATGGGGTTGGATGAGTATGAGATAACATAATATTTTTCAACTAATGTGAACCATTTATTTTGCGCAAATTTTGCAAGTAACAACTTAAATACTTTAGAACATTATAATAATAAATTAGAACATAATAAGAATTACTTTAGAACATACACATGCAACTTAGAACATATTAAGAATTACTATATATACTTAGAACACAATCAAAATAACTTGAAATTAGGTTAATGTTCCAAATGATATTAATGTTTCAAAATATACACATGTTCAAAACAGTTATGTCCATAATCATATATTTGTACAAAAAATTACTATTATATATACTTGAAATTTACACAATCAAATATCAAAATTTGTTGATCTTTGACCACTTTCTAGCCATCTTCAACACTCTTTTCCTTTCTTCATTTACTTCTGATGTTATAATCTTCCCACAATACTCCACTCGTAACCTTTTCATTTGCTCAAACTGCACAAAAAAAAAAATGACTGTAGAACATATACATGTAATTTAGAACATAATAAGAATTACTTTAAAACATTGACACGTAATTAGAACCTAATCATATATGTTTTGTACTTACATTATCCTTTTCTAGTCCTGAATTCCATTGTTTTTTACATTGGCCTTCATAGGATTCCATGTGCTTCAATAGAAATACTCCACAATCATGTTTATTTCGGTTGCTTTTCCATCTCATCTCAACATTTCTTGTTTCATAAGTGGAAATAATTGCACTCTTCTTATCAACTTCTTCATAAAATTCACCAAATGCTTCCAACTAAAAAAATAATAATATAATTAGAACATTGACATGGAATTTAGAACTCAATTACAATTATTTTAGAACATTGATATGTAAATTATAACATATATATAATTTTTAAAGTACTTTAAAAGATTGACATGTAATATAAATAATTTCAAACATAATAGAAAATCATTGAACATAATAGAAATACTTTAGAACATAAGGGAAAACTTTCGAACATAATAAAAATACTTTAGAACATAATGGAAAATTTTAGAACATATGAGAAAACTTTAGAAAATAAGGGAAAATTTTAGAACATAATAGAAATACTTTAGAACATATGGATAGAAAATGTTAGAACATAATAGAAATACTTTAGAACATAAGGAAAAACTTTAGAACATAAGGAAAAAATATAATATAACATAATAGAAAACTTTAGAACATAAGGGAAAACTTTAAAACATAATAGAAATACTTTAGGACATATGGGAAAACTTTTGAACATAAAGAAAAAAATAATAGAACATAATAGAAACACTTTAGAACATAAGGGAAAACTTTAGATCATAAGGGAAAAATATAATAGAACATAATAGAAAACTTTCGAACATAATTGAAAACTTTAGAACATAATAGAAATACTTTAAAACATATGGGAAAACTTTAGAACATAATAAAAATAACTTAAAATTATGTTAATGTTCCAAATAAGGTTAATGTTCCATATGATATCAATGTTCCTAAATTTCTTTATAGCATAATAAAAAAAATTATAATTAACTAAATCAAAACTTTACACCTTACCATTTTTGTAAAATCATCCCCATATTTGTCTTCTACCGAAACATTTGGTGGAAGAATCATGTTATCAATGACATCAAGAGTACCTTCCATAAAGTTGAAGCACAACAAATAATAGTGATCCGGTAAAACAGCCGGAAAGAAAACCTATGTTTAGAACATAATCAGAGACTTTAGAACATAATCAAACATGTGTTTACAACATAATCATATACTTTAAAACATTATAATAATAAATTAGAACATAATTAGAAATACTTTAGAACATTGACATGTAATTTAGAACTCAATAAAAATAAATAGAACACTATATAAAGAAAAGAAAAAACTTACCAATTGAAAGTTGTTAAATGTTGTTACTTCGGCATTTGTCATTTCATTTCTCATTTGATGAAACAAAGCTTTTTTTCTATCTTCCCAATTTTCAGTATTTTTGATGTATTTTTCAGTGCAAAGAATGAGCTGGAAAAAAAATAAATTAAAACTCAAGTAATTAGAACATTGACATATAATTAAAACAAAGACATGTAATTTAGAACATAATTAGAAATACTTTATAACATTGACATGTGATTTAGAACTAAATCAGAACTACTTTAGAATATTTTTTGAAATACTTTAGAACATTGACATGTAATTTAGAATATAATAGTAAGATAATTAGAACATACATAGCATTCAGTAGAGAAAAAAAATCTACTCTTCTTGTCTACACCACGCCTTTTGTTTTCACAATTTAATATGAAAGCATAAGCATCTGCAATGTTGTTGAACATGTGACTACATCCTGAAAGACTATCCATCTCATCTCTCCTAATCACCATTGCCGCTTTGTCAGCATACAAAAGTTCTCTAAAATGAGAACAAAAACTACATTAAATCAAAACAGCATTTTTAACATAAACAAAATACTTTAAAACATAAGCACATAATTTTAAACATAAGCATAGTGCTTTAGAACTAAATTTTAGAACATGACCAGAAATATTTTAGAACATAAACTATATTAATCAAAACATAATTTTGAACATTAGCATAATAGTTTAGAACGTAAGCACGTAATCTTGAACATAAACATACAACTTTAGAACATAAGCATAGTACTTTAGAACATAAACTTGTAACATTTAGAACATTTACTTAGAAAAAATATAACCATCAAAATTGAATTTGATTAGAAAACGAAGATGGGAATTTCAAACATGTATTTTAAAACATAAGTTTCTACCTTAGAAGATAAATACAATATTTAGAACATAAATATATATATTTTATGACATAATCAAATACTTTTATCATAAGCATATAAATATAAATGGATGAAATCTTACGCGTTATCTCCTTGAGCAAAAGCATACTCAGCTATCATTTTATGATCTACATTGTTGAAGAGTTTTTCATGAGTAACCATAAAAGGCGAACGCATATACATTGGAAGCTTATCCTTTCCTCTTTTTTTCTTTGTTTCTTCTTCTTCTTCTTCTTCTTCTTCTTCTTCTTCTTCTTCTTCTTCTTCTTCTTCTTCTTCTTCTTGCTTCCTATTCAATTGAATTAAAAAAAAAAACAATCAACAACTAAAATCAAATAATAATCAAACAACCGCCATAGCCTAAATCTAATTACCGTTGCTTATTCTCTTTGTTGTTCTTTTCTTCAACATGCTTCTTCTTTTCTTTTTTGGTTTTGTTGTCCTCTTCTTCTTCATTCAATGTAGGTGGATGATCTAGATTCAAAAAATTTATAACATTAAAAGAACTTTTGACATAATAAATGTAATAAATTTCCAATATACATATAACAAAAATAAAGTTAAAATAAGTCAAACTTACCAACTATTGGTGAGGGCGTCAACAAATTGAAGCTTGGAGGTGAAATATCTTTATGCATCTTTTTTGGAGGAATTTTGGTGTCTTTGGTGTGTCGTCATTCCTTTTCGTTTTCTTCTTTGTTGTACGCAAGAAAATTTTAAGCTTATTCTTTTGTCTAAACAAAATCAAAATTACTTTTAGAACATGGACAAGTAATTTAGAACATAATTAGAAATACTAATAACAAACCCAAATCAAAACCAATATATAACTAGAAAACACAAACCATTAATCCTATATTAAGATTTTACCAAATCGTCCAACATATGTTCTAAACCAAAACCAATGTATTAAATATTCCTATTAATAAGTTACATTGATTACTCTTTCTTTGCTTCAACTTTCTTTTTTGCCACTTTTTTTCCTTCATTCTCCTTTTGCCTTTCCCCTTCTTGCTCCTCTTGTATTTCTCCTTCCTTTGTCTCTTGCCTTTTTTCTTGATTATTCTTTTGTCTTTGTTTTTGCTTTTCTTCTTGTTCTTGAAAATATAAAGGAAAACTTTAGAACATAAGGAAAAAATAAAATTGAACATAATAGAAAACTTTAGAACATAATAGAAATACTTTAGAACATAATAGAAAATACTTTATAACCAAAAGTACTTTAAAAGATTGACATGTTCTATAAATAATTTCAAACATATATTATAATCTTTAGAATATAATAAAGAACTTTATGTCATAATTGGAATACTTTAGAACATAAGGAAAAAATTTAGAATATAAAGAAAAAATATAATAGATCATAATAGAAAACTTTAGAACATAATAGAAAATCTTAAAACATAATAAAAATACTTTAGAACAAAAGGGAAAACTTAAGAACATAAGGGAAAAATATAATAGAGCATAATAGAAAACTTTAGTTTAGAACATAATAGAAATACTTTAGATCATAACCTTTTGCCAAATCTCCTTCTTGCTCCTTTTGTCTTTCTTCTTTATTATCCTCTCGTTCTTGGTCTTGCTTCTCTTCTTGTTCTAGAAAACATAATTATAAAACACAATATTAGATTATAATTGTATCATAAGAATTTGAGTTGGAACATTAACATAAACTTTAGAACATAAAGTGCAAACTTTAGAACATATATCGTAAATTTTAGAACATAAGCATATACAAATATTCTATTTCCTTTTTTTTAGTAATTTTCCTTTTTAAAATACTTTAGAACATAAGGGTAAACTTTAGAAAATAAGGGGAAAATACAATAGAGCATAGTAGAAAACTTTAGTTTAGAATTTAATAGAAATACTTTAGATCATAACCTTTTGCCAAATCTCCTTCTTGCTCCTCTTGTCTTTCTCCTTCTTGCTCCTTTTGTCCTTCTCCTTCCTTCGACTCTTGTCTTTCTTCTTTATTATCCTCTCGTTCTTGGTCTTGCTTCTCTTCTTGTTCTAGAAAACATAATTATAAAACACAATATTAGATTATAATTGTATCATAAGAATTTGAGTTGGAACATTAACATAAACTTTAGAACATAAAGTGCAAACTTTAGAACATATAGCGTAAACTTTAGAACATATAGCGTAAACTTTAGAACATAAGCATATACAAATATTCTATTTCATTTTTTTTAGTACTTTTCCTTATTAAAATAGTTTAGAACATAAGAGAAAACTTTAGAACATAAGGGGAAAATATAATAGAGCATAATAGAAAACTTTAGTTTAGAATTTAATAGAAACACTTTAGATCATAACCTTTTGCCAAATTTCCTTCTTGCTCCTCTTCTCTTTCTCCTTCCTTCTCCTTTTGGCTTTCTCCTTCCTTTGCCTCTTGTCTTTCTTTTTGATTATCCTCTTGTCCTTGGTCTTGTTTCTCTTCTTTATCTTGAAAACATAATTATAAAACACAACATATAATATAATTGTATCATAAGAATTTGAGTTGGAACATTAACATAAACTTTATAACATAAAGTGCAAACTTTAGAACATATAGCTTAAACTTTAAAACATATAGCGTAAACTTTAGAATAATAGCGTAAACTTTAGAACATAAGCATATAAAAATATTCTATTTCATTTTTTTAGTACTTTTCCTTTTTAAAATCAATTAATTAAAAGAACATTAATAAGAAATGAGTTTGAAAATAGTTGGAAATTACCAAGTATAGGTGAAGAGATACTATCATCTATCTTTTCATTGATATTTCTCTCATCATTGTTCTTTTCTCTTTCTCCTTCATTTGATGGCAAATCTTCATAATAATTACAAAACACAATTTTAGAACTTAACTATATCATAAAGATTTGAGTTGGAACATAAACACTTGATTTAAGAGCATAATTTAAAACATAGGTATAATTTAGAAATTAAACATGTAATTACCATGTCCCAATGACTTTGGTGACTTTTCAACATTAAATTTCTTCCATGCAATATTCATCAACATATCCAATTCTTCTATGAATGCCGGTTCATCGAAGAAATGTTGATATTGACTAAGTATGGAAGGACTTTTTGTGTGTTGCTTTTCTTCTTCTTGATTTACCAATGGCTATATATAAGAATACATAAGTTAGAATCCAATAAGACATTTATATATGTTGAACTATTATAAATATAAAAATTACACTTTAGAACATAGGCTGAAAATAGTTTAGAACATGATTACTATACCTTTGTGGTATACTTGCACCAAATGTTGTCTATAAGATGATGCATTTTTCCCGCTGTTTCTTCCTCAACAAAGATATCCTTTGCTTGTTCCAACATGCTATACATCTCTTTTACATTCAATACAAGACTTTTTGCCAAATCTTCAAATTTGCTAAAAAAACCCTAAGAATTTAGAACATAAAATAATGAATATTTAAAATATTATAGAAATAAGTAAATAAATTAATAAAAAAATATTAAAACATTATACCATCATATCATTTGGAGATGTGATAGAATCACATGTCATTGATTGGTTTTCCACAACTTTCTCTTTTCCTTTGTCTTTCCCTTGCTTTTTTTATTACTTTCTTCTCCCCTTGTTTTTCTCTAATTGTCAAGGGTTGCTCTTTCTTCTTTCCTTTGTCATTCTCTTGCCTTTTTTCCAATCCCTTTTTAAATATACATTATAAGTTTTAGAATACATGCATAAATATATTGTATAGATAAATATAAAACGATAATAAACTTTAGAACATATAATACAAAGTTTAGAACATATAGTATAAACTTTAGAACATAAGCATATACAAAAATCATACCACATTCAATTTCATTCTTTCTAGTACTTTTCCTTTTCCAAATCCAAGGTCTTTCTCAAACTTCAATCTTGTATGGAACCTTTCTTGGTTCCACAATGATATTAATGGAACTTGACGTGGTATCTCTAACCCCTTCCTTTGTACCCGATCAAAATAGGATACCTAAAAGAACATCATTAGAAATACTTTAGAACATTGATATGTAAATTAGAACATAGATATATAATTTAGAACAACATTAGAACTTACCATAAGAAAGATTAAAGGACCCTTAAAGAAAGATTCTCCATCTAGCCATTTCTTAGTAGTTTCCATCAAGTGCTCCTTAACAAATTTGCACCAATTCAACTTAACTATATTCTTTGTATCCTTGCAACTATACAAAAACTTAATGTATAGTTGTTTGTTATTAGTTGAACGGATGCAACTATTAACCACACAAACCAAAAAATTCCAAATGAATTCATCCGAAACTTGTTTTTGTTCTTTATCTACCTCCTTCACCTTTTAAATCCTACTAATCAATTGTACATTTGTTGTAGCACCCTGTAAGTAATTTAGAATATAATAGAAAATACTTTAGAACATAATCAAAATAACTTTAGAACATAAGCAAAAATACTTTAGAATATAATGGAAAACTTTAGAACATAATAGAAATACTTTAGAACATAATTGAAAATACTTTATAATCAAAAGTACTTTAAAAGATTGACATGTAATATAAATAATTTCAAACATAATAGAAAATCATAGAACATAATAGAAATACTTTAGAATATAAGGGAAAACTTTAGAACATAAGGAAAAAATATAATAGAACATAATAGAAAACTTTAGAACAAAATATAAAACTTTAGAACATAATAGAAATAGTTTAGAACATAATGCAAAACTTTAGAGCATAAGAGAAAAATATAATAGAACATAATAGAAAACTTTAGAACATATGGGAAAAATATAATAGAACATAATAGAAAATCTTAAAACATAATCAAAAATACTTTAGAACATTATTAAAATAAATTAGAACATAAGCCAAATAACAAGTTTAGAATACAAGTACACATAAAAATATTCATACCACTTTAAGGTTAAAGTTTTTTCTCCATTTTTGCATAAAATTTGCACATTCATTCTTGTTTTCTATTGTATCAAGAATTTCTATATCTCCCATTGGCAATCCATATGTCATGTGAACATCAATTTCATCAAAGAGTATTTCTTCTTCTCTCCCCGGTAGCATCAAGCAACATCTCTTGGGATCAAAATTCGAAAGAAGTTGTTGTGTCAACCTAGATTTAAATTAAAGGTTTAGAATACAAAATACATATAGATTAGAATTTAAATAAAAATAAAAATTAACATGATAATTAAACTTTAGAACATTAATTAGATTTTTATAAGAATTAGAACATAATAGATGATATTTAAATAATAAAAACAAAAAATAAAAGTACTTTAAAAGATTGACATGTAATATAAATAATTTCAAACATAATAGAAAATCATAGAACATAATAGAAATACTTTAGAACATAAGGGAAAACTTTAGAACATAATAGAAATACTTTAGAACATAATGGAAAACTTTAGAACATATAACATGTGAACATATGGATAAAAAACTTTAGAACATAATAGAGATACTTTAGAACACATGGATAGAAAATGTTAGAACATAATAGAAATACTTTAGAACATAAGGGAAAACTTTAGAACATAAGGAAAAAATATAATAGAACATAATAGAAAAATTTAGAAAATAAGATAAAACTTTAGAACATAATAGAAATACTTTAGAATATATGGGAAAACTTTTGAACATAAAGGAAAAAAATAATAGAACATAATAGAAAATCATAGAATTTAATAGAAATACTTTAGAACATAAGGGAAAACTTTAGATTCTAAGGGAAAAATATAATAGAACATATGAGAAAACTTTAGAACATAAGGGAAAACTTTAGAACATAATAGAAATACTTTAGAACATAATGGAAAACTTTAGAACATATGAGAAAACTTTAGAACACTAGTGCTTACCAAGAATCCACATAATGTGGTGCATCCAAGTTCAAAAAAGCTCCAAATCCAATTTTTTGAATTGCTTGTTTATGCTTATCAGAGAGATTTACCAACACTTGTTTCATTAATTCCTTTGCGGTAACTCTTTGATAAGCCGATCTCTTATTTTTTTCCACTTTGATTATTTTCACATCCTCATCATCCTTTTCTTTTTCAATCTTTCTTTTCTTATTTTTTTTTTTTTTTTTTCAAAACCACCCGAAAAAAGTAAAACATTAGAAAGAATTTGAATTAGTAGATAAATTATTGTTATAAAAAATAAAGTTTAGAACATATGTATATAATTAAAAAATCAACTTAGAAATGTAAGAATTAACTTACAAAAATCATTTACTTATTAATTAAAACATTTACTTTAGAACATAAGCATGAATGTAATAGAACATAAGCATGAATGTATTAGAACATATATATATAATTAATAAAGTTACATATTATTTATAAATGTAGAATATAAACATGCAATTTATGACATTAGCATATAATTTAGAACCTTTTTACTATCATCATTCATGCCATTTCTTTTATCATCTTTCTCCTCCAACTTTGGTTCATCCATCTCATCATTAATATCATGTTGATCATCATTGTCATCATCATCATCATCTTCTTCTTCCTTTGTTTTCATTTTTCTAGTTGGTTGAATCCTTGATGAAAGCTTGGCACTTTTTTTTCGTTTCTGACTTTGCACATGTTTCTCAAATTCAGCTTTGTCAATTACTTCCGCATCATTTTCAACAACTTTCCTTTAAAATCAAATATAAATGATTTAGAACATATATGATAATATTTAGAACATAATAGAAAACTTTATATCATAATATAAATACTTTAGAACATAATAGTTACTCTTAGAACATAAGGAAAAAATATAATAAAACATAATAGAAAATTTTATATCATAATAGAAATACTTTAGAACATAATAGAAAAACTTATAACATAATAAATAGAAAAACTTATAACATAATAAAAATACTTTAGAACATAAGGGAAAAATATAATAGAACATAATTGAAAACTTTAGAACATAAGGGAAAACTTTAGAACATAAGTGAAAACTTTAGAACATAAGTGAAAAATATAATAGAACATAATAGAAAACTTTAGAACATAAGGAAAACTTTAGAACATAATAGAAAACTTTAGAACAAGGGAAAACTTTACAACATAATAGAAATACTTTAGAACATATGGATAGAAAATATTAGAACATAATAGAAATACTTAAGAACATAAGGGAAAATTTTTGAACATAAGTAAAAAATATAATAAAACATAATAGAAAACTTTAGAACATATGGGAAAACTTTAGAACATAATAGAAATAATTTAGAACATAGTAGAAAACTTTAGAACATAAGGGAAAACTTTAAAACATAAGGGAAAATTTAGAACATAAGGGAAAAATACTTTAGAACATAAGGGAAAACTTTAATTACCTTTTTCTTCCATAAGCAATTTTTTCATCCGGTATAATAGTAATTTCTTCTTCTGATTTTTCTTCATTTTGGCTTTGCATTTTGCTGATATTTTATAAAATAAAAAACATTAGTAACATTACTACATTAGTAATATATTTTAAACATATTATACAGTTTGTGAGACAAGTATTAACTTAACATATTATCTATACCAATATATGTGATTACTTGTCAACACTTCATGTATAACAAATAGCAAAACAAAATAACTAAGTGTGCCATATATGTGATTACTTGTCAACACTTCATGTATAACAAATAGCAAAACAAAGTGACTAAGTGTCATAGTTGCCTCTTATATATATATAGATGGTGGTTCATGGACAAGATCAGTCTACATTGGGAGGCATCTGCGTGCTCAATATAACTAATTAACTAACCACATAAAAGAGAGAAAATAAATTGGAAACAACTTCTCTGATTTTACAAGAATTAGACACATTAAACCATTCATTCATTCTAAAAATGTCAAATGGAATCCTAACAAGCACACTTTATAAAGCAGCAGATGCATCTCTTAACATCGGAAACAATATACAAGAAGCCAGAAAACGCATTTCCAACAAAAGAGAATCTGATTGCAACTTAGAGCTTCTGGATAGCTGCAGCAAATTAAAGAGGTTTTTGAGATGCAGGAAAACAGATGAGGACATTGAGGAAGAGAAAGAATTTAACCCAAGATGTAACCCAAAAGTTTTGACAACATTCTAATTTTACGCCTTTTTTATGATTCCTCTTTGATTGTAATGTCACATCGTATTATGAACGAATTGACAGCGATGGGTCGGGATGATAACTGATTTTATGTTGTCTCTGTTCTAGATGCTCTATTATTGAATTTTCTTCGGTACATTTTCCCATTGAATAATTCAGCAGCATTTAGCAATTCTTTTAAAACGTGGAATTATATATCGTAAAAATCAAAGATCCACCTCCATTATGATTATGTTGTCGGGTATCCATTAATTTAAACGTAGACATAATAGAATGAGTTTAGAACATAATTTTTTTAAAAAAAAGAGTTTAGAACATTATCCATTAATTTAAACATAGAATATAATAGAATGAGTTTAGAACATAATTTTTTTTAAAAAAAGAGTCTAGAACATTATACAAGCCTGTTCGAAATTGACAGAAAACAAACAACACAAATCGAACAAAATAATTCGAACATAAATTGAACTAATTAAATCGAACAAAATCGAACAAAAATCAAAATATTAGCAAAATCGAACTTACATCAAGCAAAATTCGAACTAAAATCGAGCAAAAATCGAACAAAATAATCGAACAAAAATCGAACTAAAATTGAACCCTAAATTCGAACACTAAAGCCGCAAAAATCGAACCCTAAATTCGAGCCCTAAATTTTCAAAAATCGAACTCAAAAAAATCGAAAAGAAAAACGAAATCCACTTGAACATCATGCTAATTTCATAGAAATTTAAACAAAATCGAAAAGAAAAACATACAAAATCCCTTTAACTTATGCAAAATTCATGAAAATCAAATCGCAAAAATCAAAATCACCAATTTGCAAACATCATGCGATTGAAAGCACAAAATCGACTTGAATATCATGTGTAATTCATAAAATTAGAACAAAATCAAAGAAAAATGTACCTGATTTGAGCAATTTAGGTTGTTTTGCAGCAATTTGGGCTAGATTTTGAGATTTGAGGAGAGAGAAAGTAAAGAGGATTGAAAGTTTGAGGAGAGAGAAAAGTATGAACGTTTGGGGAGGGTTTTGGGGGAGTTTTTTTTTGTTTTAATCTTGACCGCTCATCCTAATCTAATCCTACGGATGAGATTGGTTCTTATATAACTAGGGTTCTTACATAAGGAGGGGTTCTTACCGGATCCCTCCCCTATATATATATATATATATATATATATATATATATATATTCCTTTACTAATTCTTGTGTTTGCAGGTTTCTCTTGCTCTTTTTTGGATTTATTTCAATGGCTATTTTTATTTTCCACAATTTGAGAATGAAGTGTTTTGGAAATATTATTATAGGCTTGGTGACTTTGTTGGTCCTAATCATGGAATTGAAGAATGAGATATGTGCTTAGTGATTTATGAGGGTTTAAAGGAAAAAACTAGGTTTATTGTTGAGTCTATATTATGTAGTGGAGGATCTTTTGATTGGGATTTCATTGAGTGATGATAGAGGAATAATCGCGTTGTTAGACAATTACACCTAAATCAAATACAATTTATAACACTCGACTTATCCTAATACAAGTATATGGCAAGAGGAGGGGTCGAACCACAGGGAGAAGCACATACACAACGTATTCATCACTAGACTTTAAGCTATCTCGGGACAAAGGATAGGAATGACTAAGAGATTAAACTAAAGATAAACGAGTTAAAATCAATATAACTAAACGTCAAGGGAAATGGGTAGATGTAGATGCCGCTTGATCATGCAATAACATAAAAGTAAATCAATAGTGAACTAAACATGCATGAATATTGAAATAAGGTCCAATCTACCCGCCTTCCGGGGTTAATCGGTTTCTCCTAACATAGCCTCTATGTTTCCACACTAGAACCATATATTGGGAGGAGCAATCAAAGAACAATCGATAGTAATGAACCTTAACTAAGTCAACTTCCGTTCCTTGTTAGCAAAGATTCACCTTTATTCAACCAACAATGTGCACTTGCAAGAAGATCAAAGAATATCAAGCATGCAAAGATTTTAATCACAATTAACTTAATCCCAATATTATGAGCATGAACAATTAGCAACTACACCATCCCCACACCCTTGGCTAAGTGACTACTCACAGATCATGTTGAAAACAATATCAATCACCAAATCAATAAGCTTCAACATGATTAATAAGCAAAGAAGGAAACTTAAAGTAAACAAGCAAAATTAAATGAAAAAGTAAAGAGAAAGAGTAAGAGATTGCTCATTAATTGAAGTTGAAGATATACAAAAGATTATACAAGCTTCTTCTTCAAAATCCAAGTTCATCAATGAAGAAATCCACACTTTCTCTCTCTACCAAATGAAGACTAATAGTGTTTCTCTCTCTAGATTAAATTAAAAATGCAGAAAATTAAAACTAAGTTAATCTGATTACATCAAAGCGTTCTCAAAATGGGACTTATATAGTCCATACACAGCCAGCTGAAATAGAGGAGTGGTCCGACCGAACACTGGGAAGGTTCGGTTGACTACAGGGTAGGTTCGGTCGAACCATGGGTAGGTTCGGTCGAACCATGGGTAGGTTCGGTCGAATCTCCTTGATCCTGGTCTGGTCGAAATTCTGAGGTTCGACCACTCCTGCAAAATTGCCAAAATGCAACTTGACTCTGCCTTGACGTTCGGCCGGACCACTGAGGAGGTTCGGCCACACCAAGGTTTGGCCACACCTTCAGGAGGTTCGGCCGAACATCTCCTAAATCTTGCTTCCTTCAACTTTCCTTGAGCTTAGCTTCCTCTTCTTGAAAACCTCGGTGGTTCCTACAAATCATAAGCATGGAAATTAAAGTAAAGAGTAGGAAAAGGGGCAAAATCTAGGAAAGAAGATGCATAAAGGAAAAGGGAACTAAGTGCAAAGAAAAGGATGCAAACAAGCCGCAAATGTGGGAAAATGACCATCAAAATGAACCTTAATCGTGGCATAAATGCCACTCATCAACTTCCCCCACACTTGCCTCTTGCTAGTCCTCGAGCAAGGAATGCCAAAATAAAGAGAAAGTCACAACAAACATAACATGACAAGGGTTAAGGAAAACCACTTAAGCACTTATGTAGAAAAGGATCCATTTGAACTCGAACGAAAAGACATGCACCAAAGAATACTCACATTTCTAAATTCAATGAGGGAAAACACATTATAAGATGCTCGGGGTTGAAAGAGACAAACCTAAGCTAAGCATAGAGAATTAATGACTTCACCCTCCGCCCTTGCCCCAACCAAGACAGTCCACGTTCTCTCCACTAGTTTCAAGTCATCCCCTAGCTAGCTCCTCATGATTCCTCGAGGGAACCGGAAAAAGATATTTTTGTGTGATCATAAGGTCATCCCGACATCTCAACTATGCATACTCTCTCCATAGGGTTGAAATCTATCTCCCTCCACCGGTCTTTGACCGCGCTCCTCCAAGTCCAAGGGTCTTAAATAAGGTTGTAATGTCATGGCTAGGGGTTAAGGTTGGGAATCAATTTGAAAATTTTGGTGGCAAATCCTATGTGAAGCAAAAGAGTGGCCATCTCTCAAGAAAAACCTAAGAATTGAACCTAACCTCAAATTACAACCTTCAATACAAACCTCACAACATTACTTCATCCCTTTTCATTTCTTTCATCATCTTTTTTTTTCATCATCTAATTTTTTTTTTTCAACTTCACTTGGTTTTCATGTGTTGCAACCTTCTTTACAAACTTTTTGCATATTCTTTTCATAACCAACTTTCATAACCTTACTTGAACCGATTTACACAACTTTCTTGCTCAAAACCAACACTCTCAAACTCGAACCTCACAAGCCAATGCTTCACTAACTACAAGGGTCGGTAGAACATAGGCCGATAGGTTTTTAATATGGCTAAGTCAAGAAAGGGAAATAAGGCTCAAATTGGTTAGCAAGTAGGTGGATGCAAAAATGAAAACCAAATTTGTAACAAAACACAAAGAAAACAAATAAAAATGAGAAGAAATGCCCTCTTCCTCCTCTAGAGTTGTTTGGTCACGATCTCAAGAGCTAGATACCAACACAAAGATTAAGACATGCATAGTTAAGGATCCAAAATGCCGCTCACAAGAATGATGAAGGCTAGAACAAATGATGCTCACATGGGATAAGAAATAAGCAAATACTAACTAGAGGGAATCCTATCCACTATAGAGAGCAACTCCATCTTACCACTTTCCCGTGAACTAGGGGTTCAAATTTCCTCAAAAGTTCTAAACCGGGCTACCTTAGCTTACAATGTGTCTAACTCAACCCTGAGCATTCTCAAACCGTGCAAACCCTCATCAATCAGGAAGATAAGCATTCAAAGATGCAACATCATAAAAGGCATACAAAACCAAATGAATGAGCAAATTCCACATCAAAAATCATTTCAACTTGTCATAGTCATGTTTGTAACACAAAAAGGGAAAAACAATACAAAAGAAAGAGGAAGAAATCAAAAAGGTTCACACACGAGGCATATAATCCAATTAAATCCTAATCGCCATACAAGTGATCGTTCGATAACAACATCAACGATCCCAGGTTCCATAGAACCAAAAGCAAACATCCTCGAACCATTCAACTTCTTCCTAAGCTAAACCTAGACTAAACACTCAAAGAAAGAGAAAATAAAATAGAGGAAAGGTCTCACCAAATGCCGCTTGAAATTGAAGACAAGATAATTCATAAAATCTCACCAAGGGAGCTTGTGTTGCTCCTTAACTTCCTTCGTCTCCGCTTTCAAGCTTCAAGAAAAGTGAGCCAAAACAAAAGAAACTATGAAAAAACAAGAAAAAGTTAGAAACCAAACAAAAATACTAAAGTTATAAATAAAAAGAAAAATAAATAAAAAGTTATTTACAAAGTTTGGATTAAGGGAAATTGAATTGTCGGGAATTTTGGATTTTTCCTTGGGAGCATCTTCACCTACACAAAGCTCAATAATCATCAAAAATCATCATAAAAACATCATTGATATGTCCATTTTATATAGTAATTTACCCCCATCCCTTGGTCATAATTAGTAGTGTTATTGGCTCTTTCGAGCCACTTTTATTACTAATTTGTGTTTTCTAGTGTTTTCGTAGTTTTAGTTGTATTTTATAGGAAATTGCACTCTTGGAGCATTTTCCCGGGTTTTATGGATCAACTACGAAAGCTAGAAGGACACGACCACTTTTGAAGCCCAGGATCGGTGAGAGCCGATGATTAAGGGCTCGGTATGAGTTACCGAGGTTATTGGATCGTTTAATCAAGACCCGATGAGGAAACTTAGATTGGGCCGAGGAATTGAGCCCAATCGAAATCCGAGCCTCGAAGAAGAAGACCGGGCCTGATCGGGCAAGCAAACGCCCGATCGGGCGGCTGCGCGCATAAGGACCCTTAAGGAAGAGGCGCGCCCGATCGGGTGAGCATAAGCTCGATCAGGCGCGGCACACCAGCAGCGGGCAAAGAAAAAAAGGTGGGCCCGATCGGGCGGCCCTTCGCCCGATCGAGCGCGTGTTTTTCTCAGAGCTGATTAGATTAGTTTTAATTTTTGTTTTAGGGAACGTTTAAGTATGAGATTTGTACGTAATTTTTGATTACCTTCTTTTTTAGACTTTCTCTCTCTACTTAGGATATTTCTCTCTCTTAAATTCTCTCTCAAATTTTGTTCTTAATTAGTTCCATTAATCCAGATTTCTTTTGGTAACAATTTCTTCTCTTTTAATTTCAGCTATTTTACTTACTTCTTTGATTATGCTTTGCTTTATTTATTTGATTAGTTTAGTTATGATGATGCTTGAGTAGTTTTATTTCTAGGGTTTATGGGGATCTAATAATTGATATGAATGGGTAATTTTGTGATTGTTAATTATCAATGCTTGGTTAATTTCCTATTGATTGATTTAATGCTATGCAATTAGGTTTGACCAGATTTAATTTTATGAGTTTAGCAATATTAATTCGAGATTCGACAGATGAGAATTGATGTTTAGGCTTAGTTTCAATAGGCAGACTAATTTATAAATGGTTAAGTTGAGATTCGACAGATGAGATTTAATACCGGTAAATTAACTCTGTGATTATAATACGTAGCGAAAGCCCTTTATAATCTGATTAACCAATGCTTGATGATTTCTTATTATGATTTGCCCTGGAATATTGTTTATTAGTGAACCTATGCCCTAGGTCTTTTAATATTTGATTTTCCCCTACTTTATTTTTTTCGACCTTATTCTCCGTAGTATAGAATTTATTCACAATAATATTGGTTACTTAGATAATTTAGATTATAATAATTAATTAGGAATAGAAAGACTTGTTTCCCTGTGGAGTTCGACCCTACTTACCTATCTACTTTAGTTAGAGGACTTAGGTAATTATTTTTGATTAGGGGATACGACTTTACCCTGTCAAAATTTGGTGCCGTTGCCGGGAAAACGGTTTTATTTTTGTTTTTAGATTATTTTTTGTAGTCTAGATTATCCCCTTTTGTCTCAGAGAACGTTAGTTCTATGAGGCAATTCTCATATTTGTCTTTTAGTTCCTTGTTTATGCCCAGGTGTTCCAGATCAGGTTACATCCCATTCGATCCTGAGATCGAGCGCTCTTTTCATAGGCAAAGGAAAATCTATTGACAAATTCTGGCGGGTTCTAAGGAGGACAACAGTCGAAGAGATCCTTCCTTTGATTCTAGTGACATAGATATTCCTTCAGATTCAGAATCAGAGATGACGGCCCATAAGAAACTCAGTGGCTACTCGCAACCGAAGCTCACTGATTTCCCGCACCTTACTCCCACTCCGGCACTAGATGGAGTTCAATTTGAAATCAAGCCCCAATTTATCACTATGATAGAGAGGAAGCAATTCAGTGGAGCTAAGGGTGAAGATCCTAATCTTCACATCGCAGATTTCTGCCAATATTGTAACACCATTAGACAAGCCGGGGTCACACAAGACCAAATCAGGGAGATTCTTTTCCTTTTTCATTATGTGGTAAAGCTAAATTATGGTTTAATGGTTTGAATAGAACTGCACTTGGTATTACTGACTGGGAAACTCTTGCTTTGAATTTCTATAATAAATACTATCTTGTAGAGAGAACAGCGGTGCTAAGGAGTGCTATTCAGAACTTCGCTCAAGAGGCCGACGAAACATTATATGAGGCTTGGGAGAGGTTCAAGGATCTACAGAGAGAGTGCCCCCACCACAATCTAGCACAATGGCAATTGATCCAAGCATTCTATAATGGACTTGGAAATTCTTCTAGATCAATGCTAGATTCTGCAGCTAGTGGGAGGTTCATGAATTTAAACGTGGACGATGCAGGACAGGTTATCGAAGACATGGAAATACACAATTCCCAATATCGGAATTCGAGAGGGTTTGCAAATAAAGGAAAACATAATGTTGATTCTGTATCCTTTTTGCAAGTTCAATTAACGTCTATTTGTCAAAAATTAGATAATCTTACTGTTGCTCCTAACTCTGTAGCTAATGTTTCTGCTGTTGCTAACAATGAAGCTTTTTGTGAAAATTGTGGAATTGTAGGTCAATCGGAGCAAGATTGTAGGAGCTCTATGGAACATGTTAATGCCTTTCAAACCTATAGGCAGAATAACCCATATTCCAATTCCTACAATGCCGGTTATAAGAACCATCCATACCTTTCATACCGGAGCACCAATGTACAAAACCCTTCGCCTCCACAACAACCACAACAGCAAACCCCACCATAGCAAAAATATTATCATCCTAATTCCGGCTAGAAAAGCCAAGCATCACCCTCATCATCTTTCGACCCTGCCATGACAGAAATTAGAGCAATACTTGCCAATATGAAAAAGCATATGGAGAGTAGGGATGCGCTAATTGATTCTATCCTAGCCCATAATAAAATCATGGACAATCAAATTGCACAACTTTCATCTACCCTACAATCCCGTCAGCAGGGAGCTCTAACGTCACAACCTATCCATCCTACAGATCATGCCAATGCAATCACTCTAAGGAGTGGTTCACATTATGATGGGCCTCCTATGCCAAAGGAAGATAGACCAGTTCCTGATCTAGATTCCTTTATACCAAACGCTAATCCTGATAGCCCTGCAGGGCTACAAATAGACACTAACTCTACTAATGTTTCTGTGCAGGGTTAATTGCAGGATAAAGGAGGAGATGTGCAGAGCCTGATTATCAAACTTTCATTCCCTAATAGACAACTGAAGAGTAAGTTTGATAAACAATTCGGTAAGTTTTTAGAGGTTGTGAAAAACCTGCAGGTAACAGTTCCTTTTACTGACTTAATCACTCAAGTTCCTGCTTATGCTAAATTTATGAAAGACATTCTGACTAGGAAAAGGGCCTTTAATGAAGTAGAAACTGTAGCTTTCACAGAGGAGTGTAGCGCTTTATTGCAAAACAAATCCCCTCCTAAATTAAAGGACCCCGATAGTTTTTCTATCCCTTGTCATATATGGAATGTTTTTATTGATAAAGCTTTGTGTGATTTGGGTGCTAGTGTCAGTGTCATGCCATCGTCTGTCTGTACTAAACTTAATATGGGAGAATTAAAAGTTACTAATATAACCTTGCAAATGGCAGATCGTTCGGTAAAATACCCTTTAGGTATTTTAGAGGACGTCCCTGCCAGAGTTGGTAAATTTTTTATTCCTGTTGATTTTGTTGTGTTAGACATGGCAGATGATACACAAATACCCATTATATTAGGTAGGCCTTATTTCCATACCGCAGGAGCAATTATTGATGTTAAAAATGGTAAACTAACCCTTTCTATAGGTGACGACAATGTTACATTTAATTTAGGGAAGGTTTTGAAGGGGCCTATGCTAGAGGAAAATTGTTGCTATATTGATGTAATTGATATAATGGATGATATTTGTGATGATAGCTTGCCACAGGTTCTTGCGAAGGATCCCCTAGAGGATGTTCTCTGCGGGAATTTATCTGGAGACAATGCAAGCGTTTGGGGTAATGAGGTACAAGATATTGAAAAGGCTCTTTCCTTAAAAGAGTTAAGCCCCAAGGAAACAATGAAGGTAGTAAATTTAGTTCAGGAATCAAAACCTGCAAAGGTCAAGAAACCTGAGCTAAAACCTCTCACTTCTCATTTAAAATATATTTTTCTGGATGAACAGGAACTACACCCCGTGATCATTAGTACTGCACTTACTGACCTACAAACTTCCCAATTTCTAGGGGTTCTCAAAACCCATAAGAAAGCTATTGGGTACAATATTGATGATCTCAGGGGTATTAGCCCTGACTTTTGTATGCACAGGATACATCTAGAGGACAATTATAAGCCCTGCATTCAACCCCAACGGAGATTAAATCCCAACATGCAGGAAGTAGTCAAGAAGGAGGTTATGAAATTACTTGATGTAGGTATTATCTATCCTATTTCTGACTCCAAATGGGTAAGTCCTGTGCAGGTAGTGCCAAAAAGGGTGGGAAGATTGTGATAACCAATGAAAAAAATGAATTAATTCCCACTAGAACTGTAACATGGTGGCGTATGTGCATTGATTATCGTAGATTATATATCACCACTAAAAAGGATCACTTCCCTCTTCCCTTTATAGATCAAATGCTTGAGAGGTTAGCCAATCATAAATTCTTTTACTATTTGGATGGGTATTCGGGATTTTTCCAAATTCCGATTCACCCTGAAGATTAGGAAAAGACTACTTTTACATGCCCTTATGGCACTTTTTCATATCGTAGAATGCCCTTTGGTTTATGCAATGCACCCGCTACCTTTCAACGTTGTATGATGAGCATTTTTTCTGATTTCATAGAGTCTATTATGGAGGTCTTTATGAATGATTTTAGCGTATAAGGTTCTTCATTTGATTCATGCTTAATTAATCTCGCTAAAATTTTGAAAAGATGTGAAGAGTGCAACTTAGTTCTTAATTGGGAAAAATGTCACTTCATGGTGATAGAGGGAGTAGTCCTAGGTCACATTGTATATGATAAGGGCATACAAGTAGACAAAGCTAAGATATTAGTGATTGAGCAATTACCTCTCCCATTTAATGTTAAGGGAGTTAGAAGTTTCTTGGGTCATGCGGGGTTTTATCGCCGCTTTATCAAAGATTTTTCAAAAATTGCTAAACCACTGACGCAGCTTTTGCTTAAGGATGCTCCTTTTATTTTTACTGACGAGTGTCTTGAGGCTTTCAACAAGATTAAGCAGGCTTTGATATCGACACCCATCATGTGTGCTCTCGATTGGAACCTTCCTTTCGAGATCATGTGCGATGCAAGTGACTTTGCGCTAGGAGCCGTGCTCGGACAGAGAAAGAACAAGGTTTTGCATGCTATTTATTATGCAAGCAAAACTTTGGATGAAGCCCAAGTCAACTATGCCACTACGGATAAGGAGTTTCTTACTGTTATTTATGCTTTAGAAAAATTTAGATCATATCTTGTTGGTTCTAAAGTCATTGTTTTTACTGACCATGCAGCATTGAAGTACTTGATAGCCAAGGCGGAATCAAAGCCAAGGCTACATCGATGGGTTCTTTTGCTCCAAGATTTCAACATAGAAATAAAAGATAAAAAGGAAGCAGAGAACGTAGTGGCAAACCATTTGTCACGTATCAGGTATAGTGAGGGTAAGGATTCTCTACCTATAAATGATTCTTTCCCTGATGACAACGTTTATGCAGTTGTAGAGCAACACCCATGGTATGCGAATTTTGCCAATTATTTAGTGGGTGGTACTCTACCTCTTGACTTGTCCTACCAACAAGAAAAGAAATTCCTTTATGATGTTAAACATTATTTTTGGGATGATCCTTTTTTGTTTCGTGAGTGTGCAGATGGATTATTTCGCAGGTGTGTTCCCGAATGGGAAGTCCACGGTGTGCTTACTAGTTGCCACACCTCACCATATGGAGGACATCATGGCCCCACTAAAACGGTGGCCAATATTAATGAGTCAGGTTTTTATTGGCCTACGATGTTTAAGGATGCTAACATTTTTGTGCAGGCTTGTGACTCTTGCCAGAGGACTGGCAACATCTCGCGGAGGCATGAGATGCCCGAAACAAGAATTTTAGAAGTTGAAATTTTTGACGTTTGGGGTGTTGATTACATGGGACCGTTCCCTTCTTCAAAAGGGAACCGTTATATTCTTGTCGCCGTCGACTATGTATCCAAGTGGGCTTAGGCCATTGGCACTCCTACCAATGACGCCAAGGTCGTCCACAAACTTTTCAAGAAGACCATCTTTCCAAGATTTGGTGTACCCAGAGCTATAATAAGTGACGGAGGATCTCACTTTCATGAACGGAAGTTGGACACCCTCCTCAAAAAGTATGGTGTCTACCATAGGACAGGTTTAGCCTACCACCCCCAAACTAGTGGCCAAGTTGAGGTTTCTAACCGTGAGATCAAGGCCATTCTAGAGAAGGTGGTGGCAAAGTCAAGGAAATATTGGAGCGACAAGTTGGACGACACCCTTTGGGCGTACAGAACTACATTCAAGACCCCTATAGGTACTACTCCGTATAGACTCATGTACGAAAAAGCATGTCATCTCCCGGTCAAATTGGAATATAAGGCATATTGGGCTATTAAGGAGCTCAATCTAGATGCCAAACTAGCGGGAGAAAAGAGGTTACTTCAACTTAATCAACTCGATGAGTTTAGGTTGACGACCTATGATAGTGCTCGAGTCTACAAAGAGAAGACGAAGAAGTGGCATGACAAGATGATCCTTCCGAGAGAATTCAAGGAGGGTGATAAAGTGTTACTATTCAACTCACGACTTAAACTTTTCCCAGGAAAGTTAAGGTCAAGGTGGTCGGGTCCTTTTGTCGTAAAAAAAGCCAATAAATTCGGTTTTGTGGAGGTTTTCGACGAATATGGTAACGAGTTTAAGGTTAATGGCCAAAGACTCAAGCTATATCATGTGGGGGCTACAATCGGTGTAGTTGAATTAGTTCACCTAAGTGGTTCCGATTCACTCTGAGTTTTACTGTGGTAAGAGGGTCGTGCGGGACCTAGATAAACCAGCTCTTTTCGGGAGGCAACCCGTATTTCTTGCTTTCTAGACTAGTTTTCCTTTTTCTTTATTTTTATTTTTATTTTAGAGAGGCGAGGAGAGTGAAATTTTACCTTTTATAAGTGTTTTTGTACAGGTATAGGTTTGAGAGGTAAAGAGACTTAGAAAAATTTGAAGACGAGAAGAAATCGAAGAAGAAGCTAAGAAAATCCGATTGGGCACGGGCCCGATCGGAGGCAAAAGCAAGTAAAATTTTCAGCTCTTATTTCGCCCGATCGGGTGAGGCTGCCTGATTGGGCGTGCAAATGGAGTTGGAAATTGGAGCTAAATTTGCCCGATCGGGCAAGGCTGCCCGATCGGGCATGCAAGTGAAGTTAGAAATTCGAGCTTAATTCGCCCGATCGGGCGCAAATCGAGTGAAGGAAAATAAATGTCAGGCGAAGCTCGCCCGACCGGGCGAGTGTGTTGATGTTTAAAGGTTTTGATGATGAGGAACTTAAACTACAGCAAACTCATTTAATAAAGGTTTATCAAGTGTTTGTTTAGTTTAGGTGAAATTGATCTTGGAGATGAAAGGAGTAACTGAAACTAAGAAGACTTGAAGAAATTCTTTATTCAAGAAGGTTATTCGAAACAAAAGAAGTGTTCCCTCACAGGAACCGAGTTCCCTAACAGGAACGTTCCTTTACAGGAACTTGAAGATGGCTGGCTAAGATCTTTGGAGGAACTTAGTAAGCGTGGAGCCCAAGTAAACCTACCAGTACAGGAGTGCGGTGCAGTAATGATTTAGTTAAAGATTTTATCTTCTAGATTCATTGTTAAATATGTTAAGTAGGGTATGCATGAAGTCTATTAGAAGCGTTACAAGTTAGCTTGGCAAATAAATTAAAATTGGAAAAGATAAAAGATAGAATTCGAAAAAGATTTTATTTCAAAGTTTATTTCTTAAAATCAGTTTGTTAAAAAGATATTGTGCTTTTTTACTCAATCTTTCTATCTTATTTTTCGGAAAAAGATTTTCTTCTAATGATTTGCATAAAAACCGTGTATAAAGATAAATTAAGTTTAACTTATTTACCTTTAAGAAAACCTACTTTCTATACAAGTAATACTTGTATAAATAGTAGAGAATAAAAGGAGTTTAGGTTTTTGTGAGTTTATGCGTGAAGAATTTACAGAGCTTTAATTGTGTAAGTTTGCCAAGTTTATCATCTTGTCATATTAGTTTCGGGTTTCATGCATAGCTTGCCGATCATATACTAGGTGTCTTTACTTGTAATTGGTTTGGGTTATTTGGGTGTGAGTGCTCTTATTGTCATTGCATACAGAGAGAGAGCTTCTGGTGAGAAGTTGAGAAGATATGTGCTTAAGGAGTACGAGAGAGAGTCTAAGTGTGGGACTTAGACTGGGTAGAATAGATTTCTATTCTGTAGCAAGTTCGTTGAGAAACTTGTGAGTAGAGGTTTGATTATAATAGGTTGTAACTTGGTGTTTGCTCTATTATAGTGGAGCTGTTTGTGTTCGAAATCCCTAAGGTAGGGTCGAGGTTTTACTTCTAGTTGGGCACAAGAAGGTTTCCTCGTAAAATCCTGTGTGCATTGCAAGTTCCTATTTTATTCTGTTTTATATTTGCAAAAGTAGTCATTAGGAACTCACATACAATTCACCCCCCCTTGTAGTGTTCGTCTCAACTAACAATTGGTATCAAAGCAAGGTTCTCACTTGCAAGCAGATAACTTTGCTGAGTAAGGTCCTGGAGAGATGAATTACAAGGAGAAACTTGAAGAAGGGTACTTAACCCAACGTCCACCTATTTTCAATGGTAAGTTCTATGCCCACTGGATGAACATGATGGAGATCTTCATCAAGGCTGAAAATTACCAGGTTTGGCGTGTTATTGAAACTGGTGATTTTGAAATAACTGCAACCAATGACAAACATGAGGTAGTTTCTAAATCTATTTCTGATTATGACAAAGAAGATTATCAGAAACTTGAACTGAATGCTTTAGCAATAAAGTATTTGCACTGTGGACTTGGACCCCATGAACATAACCGTATCATGGGATGCAAGTCTGCCAAACAGATTTGGGATTTGCTACAGGTAACACATGAAGGTACTAACGAGGTAAAACGTTCTAAAATAGATTTATTGATGTCTAGGTATGAAAGGTTTGAAATGCAATCTAAAGAAACCATAGAAGAGATGTTTACCAGATTCAATGATATTATTAATGAACTGAACTCCCTTGGCAGGCATATTCCTATTGATGAACATGCAAGGAAGATCTTAAGAATTCTACCACAAGATGAACGCTGGAGACCCAAGGTTACTGCTATGCAGGAAGCTAAGGATTTCACCAAGTTTAATATAGAACAACTAGCTGGATCATTGATGACACATGAACTTCATCTGAGTTTCAATACTGAAAGTTCCAGAAGTAAAAGCCTTGCACTTAAGGCTCAAGATTCAGAAGAATCGGAAGTGGATGAGGAAGAGATGGCTATGCTAGTGAGGAAATTTAAAAAGATGATGAATAATAAGAAGTTCGACAGGAACAAGAAGTTCACAAGTTCCAGAAACACAACCTGCTTCAGGTGTGGGTCAAAAGATCACTTCATTAAGGATTTCCCTGTACAGGATGGAGAGAAAGGAAAGACAAAAGGCAAAGATCAATCCAAAGATTCAAAAGCCTATAAGCCTTACTTCACCAAGGACAATGTGAAGAAAGCCATGCTAGCTGCTTGGGGAGATACAGATTCAGAAGAAGAGGAGGACCAACCGTTGGAAGAAACTGCTCATTTATGGTTAATGGAAAAAACTGATGAAGCTGCCAAACTAAAGGAGCTTGATTCTAAGGTATGGTTCTCTTACAATCAATTAAAACATCTGTCTAAAGAGAATCTGATAAATACTGTTTTGGAAATTCAAGAAGATTTAAAGGAATTACATAGATCCAAACAACAAAGTGATAAAGCTTTAGTTACTTACAAAGAGAACAATGAATGGGTTGATAATATGAAGTTTGACATTCAATACAGGTTCTTTAGTCTGTTTGATGATAATAAAAACTTAAAAGAGACTATAGAGAATCTGAAACAAGATAACATACTCCTGAATGTGGAATTGTCTTTGTTAAAACTTAGTGTCGATACTCCTAACTCTGAAGTTCCTCCACCTACTGATTATCTGAATTTTGAAAAATTAAAACATGATTTGGAAGATTTAAAAACGGATAAGGCACGTCTTGAGGGGGAACTTGAGAGAGCTAGGAAAGGTAAGAAACCAATAGAGTATAGAGTTCCTAATTGGATTACTAAGGCTCAAACCAAGATAACTGAAGGTTTAGGTTTTAAAAAGAAGTTCCAGAAAGAAAAGAAGTATGTCAACTTGCCTAGTAGCATGGTTTGTTATTTCTGTGGCAATACATGACATAAGCAGGTTAAGTGTCTTAAGAAAAAACAAAGCACGCAGAAGAATATCAAACATGTAGAACAAATCTGGATCAAGAAAAATGAATCAACTCCTGTTACACAGGAACCCAAGGAAACCTGGGTTCCTGACTCTAATGTTTAATTCTTCTTGCAGGTTCCAGTGAGGGGGAACAACACTTGGTACCTCGACAGTGGTTGTTCTAAGCACATGACTGGAGATAAATCTAGATTTCTCTCACTGGATGCCTACTATGGTGGAACAGTGACCTTTGGTGATAATATGAAAGGTGATATAATTGCTATTGGAAATATAGGAAGGTCACGTTCCCATGCCATTGATAATGTATTTTTAGTCGAGGGCCTCAAACACAATTTGTTAAGTATTCCACAGTTTTGTGACAAAGGTAATTCTGTTAGCTTTACTTCTAATAAGTGTAGAATCATCCACAATGACACTGGGAACATTATTTTGGAAGGAGCTTGTAAAGGGAACACATATATTGTGGATCTTAATGAGGTTCCTAACAGCAGTTTAACATGTCTTAGTGTTATTGAGGATGATCCTCTTTTATGGCACAGAAGGTTTGGGCATGCAAGCTTTTCCTTACTTGATAAAATAAGATCTAAGAACTTAGTGGAAGGACTTCCTTGCATTAAGTTCCTGTATGACAAAGTGTGTGAAGCCTGTGCTAGAGGAAAACAGACCCGAATTTCCTTCAAGTCCAAAAAGATGGTAAGTACCAAAAGACCTTTGGAACTCATTCATATGGATCTCTGTGGTCCAATGAGAATCCAAAGTAGAAGTGGTAAGAAATATGTAATGGTTATTGTTGATTATTTTTCAAGGTTCACTTGGGTTTTCTTTCTTGTAAGTAAGGATGAAACGTTTGATGAGTTTGTTGCTTTTGTAAAGAAAGAACAGAGAAGAACAGGCAATCAATTGACACATCTTAGATCAGATCATGGAACAGAATTTGAGAATTCAAAATTTGATGATTTCTGTACTGAGTATGGTATGGATCACAACTTCTCTGCCCCAAGAACTCTACAACAAAATGAAGTGGTAGAACGCAAGAATAGGAGCCTTGAAGATATGGCAAGGACAATGCTGATATCAAGCAGGCTGCCTAGGAACTTCTGGGCTGAAGTAGTAAACACAACATGTTATATACTTAACAGAGTATCTGTTAGGGCCATCACCAATAAAACTCCCTATGAACTTATGAAAGGGAGAAAGCCTAATATTTCCTATTTTAGATCTTTTGGATGTAAATGCTTTGTTCACAATAATGGTAAAAGGAACTTGGGTAAATTTGATGAACGTAGTGATGAGGCAGTATTCCTAGGATATGCCTCGAATAGTAAAGCTTACAGAGTCTATAATAAAAGGACTATGTGTATTGAGGAGTCTGTACATATTATATTTGATGAAATTGAACATTTGGTTGATGTACAGGATTGTGATGATGATTTCGAAATTGGACTTGTGCGAAAGCAGAATCCAGATGAGGAACCAGCATCACAGCAGAAGCAGCAAGTTGAAATTGCTGAAGTAACGAATCCTGAAGCAAATGCTGAACCTGAGATGGAGAATGCACCAGGAACTCCACTTCAAGAACAGACTGATGCCCATAATGAAGACCAGAATGTGGAAACACATGAGGAAGTTCAAACTGAGTTCCAGGAACAAGTTCCTACAGAAGAGCCAGTCAACAATAATGAAGAAAGATTGTATCCAATCAAGGATTTCACTCCAAGGCCCTGGAAATATCAGAAATCACATCCAGTTGATGTAATCATGAGTGATATCACAAAAGGAACTCAAACCAGATCTCAGCTTAGGAACTTCTGTGCATTCAATGCATTCCTTTCCTCCATGGAACCTAAGAATTATGTTGAAGCTTTAACTGACGCTGACTGGATTAATGCTATGCAAGCTGAACTAAATGAATTTGAAAGAAATAAAGTTTGGCATCTGGAACCTAGACCAAAAGACAAGAAGTCCATTGGACTAAAATGGGTATTCAGAAACAAACTAGATGAACATGGTATTATTGTCAGGAACAAAGTAAGACTAGTTGTACAAGGTTTCAACCAGCAGGAAGGAATAGACTATGAAGAGACATTTGCACCAGTAGCCAAGTTAGAGGCTATTCGTTTACTTATTGCTTTTGCTGCTTATATGGGATTTAGGCTGTACCAGATGGATGTTAAATGTGCTTTCTTAAATGGATATTTAAATGAGGAAGTCTATGTGGAACAACCTCCTGGATTTGAAAATCCAGAGTTCCCAAACCATGTCTATAAGCTTGACAAAGCTCTATATGGGTTAAAGCAAGCTCTTAGAGCATGGTATGAAAGATTATCTAAGTTCCTTTTGGCTAATGGTTTTAAACGTGGTAAAATTGATAAAAATTTGTTTTTAAAGTCAAATGTAACTGATATCTTAGTTGTACAAATTTATGTTGATGATATTTTATTTGGTGCAACTAACGAATCTCTATGCAAGTATTTTGCTGACCTTATGAGTGGAGAATTTGAAATGAGCATGATTGGAGAATTAAATTTCTTCCTTGGCTTGCAAATCAAGCAAACTGAAGAGGGAATCATGATTCATCAGCAAAAATATATTAAGGAACTGATCAAGAAATACAAGTTGGAAAATGCCAAAACCAATAATACTCCTATGGGAATTGCCACTAGATTAGATGAAGATCCATTTGGAACTTGCATTGATCAATCTATGTATCGAGGTATGATAGGTTCACTGCTCTACTTAACAGCTAGCAGACCTGACATATCTTTTAGTGTAGGTCTGTGTGCCAGGTTCCAAGCAAATCAAAAGAAGTCTCACCTTACAGCAGTAAAAAGAATTCTAAGATACTTGAAAGGAACTGATGATTTGAGTCTCTTCTATCCCAGAAGTGATTCTTTTGATTTAAATAGTTTTACTGATGCTGACTATGCAGGTGATTTGATTAATAGAAAAAGCACTTCAGGTATGGTACAATTTTTAGGTCCCTGTTTAGTTTCTTGGGGTTCCAAGAAGCAAAACACAGTTGCTTTATCTATTGCAGAAGCTGAATATGTGGCAACGGCAGCATGTTGCTCATAAGTTCTATGGATAAAACAACAAGTCAGAGATTTTGGAATTATTTTTGAATATGTACCTATTTACTGTGATAATACTAGTGCTATATGTATTTCTAAGGATCCAGTTCAACACTCAAAGGTAAAACACATCCACATTAGGCATCACTTTCTAAAAGATAATGTGGAGCAAGGGAATATAAAGTTAGAATTTTGTCAAACTGAAAATCAAATTGCAGATATTCTAACCAAGCCCTTGAACAGAGAAAGGTTTGAGAAATTGAGACTGGAACTTGGGATGATCAAGCTGAAGTACTAGCCTCTGAAGTTCCAAGATATGGCAAAGTCAAAAATAATGTAAATAAAGAAAAAAGAGCTTCTACCACAACTTTGGTGTGATAAACATAGCTAAAGTGTCACCGTTGTTAACTACCAAAGGTAAGTTCATTAAATTTCTCAACGGTATAAGTTATGAAATTTGCACATTGCACATATGTAGAAAGCGTGTTCCAATTGTGTTTTATAGAAACTTCGTTTAAGATAAATTGAATTTGGAAAGTTAAATTTTTGAAAGAATCATCCAGTAATTTGAAATTTGAAAAATTAATTGAAATTGTTCAATTAATGACTGGACAGTGAAACTTCCTAAATTCCCTCACACTGCTTCATTTATTATAAAAGCTGATTTCACCCACTTCTTTCACCTCACTGTCAAATCAAATTAAACCCTTCCCAGTAAAAACTTTTTCAACCTTGCATAAAAACCTTTACTAAAGCATCAATGGTGATCATTGCTTAATTTATTTCCTCAGAAGAATCACAACACTCTGAAAACACAATTCAAGAAGAAACTTCTCCCTTAGCCATGGTAAACTATAAATCATCCTCCACCTCAAACAAAACTTCCGAAAACCCTAGAAAATCTCCTAAAAAACCAAAAGAAGTAGAAAGTACAAGCGATCAAGGGGATTCCTCTGCCTCAAACATTCTTCAACGACTAAAAGAGTGGAAAGAGAAGAAACAAAGTGAAAAATCTCTTGAAGAGCAAATCGAGGAAGTTGATGATTTTGCTCAAGGGAAAAACTCAGAAGAAACAAAAGAGGAGAACAAAGAAAAAGAAAAGATGAGTGATGGAGAAGAGGAAGATAAAGAAGAGGAGAACAATTCAGAAAAGGAAGAATCTGAAAAGGAGAGAAAAAGAAAGAGAAAGTGACAGGGAAGAGGAAGGAAAAGGCTGTGTCTAAGCAGCCTGTGATAAAGAGCAGGAGAATTTCTGCCAGTGGTGTTCCTCAAACTAGTATGGAACAGCCACTGGAGTTGGATGTTGAGGAAAATATCCTCAATGGGAAAGTTGCTGAACTGGTTGACAGAATGGAAAGGGTTGAGAGTCAAATGAAGGACTCTGCTGGAAAGCTTCAGGTACTGACTCTGGAAAAGTTGGTACATGAGCAGGGGAAGGAGTTAAAGGATCTCAAGAAGCTGGTGCTAAAACAGAACAAGGAACTTCAAGAGCAAAAGGAGTTTCAAGAGCAAGAACTTAACAAGGCTCTACCGGAACAGAAGGAAGAGTTCCTGGTGAAACTCAAGGGTATTGAAGAAAGGTTGGAGGCCTCTGCATAACAGACAAAGGAGGACTTCAAGAAGATTCTGGAGTTCCTTGAAACCTAGCTTGCCCTATTTCATATTTCAGCCTAGCCTATTTTCTCTGTTTCAGTCATGAACAATTTTAATTTATGTCTTTAGTTTTTGAACAATTAATTTTGTTTGTAAAATTTCTAAATTGTTCAACTGGATGATAAATCTTTTGGTTTTTAATGAAATGTTGGAACTCTGCCTATACTTGTGTGTTTATGTGTATTTTGAACACTTATGCTGAAGGGTAGATCTTACTTGAGGTTGTTTAGCACCGCTGGCTTTAGTTTCCCACACTCGATGAATTGCTTGTGGGGCTGTGGATAGATGCTTAATACACTTGAAAAAGCAGGACTTTTTGATAATGCCAAAAGGGGGAAAAGAAGAAGCAAACATGGATGCTGAAGTTGTTCTGGGTTCCAGTTGATAAAGTATCAGAAACTTTTTTCTGATATGATGCTGATAGATTATTAGTTTACTTTCTGTCTTAGTTATTTTTGTTTTCTGTTTTTAATTCAGTTATGTGTTTACTTTTTGTTTATAAATCAAAAATACAAAAATACGTCCTTCTATTTTGTTTTAACTTTCTCTAGAGTTTGCTTAAGTTTGTCATCATCAAAAGGGGGAAATTGTTGATGTTTAAAGGTTTTGATGATGAGGAACTTAAACTACAGCAAACTCATCTAATAAAGGTTTTTCAAGTGTTTGTTTAGTTTAGGTGAAATTGATCTTGGAGATGAAAGGAGTAACTGAAACTAAGAAGAATTGAAGAAATTCTTTATTCAAGAAGGTTATTCGAAACAAAAGAAGTGTTCCCTCATAGGAACCGAGTTCCCTAACAGGAACGTTCCTTTACAGGAACTTGAAGATGGCTGGCTAAGATCTTTGGAGGAACTTAGTAAGTGTGGAGCCCAAGTAAACCTACCATTACAGGAGTGCGGCGCAGCAATGATTTAGTTAAATATGTTATCCTCTAGATTCATTGTTAAATATGTTAAGTAGGGTATGCATGAAGTCTATTAGAAGCGTGACAAGTTAGCTTGGCAAATAAATTAAAATTGGAAAAGATAAAAGATAGAATTCGAAAAAGATTTTATTTCAAAGTTTATTTCTTAAAATCAGTTTGTTAAAAAGATATTATGCTTTTTAACTCAATCTTTCTATCTTATTTTTCGGAAAAAGATTTTCTTCTAATGATTTAAATAAAAACCGTTTATAAAGATAAGTTAAGTTTAACTTATTTATCTTTAATAAAACCTACTTTCTATACAAGTAATACTTGTATAAATAGTAGAGAATAAAAGGAGTTTAGGTTTTTGTGAGTTTAAGCGTGAAGAATTTACAGAGCTTTAATTGTGTAAGTTTGCCAAGTTTATCATCTTGTCATATTAGTTTCGGGTTTCATGCATAGCTTGCTGATCATATACTAGGTGTCTTTACTTGTAATTGGTTTGGGTTATTTGGGTGTGAGTGTTCTTATTGTCATTGCATACAGAGAGAGAGCTTCTGGTGAGAAGTTGAGAAGATCTGTGCTTAGGGAGTACGAGGGAGAGTCTAAGTGTGGGACTTAGACTGGATAGAATAGATTCCTATTCTGTAGCAAGTTCGTTCAGAAACTTGTGAGTACATGTTTGATTATAATAGGTTGTAACTTGGTGTTTTCCCTATTATAGTGGAGCTGTTTGTGTTCAAAATACCTAAGGTAGGGTCGAGGTTTTACTTCTAGTTGGGCACAAGAAGGTTTCCTCGTAAAATCCTGTGTGCATTGCAAGTTCCTATTTATTCTGTTTTATATTTGCAAAAGTAGTCATTAGGAACTCACATACAATTCACCCCCCCTCTTGTAGTGTTCGTCTCAACTAACAGAGTGAAAGGGCAAAATTTTACTTCGTATTCGCGCCCGATCGGGCAGAGCTCGCCTGATCGGGCGCGCAACCACACATTTGGAATTCAGAATTTTCGCCCGATCGGGCGAGGCTTGCCTGATCAGGCGCGCCTATTTTTGGCCGTCCCTTATATCCTTTTCCCTCCTTTCTTTCCTCACTTTATTCTTCTTTCATCTTCTTCACCACTACTTTCTCTCTCTAAAACTTCCATTTTTACACCTTCAAACTCCCTTATTTTCAAGATCTCCTCCAATTCTTCCATCAAAACTCAAATATTTTTTGCATATTCTTAATCCTTTCATCTTTCTTTACAATCTACACCAAAATTCTACCACTTTCTCTCAATTTTTATCAAACCCTAAGAGAGAGAAAGCTTCAATTCCTACATTTTTTCATCACAAATGGCTCTCAAAAGATCTAGGACCGTGAGGGGGGAAAGCTCAAGGCAACAAGAGCCTAGGATTGACCTGGAATTGCAAGTTCCGGGATGGGAGAGGGTGGTCATCACCACCCAAGAGCAAAAGCAAAGGATGATCAATCTCACGTCAAGGCAGGTAATTCCTACACGTTTTGTTCATCACCCCACCCTTGCTAAATTAGGAATTGATAAACCCGTAGAAAAGTAGTTTAAGGGAATTGGCATGAGTGGTTTGTTTAACATGCATTATGATACTTATGATTACTTGACTTTGGAATTTATTTCTAGTTTTAATGTCATAAAATCTAATGCTTTGATTTCTCATGTTCAATTTAGATTACTTAATAATGATGTTAGATTGTCTTTGAAAGAATTTTGGCAAATTATTTGAGTTAAAATCGGATAGGCTAATTGAACCTCCTCAAGACAACATTGTCGTTGTCTATCAATCCCTTACGAGGGATGATAACTTGAACCTCTAACATGCAAAGGGCACTTGGATACAACATCCCGTGCCAAAGTTTTAGCAACGGTTTGTTGGCCTTACCATCTTTGGGAGGCATGAACCCGCCAATGTTAGGCGGGATGAGCTAGAATTGTTAGGGTCATACATGAAACCTAGGAGTGATAAGCTCAACATTGTCCACAAGATGGCCAACCATTTATTTTGGTGGTCTAGTAACTCACATAGCGATCAAACACCTTAACTTTGTCCCTAACAACGACGGGAAGGTAGCCGGCCCAACTATTATGGACCTACCCTATTTAGGTGGCCTAAATTGGATAAATGTCATGGGAGGTGAGACTTGGTGGGTGATTCAAAGGGAATCGGTTAGATGGGACAATGCTTTTACTTTGCCCAACCCAACCTTAACCAAATTTGAGAAGGGGAAGCCTTCTTATACTTTCGAGATTAACGGTCAAGCTGAGGTTCAACCGCCTCACCCTTCACCACAACCCCACCAATCTCCCCTAGACCATTCCCTCATCACCATTCACCATACTATCCACCACCTCCACCCTTCACATATGACATTCCCACTTCCTCAACCAACTACAACATTGACCCCAAAGCCCCTTATGACTTTTCGGCTATTAGGAGCCAATTGGATAGGATTAAGATGGGGCAAGGGAGAGTCGAGAGTATGGTTAGGGATTTGGACACTAGAGTTGAGTCTCTAGATAGAAGGGTGGGGCATGTGGAGAGGAACGTCGGGAGGAATTTGTACCCCATGCATGATGATTATGCCCGTCGGGGGGCTATTCCCCCCGATTCACTTGTTCCCGATTGGTTCCAATATCCGCAAGGTGGATACACGAACCTAAGTGCCTACGGTACTTATGTGGACTACTCATCGGTCCATGGTTATGGGACCGATGTTCCTTTTGGTGGGCTTGGGGGGAATGTAGACCCTAATAACTTTGCAGGTGGTTCGGGTTATGGAGTTGGTGGTTCGAGCCATGGAGGAGCCGGTTCTAGCCATGGAGGGGGCTATTCGAGGATGGATGAGGATGAGGAGTAGGCTACACTCCCAAGTCAATGAGGGCATTGCTTGATTTGGCTTGGGGGGTGATCTTTCGCTTGGTAATTCTCTTCCTTTTCTCTTTTTATTTGCTTTCTAGTATAGTTTTTATTGCTTTCCAAGTGTAGTTTTTATTGCTTTCTTATATATGAAATATACAAAAAAAAAAAAAATTGAAAAATAAAAAAATACAAAAATACGTTCCAATGAATTGTAAATCATGCTTCCCTGTGCCCCTTATTTGAGAAAATTTATTTTGATTCTTGGTTATTGATAATGAGCATTGTGGATTTGTTGGTCATGATTTGAAGTTTAATTGTTTGGATTCCTAAACATGTGTCAATTTTTCCAACTACTTGTGAATATAGTGTTTGACTAGTTGATTTGGTTAGGAAATGTGTGATAGTTCCATAGTTCCTGGTATGTCAATGAATTTGAGTATTGGTTTGCAACTATGAGTAATGTTTCATGACTTACTATTATGCACATGAGGAGGACGAAGGCGTTCATTCTTTTAGGTAGCCTTCAGACGTTATTAGATACATTTGTTCCCTTCTTGTTACAAATGTTGTTGCTTGTGCTCTTTCATTTTTTATTTAGACACATTACAAGCCTATACGAGCCCCATTGGTTACTAGTCCCAAGCTTGGCTTGGGGGAGCTATTAGTTGGTGAGGTGAGGGAGTTGTGGTGTGCACATTATTTGCACAATGTGGGAATAAAAGAAGAGTAAATGTTCTTTGATTTTTGATTGGAAAATATTGATATGTTTTGTTTCAAAGTTGAAATTTCCAATATGAGTTAAAAAGAAAAAAAAGAGCAAAAGAAAAAAAATTTAATGCTCAAATGTTCTAATTGAAGGTTGTTCAAGAAGAAAAAAAAAAGAAATAATTCAAGTTTGAATAGAAAATAAAGAGAATAAGTTCAAAGTTTGTATTTCACTCAAGTTCTACATTATCATATTTTTATGAGTGAATTTTGTAAGTAATGGGTTTGTTTATATTGTTTGTAGTTGTATTTGGAGGTTTTTGTTGGAGTTAGTTATGTCGATGGAGATGTATGATCATCATTTATTTTGATCATGGGTTTATTAGGATTTAGCTGCCTTAATGCATAGCTTTTCTCTCACATACTCCCAAATTTATCCTACCCTTTACCCTAGCCTTACATTACAAGCTTTTAAGACCTCCGACCTTGTGCATAGAGTTTTGTAAATGTGAAAGTGTTGTTTATCAATGCAAGTTATGACTTGACATATTTCCAGTCGTCTAGTAGGTTGAGCGTTCATTGTTTTAAACACAAGAGAATATGAGATGGGTGGGAATTGTTCACAATTAAAGGGGTTGGTTGGAGAGCGATCGAGTACATCTTTTACTCGCCAGATAAATGAGAGTTGAGTGTGTGAGCACTAGTCAAGAATTCTATATGCTCTTGTGGTTTTCTCTATTTGACAATTGTTGGGGAGGAAGGGTGATTAGATGAATAAGATTGATTGATGTTGAAGCATGTTCATTATATTTTCCTTGAATCGTTTGTGCTTGATTTGATTATTGTGGTTAGGCATGTTTTATATGTTCATTGATGAGCTCTTTGCTTAGGGACAAGCAAAGGTTTGGCTTGGGGGAGTTTGATATGTCCATTTTATATAGTAATTTTACCCCGTCCCTTGGTTATAATTAGTAGTGTTTTTGGCTCATTCGAGCCATTTCTATTACTAATTTGTGTTTTCTAGTGTTTTCGTAGTTTTAGTTGTATTTTACGGGAAATTGCACTCTTGGAGCATTTTCCCGGGTTTTATGGATCAACTACGGAAGCTAGAAGGACACGACCACTTTTGAAGCCCAGGATCGGTGAGAGCCGATGATTAAGGGCTCGGTCAGAGACACCGAGTTTATTGTATCATTTAATCAAGACCCGATGAGGAAACTTAGATTTGGCCGAGGAATTGAGCCGAATCTAAATACGAGCCTCGAAGAAGAAGACTGGGCCCGATCGGGCAAGCATACGCCCGATCAGGCGGCTGCGCGCATAAGGACCCTTAAGGGAGAGGCGTGGCTGATCGGGTGAGCATAAGCTCGATCGGGCGTGGCACACCAGCAGCGGGCAAAGAAAAAAAAGGCGGGCCCGATCGGGCGGCCCTTCATCCGATCAGGCGCGTGTTTTTCTCAGAGCTGATTAGATTAGTTTTAATTTTTGTTTTAGGGAATGTTTAAGTACGAGATTTGTACGTAATTTTTGATTACCTTCTTTTTTAGACTTTCTCTCTCTATTTAGGATATTTCTCTCTCTTAAATTCTCTCTCAACTTTTGTTCTTAATTACCCATTAATCCAGATTTCTTTTGGTAACAATTTCTTCTCTTTTAATTTTATCTATTTTACTTACTTCTTTGATTATGCTTTGCTTTATTTATTTGATTAGTTTAGTTATGATGATGCTTGAGTAGTTTTATTTCTAGGGTTTATGGGGATCTAATAATTGATATGAAGGGGTAATTTTGTGATTATTAATTATCAATGCTTGGTTAATTTCCTATTGATTGATTTAATGCTATGCAATTAGGTTTGGCCAGATTTAATTGTATGAGTTTAGAAATATCAATTCGAGATTCGACAGATGAGAATTGATGTTTAGGCTTAGTTTCAATAGGCAGACTAATTTATAAATGGTTAAGTCGAGATTCGACATATGATATTTAACACCGGTAAATTAACTCTGTGATTATAATACGTAGCGAAAGCTCTTTATAATCTGATTAAACAATGCTTGATGATTTCTTATTATGATTTGCCCTGGAATATTGTTTATTAGTGAACCTATGCCCTAGGTCTTTTAATATTTGATTTTCCCCTACTTTATTTCTTTCGACCTTATTCTCCGTAGTATAGAATTTATTCACAATAATATTGGTTACTTAGATAATTTAGATTATAATAATTAATTAGGAATAGAATGACTTGTTTCCGTGTGGAGTTCGACCCTACTTCCCTATCTACTTTAGTTAGAGGACTTAGGTAATTATTTTTTATTAGGGGATACGACTTTATCCTATCAAAATTTGGCGCCGTTGCCGGGGAAATGGTTTTACTTTTGTTTTTTGATTATTTTTTGTAGTCTAGATTATCACCTTTTGTCTCAGAGAACGTTAGTTCTTTGAGGCAATTCTCATATTTGTCTTTTAGTTCCTTGTTTATGCCCAGGTGTTCCAGATCAGGTTACATCCCATTCGATCATGAGATCGAGTGCACTTTTCATAGGCAAAGGAAAATCTATAGACAAATTCTGGCGGGTTCTGAGGAGGACAACAGTCTAAGAGATCCTCCCTCTGATTCTAGTGACACAGATATTCCTTCAGATTCAGTATAAGAGATGACGGCCCAGAAGAAACAAAGTGACTACTCGCAACCGAAGCTCACAGATTTCCCGCACCTTACTCCCACTCCGGCACTAGATGGAGTTCAATTTGAAATCAAGCCCCAATTTATCACTATGATAGAGAGGAAGCAATTCAGTGGAGCTAAGGGTGAAAATCCTAATCTTCACACCGCAGATTTCTGCCAATATTGTAACACCATTAGACAAGCCGGGGTCACACAAAACTAAATCAGGGAGATTCTTTTTCCTTTTTCATTATGTGGCAAAGCTAAATTATGGTTTAATGGTTTGAATAGAACTGCACTTGGTATTACTGACTGGGAAACTCTTGCTTTGAATTTCTATAATAAATACTATCTTGTAGAGAGAACAGCGGTGCTAAGGAGTGCTATTCAGAACTTCGCTCAAGAGGCCGACGAAACGTTATATGAGGCTTGGGAGAGGTTCAAGGATCTACAGAGATAGTGCCCCCACCACAATCTAGCACAATGGCAATTGATCCAAGCATTCTATAATGGAATTGGAAATTGTTCTAGATCAGTGCTAGATTCTGCAGCTAGTGGGAGGTTCATGAATTTAAATGTGGACGATGCAGGATAGGTTATCGAAGACATGGCAATACACAATTCCCAATATGGGAATCCGAGAGGGTTTGCAAATAAAGGAAAACATAATGTCGATTCCGTATCCTTTTTGCAAGCTCAATTAACGTCTATTTGTTAAAAATTAGATAATCTTACTATTGCTCCTAACTCTGTAGCTAATGTTTCTGCTGTTGCTAACAATGAAGCTTTTTGTGAAAATTGTGGAATTGTAGGTCATTGTGAGCAAGATTGGAGGAGCTCTACGGAACAAGTTAATGCCTTTCAAACCTATAGGCAGAATAACCCATATTCCAATTCCTTCAATGCCGGTTATAAGAACCATCCATACCTTTCATACCGGAGCACCAATGTACAAAACCCTCCGCCTCCACAACAACCGCAACAGCAAACCCCACCATAGAAAAAATATTATCATCCTAATTCCGGCTAGAAAAGCCAAGCATCACCCTCATCATCTTTCGACCCTGCCATGACAGAAATTAGAGCAATACTTGCCAATATGAAAAAGCATATGGAGAGTAGGGATGCGCAAATTGATTCTATCCTAGCCCATAATAAAATCATGGACAATCAAATTGCACAACTTTCATCTACCCTACAGTCCCGTCAGTAGGGAGCTCTACCGTCACAACCTATCCATCCTACAGATCATGCCAATGCAATCACTCTAAGGAGTGGTTCACATTATGATGGACCTCCTATGCCAAAGGAAGATAGACCAGTTCCTGATCTAGATTCCTTTATACCAAACGCTAATCCTGCTAGCCCTTCAGGGCTACAAATAGACACTAACTCTACTAATGTTTTTGTGTAAGGTTAATCGCAGGATAAGGGAGGAGATGTGCAGAGCCCGGTTATCAAAATTCCATTCCCTAATAGACAATTGAAGAGTAAGTTTGATAAACAATTCGGTAAGTTTTTAGAGGTTGTGAAAAAACCTGCAGGTAACAGTTCCTTTTACTGACTTAATCACTCAAGTTCCTGCTTATGCTAAATTTATGAAAGACATTCTGACTAGGAAAAGGGCCTTTAATGAAGTAGAAATTATAGCTGTCACAGAGGAGTGTAGCGCTTTATTGCAAAACAAATCCCCTCCTAAATTAAAGGACCCTGGTAGTTTTTCTATCCCTTGTCATATAGGGAATGTTTTTATTGATAAAGCTTTGTGTGATTTGGGTGCTAGTGTCAGTGTCATGCCATCGTCTGTTTGTGCTAAACTTAATATGGGAGAATTAAAAGTTACTAATATAACCTTGCAAATGGCAGATCGTTCGGTAAAATACCCTTTAGGTATTTTAGAGGACGTCCCTGTCAGAGTTGGTAAATTTTTTATTCCTGTTGATTTTGTTGTGTTAGACATGGCAGAGGATACAAAAATACCCATTATATTAGGTAGGCCTTTTCTCCATACCGCAGGAGCAATTATTGATGTTAAAAATGGTAAACTAACCCTTTCTGTAGGTGACGACAATGTTGCTATTAATTTAGGGAAGGTTTTGAAGGGGCCTATGCTAGAGGAAAATTGTCGCTATATTGATGTAATTGATATAATGGATGATATTTTTGATGATAGCTTGCCACAAGTTCTTGCGAAGGATCCCCTAGAGGAAGTTCTCTGCGAGAATTTATCTAGAGACAATGCAAGCGTTTGGGGTAATGAGGTACAAGATATTGAAAAGGCTCTTTCCTTAAAAGAGTTAAGCCCCAAGGAAACAATGAAGGTAGTAAATTTAGTTCAGGAATCAAAACCTGCAAAGGTCAAGAAACCTGAGCTAAAACCTCTCCCTTCTCATTTAAAATATATTTTTCTGGATGAACAGGAACTACACCCCGTGATCATCAGTACTGCACTTACTGACCTACAAACTTCCCAACTTCTAGGGGTTCTCAAAACCCATAAGAAAGCTATTGGGTACAGTATTGATGATCTTAAGGGTATTAGCCCTGACTTTTGTATGCACAGGATACATCTAGAGGACAATTATAAGCCCTGCATTCAACCCCAACGAAGATTAAATCCCAACATGCAGGAAGTAGTCAAGAAGGAGGTTATGAAATTACTTGATGCAGGTATTATCTATCCTATTTCTGACTCCAAATGGGTAAGTCCTGTGCAGGTAGTGCCAAAAAGGGTGGGACGATTGTGATAACCAATGAAAATAATGAATTAATTCCCACTAGAACTGTAACATGGTGGCGTATGTGCATTGATTATCGTAGATTAAATATCGCCACTAAAAAGGATCACTTCCCTCTTCCCTTTATAGATCAAATGCTGGAGAGGTTAGCCAATCATAAATTCTTTTGCTATTTGGATGGGTATTCGGGATTTTTCCAAATTCCGATTCACCCTGAAGATCAAGAAAAGACTACTTTTACATGCCCTTATGGCACTTTTGCATATCGTAGAATGCCCTTTGGTTTATGCAATGCACCCGCTACCTTTCAACGTTGTATGATGAGCATTTTTTCTGATTTCATAGAGTCTATTATGGAGGTCTTTATGAATGATTTTAGCATATAAGGTTCTTCATTTGATTCATGCTTAATTAATCTCGCTAAAATTTTGAAAAGATGTGAAGAGTGCAACTTAGTTCTTAATTGGGAAAAATGTCACTTCATGGTGATAGAGGGAGTAGTCCTAGGTCACATTGTATATGATAAGGGCATACAAGTAGACAAAGCTAAGATATTAGTGATTGAGCAATTACCTCCCCCAGTTAATGTTAAGGGAGTTAGAAGTTTCTTGGGTCATGCGGGGTTTTATCGCCGCTTTATCAAAGATTTTTCAAAAATTGCTAAACCACTGACGCAGCTTTTTCTTAAGGATGCCCCTTTTATTTTTACTGACGAGTGTCTTGAGGCTTTCAACAGGATTAAGCTGGCTTTGATATCGGCACCCATCATATGTGCTCTCGATTGGAAACTTCCTTTCGAGATCATGTGCGATGCAAGTGACTTTGCGCTAGGAGCCGTGCTCGAACAGAGAAAGAACAAGGTTTTGCATGCTATTTATTATGCTAGAAAAACTTTGGATGAAGCCCAAGTCAACTATGCCACTACGGAAAAGGAGTTTCTTGCTGTTATTTATGCTTTAGAAAAATTTAGATCATATCTTGTTGGTTCTAAAGTCATTGTTTTTACTGACCATGCAGCATTGAAGTACTTGATAGCCAAGGCGGAATCAAAGCCAAGGCTACTTCGATTGGTTCTTTTGCTCCAAGATTTAAACATACAAATAAAAGATAAAAAGGGAGCAGAGAACGTAGTGGCAGACCATTTGTCACGTATCAGGTATAGTGAGGGTAAGGATTCTCTACCTATAAATGATTCTTTCCCTGTTGACAACGCTTATGCAGTTCTATAGCAACACCCATGGTATGCGGATTTTACCAATTATTTAGTGGGTGGTACTCTACCTCTTGACTTGTCCTACCAACAATAAAATAAATTCCTTTCTGATGTTAAACATTATTTTTGGGATGATCTTTTTTTTGTTTCGTGAGTGTGCAGATGGATTATTTCGCAGGTGTGTTCCTGAATAGGAAGTCCACGGTGTGCTTACTAGTTGCCACACCTCACCATATGGAGGACATCATGGCCCCACTAAAACGGTGGCCAAGATTAATGAGTTGGGTTTTTATTGGCCTACGATGTTTAAGGATGCTAACATTTTTGTGCAGGCTTGTGACTCTTGCCAGAGGACTTGCAACATCTTGCGGAGGCATGAGATGCCCGAAACAGGAATTTTAGAAGTTGAAATTTTTGACGTTTGGGGTGCTGATTACATGGGACCGTTCTTTTCTTCAAAAGGGATTCGTTATATTCTTGTCGCCGTCGACTATGTATCCAAGTGGGTTTAGGCCATCGCCACTCCTACCAATGACGCCAAGGTCGTCCACAAACTTTTCAAGAAGACCATCTTTCCAATATTTGGTGTACCCAGAGCTATAATAAGTGACGGAGGATCTCACTTTCATGAACGGAAGTTGGACACCCTCCTCAAAAAGTATGGTGTCTACCATAGGACAGGTTTAGCCTACCACCCCCAAACTAGTGGCCAAGTTGAGGTTTCTAACCGTGAGATCAAGGCTATTCTAGAGAAGGTGGTGGCAAAGTCAAGGAAAGATTGGAGCGACGAGTTGGACGACACCCTTTGGGCATACATAACTGCATTCAAGACCCCTATAGGTACTACTCCGAATAGACTCGTGTACGAAAAAGCATGTCATCTCCCGGTCGAATTGGAACATAAGGCATATTGGGCTATTAAGGAGCTCAATCTAGATGCCAAACTAGCGGGAGAAAAGAGGTTACTTCAACTCAATCAACTCGATGAGTTTAGGTTGACGGCCTATGATGGTGCTCGAGTCTACAAAGAGAAGACGAAGAAGTGGCATGACAAGATGATCCTTCCGAGAGAATTCAAGGAGGGTGATAAAGTGTTACTATTCAACTCACGACTTAAACTTTTCCCAGGAAAGTTAGGGTCAAGGTGGTCGGGTCCTTTTATCGTAAAAAAAAGCCAATAAATTCGGTTTTGTGGAGGTTTTCGACGAATATGGTAACGAGTTTAAGGTTAATGGCCAAAGACTCAAGCTATATCATGAGGGGGCTACAATCGGTGCAGTTGAATTACTTCACCTAAGCGGTTCCGATTTACTCTGAGTTTCACTATGGTAAGAGGGTCGTGCGGGACCTAGATAAACCAGCGCTGTGCGGGAGGCAACCCGTATTTCTTGCTTTCTAGACTAGTTTTCCTTTTTCTTTATTTTTATTTTTATTTTAGAGAGGCGAGGAGAGTGAAATTTTACCTTTTATAAGTGTTTTTGAGCAGGTATAGGTTTGAGAGGTAAAGAGACTTAGAAAAATTTGAAGACGAGAAGAAATCGAAGAAGAAGCTAAGAAAATCCGATTGGGCACGGGCCCGATCGGGCGCAAAAGCAAGGAAAATTTTCAGCTCTTATTTCGCCCGATCGGGCAAGGCTGCCCGATCGGGCGCGCAAATGGAGTTGGAAATTGGAGCTAAATTCGCCCGATCGGGCAAGGCTGTCCGATCGGGCGTGCAAGTGAAGTTAGAAATTCGAGCTTAATTCGCTCGATCGGGCAAGGCTGCCCGATCGGGCGCAAATCGAGTGAAGGAAAATAAATGTCGGGCGAAGCTCGCCCGATCAGGCGAGTGAAAGGGCGAAATTTTACTTCATATTCGCGCCCAATCGGGCGGAGCTCTCCCGATCGGGCGCGCAACCACATATCTGGAATTCAGAATTTTCGCCCGATCAGGCGAGGCTTACACGATCGGGCGCGCCTATTTTTGGCCGTCCGTTATATCTTTTTCACCACTACTTTCTCTTTCTAAAACCTCCATTTTTACACCTTCAAACTCCCTTATTTTCAAGATCTCCTCCAATTCTTCCATCAAAACCCAAATAATTTTGCATATTCTTAATCCTTTCATCTTTCTCTACAATCTACACCGAATTTCTACCACTTTCTCTCAATTTTTATCAAACCTAAGAGAGAGAAAGCATCAATTCCTACATTTTTTCATCACAAATGGCTCTCAAAAGATCTAGGACTGTGAGGGGGGAAAGCTCAAGGCAACATGAGCCTAGGATTGACCCGGAATTGCAAGTTCCGGGATGGGAGAGGGTGGTCATCACCACTTAAGAGCAAAAGCAAAGGAAAATCAATCTCACGTCAAGGCAGGTAACTCCTACACGTTTTGTTCATCACCCCACCCTTGCTAAATTAGGAATTGATAAACCCATAGAAAAGTTGTTTAAGGGAATTGGAATGAGTGGTTTGTTTAACATGCATTATGATACTTATGATTACTTGACTTTGGAATTTATTTCTAGTTTTAATGTCATAAAATCTAATGCTTTGATTTCTCATGTTCAATTTAGATTACTTAATAATGATGTTAGATTGTCTTTGAAAGAATTTTGGCAAATTATTTGAGTTAAAATCGGATAGGCTAATTGAACCTCCTCAAGACAACATTGTCGTTGTCTATCAATCCCTTACGAGGGATGATAACTTGAACCTCTAACATGCAAAGGGCACTTAGATACAACATCCCGTGCCAAAGTTTTAGCAACGGTTTGTTGGCCTTACCATATTTGGGAGGCATGAACCCGCCAATGTTAGGCGGGATGATCTAGAATTGTTAGGGTCATACATGATTCCAAGGAGTGATAAGCTCAACATTGTCCACAAGATGGCCAATCATTTTCAAAGGGTGGCCAATGCGGCCGAGGCGGGTAGGTCTAGGGTACCCATTTATTTTGGTGGTCTAGTAACTCACATAGCGGTCAAACACCTTAACTTTTTCCCTAATAATGACGGGAAGGTAGCCGGCCCAACTATTATGGACCTACCCTATTTAGGTGGCCTAAATTGGATAAATGTCATGGGAGGTGAGACTTGGTGGGTGAGTCAAAGGGAATCGGGTAGAAGGGACAATGCTTTTACTTTGCCCAACCTCACCTTGACTAAATTTGAGAAGGGAAGCCTTCTTATACTTTCGATATTAACGGTCAAGGTGAGGTTCAACCGCCTCACCCTTCACCACAACCCCACCAATCTCCCCTAGACCATTCCCCTCATCACCATTCACCACACTACCCACCTCCTCCACCCATCACATAAGACATTCCCACTTCCTCAACCAACTACAACATTGACCCCAAAGCCCCTTATGACTTTTCGGCTTTTAGGAGCCAATTGGATAGGATTGAGATGGGGCAAGGGAGAGTCGAGAGTATGGTTAGGGATTTGGACACTAGAGTTGGGTTTCTAGATAGAAGGGTGGGGTATGTGGAGAGGAACGTCGGGAGGGGTTTGTACCCCATGCATGATGATTATGCCCGTCGGGGGGCTATTCCCCCAAATTCACTTGTTCCCGATTGGTTCCAATATCTGCAAGGTGGATACACGGACCCAAGTGCCTACGGTACTTATGTGCACTACTCATCGGTCCATGGTTATGGGATCGATGTTCCGTTTGGTGGGCTTGGGGGGAACGTAGACCCTTACTACTTTGCAGGTGGTTTGGGTTATGGAGGTGGTGGTTCGAGCCATGGAGGAGCCGGTTCTAGCCATGGAGGAGGCTATTCGAGGATGGATGAGGAGTAGGCTACACTCCCAAGTCAATGAGGGCATTGCTTGATTTGGCTTGGGGGGTGATCTTTCGCTTGGTAATTCTCTTCCTTTTCTCTTTTTATTTTCTTTCTAGTATAGTTTTTATTGCTTTCCTAGTGTAGTTTTTATTGCTTTCTTATATATGAAAAATACAAAAAAAAATTGAAAAATAAAAAATTCAAAAATACGTTCCAATGAATTGTAAACCATGCTTCCCTGTGCCCCTTATTTGAGAAAATTCATTTTGATTTTTGGTTATTGATAATGAGCATTGTGGATTTGTTGGTCATGATTTGAAGTCTAATTGTTTGGATTCCTAAACATGCGTCAATTTTGCCAACTACTTGTGAATATAGTGCTTGACTAGTTGATTTGGTTAGGAAATGTGTGATAGTTCCATAGTTCCTGGTATGTCAATGAATTTGAGTATTGGTTTGCAACTATGAGTAGTGTTTCATGACTTACTATTATGCACATGAGGAGGACGAAGGCGTTCATTCTTTTAGGTAGCCTTCAGACGTTATTAGATACATTTGTTCCCTTCTTGTTACCCATGTTGTTGCTTGTGCCCCTTCATTGTTTATTTAGCCACATTACAAGCCTATATGAGCCCCATTGGTTACTAGTCCCAAGCTTGGCTTGGGGGAGCTATTAGTTGGTGAGGTGAGGGAGTTGTGGTGTGCACATTATTTGCACAATGTGGGAATAAAAGAAGAGTAATTGTTCTTTGATTTTTGATTGGAAAATATTGATATGTTGTGTTTCAAAGTTGAAATTTCCAATATGAGTTAAAAAGAAAAAAAAGAGCAAAAGAAAAAAAATTTAATGCTCAAATGTTCTAATTGAAGGTTGTTCAAGAAGAAAAAAAAAAAAGAAAAAATTCAAGTTTGAAAAGAAAAAAAAAGAGAATAAGTTCAAAGTTTGTATTTCACTCAAGTTCTACATTATCATATTTTTATGATTGAATTTTGTAAGTAATGGGTTTGTTTATATTGTTTGGAGTTGTATTTGGTGGTTTTTGTTGGATTTAGTTATGTCGATGGAGATGTATGATCATCATTTATTTTGATCATGGGTTTATTAGGATTTGGCTGCCTTAATGCATAGCTTTTCTCTCACATACTCCCAAATTTATCCTACCCTTTACCCTAGCCTTACATTACATGCTTTCAAGACCTTCCGACCTTGTGCATAGAGTTGTGTAAATGTGAAAGTGTTGTTTATCAATGCAAGTTATGACTTGACATATTTCGAGTCGACTAGTAGGTTGAGCGTTCATTGTTTGAAACACACGAGAGTGTGAGATGGGTGGGCATTATTCACAATTAAAGGGGTTGGTTGGAGAGCGATCGAGTACATCTTTTACTCGCCAGATAAATGAGAATTGAGTGTGTGAGAAATAGTCTTGAATTCTATATGCTCTTGTGGTTTGCTCTATTTGACAATTGTCGGGGAAGAAGGGTGATTAGATGAATAAGATTGATTGATGTTGAAGCATGTTCATTAGATTTGCCTTGAATCGTTTGTGCTTGATTTGATTATTGGGGTGAGGCATGTTTTATATGTACATTGATGAGCTCTTTTCTTAGGGACAAGCAAAGGTTTGGCTTGGGGGAGTTTGATATGTCCATTTTATATAGTAATTTACCCCCGTCCCTTGGTCATAATTAGTAGTGTTTTTGGCTCTTTCGAGCCACTTTTATTACTAATTTGTGTTTTTTAGTGTTTTCGTAGTTTTAGTTGTATTTTACAGGAAATTGCACTCTTGGAGCACTTTCCCGGGTTTTATGGATCAACTACGGAAGGTAGAAGGACACAACCACTTTTGAAGCCCAGGATCGGTGAGAGCCGATGATTAAGGGCTCGGTATGAGGCACCGAGGTTATTGGATCGTTTAATCAAGACCCGATGAGAAAACTTAGATTGGGCCGAGGAATTGAGCCGAATTGAAATCCGAGCCTCGAAGAAGACTGGGCCCGATCGGGCAAGCATACGCCCGATCAGGCGGCTGCGCGCATAAGGACCCTTAAGGGAGAGGCGTGGCCGATCGGGTGAGCATAAGCTCGATCGGGCGCGGCACACCAGCAGCGGGCAAAGCAAAAAAAGGCGGGCCCGATCGGGCGGCCCTTAGCTTCACCCGATCAGGCGCATGTTTTTCTCAGAGCTGATTAGATTAGTTTTAATTTTTGTTTTAGGGAATGTTTAAGTACGAGATTTGTACGTAATTTTTGATTACCTTCTTTTTTAGACTTTCTCTCTCTACTTAGGATATTTCTCTCTCTTAAATTCTCTCTCAACTTTTGTTCTTAATTACTTCCATTAATCCAGATTTCTTTTGGTAACAATTTCTTCTCTTTTAATTTCAGCTACTTTACTTACTTCTTTGATTATGCTTTTCTTTATTTATTTGATTAGTTTAGTTATGATGATGCTTGAGTAGTTTTATTTCTAGGGTTTATGGGGATCTAATAATTGATATGAAGGGGTAATTTTGTGGTCGTTAATTATCAATGCTTGGTTAATTTCCTATTGATTGATTTAATGCTATGCAATTAGGTTTGGCTAGATTTAATTGTATGAATTTAGCAATATTAATTCGAGATTCGACAGATGAGAATTGATGTTTAGGCTTAGTTTCAATAGGTAGACTAATTTATAAATGGTTAAGTCGAGATTCGACAGATGAGATTTAATACTGGTATATTAACTCTATGATTATAATACGTAGCGAAAGCCCTTTATAATTTGATTAACCAATGCTTGATGATTGCTTATTATGATTTACCCTGGAATATTGTTTATTAGTGAACCTATTCCCTAGGTCTTTTAATATTTGATTTTCCCCTATTTTATTTCTTTCGACCTTATTCTCCGTAGTTTAGAATTTATTCACAATAATATTGGTTACTTAGATAATTTAGATTATAATAATTAATTAGGAATAGAAAGACTTGTTTCCCTGTGGAGTTCGACCCTACTTCCCTATCTAATTTAGTTAGAGGACTTAGGTAATTATTTTTGATTAGGGGATACGACTTTACCATGTCAATCATCAAAACATCACCATCACATCATCATCATATCACCATCATCATCATCATCATCACATCATCATCATCACAACATCATCAACTACAACAAGGCCACTATCCTCAATTGTCCTCCTCATGTACAAGCCACTACCCTACCATACTACCCTCCTATGTACACTTCAACCAACCCTAAAGGAACATCCTCCCCTACACTAGTCTTTTGCACGTCCCTAGCAAAAGTTAAAAATGAGAAATTTCGGGGGGGGGGGGGGGGAGGTAAGGGAATCCTCATCTCGGGTCCCTATTTCCTTCCTCCCTAGGGGGGTTATCAAAATCAAACGTGGAAGTTTCCATGAATGGGTAAAAAGGCTGGTTGAAATGCTCATAGGGCCACCCTTGGTCACCCCAACCACCATCAAAAGGGTTTGGGGTGGATGTAGATGCCGGGTCATAGGTCGGATAGGATTACATCCACCCGGGCGATAAGGATCGTAAGGTGGGGTGCCAATACGTTGAGAAGGGTCGATGGGACCTTCCCAATAAGGGTAGACATTGGGTGTAAGGTTGTTAGGGTCATAGGGGTCCCAATGAGGAACCGAACCCTCTTGAGGAGGGTGGTAGGGGTAGTTAACATAGGGCGCTTGGATGCCCGCTTGTACAAGATTATCATAATTCATCCTCCCGTAGTACCCCCGTTGCTCAATGGAAGCTTGGTTATTACGGCGGATATCCTAGAGGGTACTACGGAGGTCATTCATATCAAAAGGAGGAAATGAGGAAGAGGAAGATGCCTCACCTCCCCCGCTAAGGGGGGGGGGGACGGTTTGCTCCTGGCGGTTGATCGGTAGAGGATGAGGAACTGCACCCTGGGCTCGGGTTCTTCTCAATTCGTCAGGGATGTGATGGCGGGGGATCTTCCATTTAAGAGGAGTGGAGTGGTCCACCGTAGTGAGAGAGGGTTCCGGAAGGACACACCATTTAACCTCTTTATCCACTAAACACCTAGTTTACGTCGAACCACCTAGTTTTTCAAAAAAAAAAATGCTCATTTTGCAACAAAATATGCACAAACACCCTTCTTCAAAACACACTAAACACCATACCATCATGCTAAGGCAAAGCATACCAAAAATTCCAACACAATCAAAACTCAAAAGTCTAACAATCCAACATTGTAGATAGGAAAATAACAAAGCATCAAGAAAAGAAGAGAGTAAAAAGGGTTAGAGACTCGGGTTGCCTATCGGAAGCGCTTTTGGTTTACGCCATTAGCTCGATGTTCCTTGAATCAATCAAGGAGGGTCAAATTGATGATGCACATCAAGAAGAGTCACAAAAATTGGTTCATCACTTGGGAATCCTTCGTAGTAGGGCTTGAGCCAGTGACCGTTCACTTTGAATGGAGTATGCCCGTCTTGGGAAATCTCATAAGCGCCATATGGGAACACCTCTGTGATAATGTACGGCCCACTCCACCTTGACCTAAGGTTGCCCAGGAAAAGCTTCAAAAGGGAGTTGAATAGGAGGACTTTTTAGCCTTTGACAAATTCCTTCTTGACAATTTAAGCATCGTGCCAAGCCTTAGTCCGTGCCTTGTACATGCTTGCGCTATCGTAAGCATTCATCCTCAACTCCTCTAACTCATGTAGCTCGAGAAGCCTTTGTTCACCCGCACTATGGAGGTCAAAGTTGATTTTCTTGATCGCCCAAGGGGTTTGATGCACCATCTCTACGGGAAAGTGACAATTTTTTCCCATAAACAAGCTTATAGGGAGCGGTTCCTTATTGAGTTTTGAAGGCGGTCCTATACACCAATAGAGAGTCGATGAGTTTAGAAGACCAATCCTTTCTTGTTCTAGAAACCGTCTTCTCCAAGATCACCTTGAGCTCCCTATTGGTGAATCCGCTTGACCACTCGTTTGAGGGTGGTAAGCAAGCCCCCACTTATGAGACACTCCATATCTATCAAGAAGTCGAACGAAGGTGTGGTGCTTGAAATGTGATCCCCCATCATTAATTATGGCTCTTGGAACACCAAATCTTGGGAAAATCACTTTCTTGAAAAGATCAACCACTACCTTAGAATCATTCGTAGGGGAAGCCATGACCTCCGCCCACTTAGAGACATAGTCAACGGCAACCAAAATATACTTGTTCCCATGTGAAGAGATAAAAGGGCCCATGAAATCTATAACCCACACATCAAAAACTTCAAGCTCAAGGATGGGGTTTTGCGGCATTTCATCCTTCCTAGAAATATTCCCCATCCGTTGACATCTATCACAAGTCTTAACAAAAATCCAAGCATCCTTGAATAGAGAAGGCCAAAAGAGCATAGATTATAGAACCTTTGAGGCGGTCTTTTGAGCACTCATATGCCCACCACAAGGAGAAGAGTGTCACATATGGAGAACACTTTGAACCTCGTCATTAGGGACGCATCTCCTCAACAAACCATCGACCCTTCTCTTCAACAAAATTGGATCATCCCAAATGTATCTCTTTGCCTCATGCTTGAGTCTTCGACGTTGTTGTGAAGTGAAATCCGGATGTATGGCACCACAAGCCAAATAATTCACAATATCCGCATACCATGGCTTCGACTTCACCTCAAGGACATATAGCACATCATCCCTTAGAGCATCCTCTATTGTCAAACTATCATCTTTAAACCTTACACCCCCAACCTTGAAATGTGATCCGCCACCACATTCTCGTCTCCCTTCTTGTCTCTCATCTCATAATCGAAGTCTTGGAGGACTAAAACCCATCTCAACAACCTCGGTTAGCTTTCTTCTTTCCTATCAAATATTTGAGAGCCGAGTGGTCGGTATACACAATTGTCCTAGAACCAATGAGGTAGGTTTGAAACTTCTCAAATGAGTGAATAACCGCTAGGAACTCCTTCTCGGTAGTTGTGTATTTTCGTTGGGCATCATTGAGAGTTTTAGATAAATAATGTATGACATGAAGTTTCCCATCCTTTCGTTGCCCATGAGCCGATCCAATAGCCTCGTCGCTTGCATCGCACGTGAGCTCAAATGGAAGAGACCAATCCGGACCTTGGACAATAGTAGCTGTGCAAAGGGCTTCTTTCAACCTACAAAAAGATTCTTAACTAGCATCATCAAACACAAACTCCTTATCTTGTTGCAATAGGGATGTGAGAGGCTTAGCAATCAATGAAAATTCTTTTATAAAACGCCGATAGAACCCGGCATGGCCAAGAAAGGATCTCACTTCCCTCACGTTGGTGGGGGGAGGAAGTTTCTCAATGACCTCTACCTTGGCTCTATTTACCTCAATGCCGGCATGGGAAATTTTGTGCCCAAGAACAATCCCACTTTCCACCATAAAGTGGCACTTTTCCCAATTCAACACGAGGTTGGCCTTCTCACATCTTTCTAAGCAACGAGATAAATTAGATAGACAATCTTCATAGGTGGCTCCTCCAACGGAAAAGTCATCCATGAAGACTTCTATCTCATCCTCAATCATATCACTAAAAATTGACATCATGCAACGTTGGAATGTTGCGGGGGCGTTACAAAGCTCGAAAGGCATCCTACGATACGCATAAGTACCGTAGGGGCATGTGAGAGTCGTCTTCTCATGATCCTTGGGGTCAATCGGGATTTGGAAATATACCGAGTAACCATCAAGGAGACAATAGAAGGAATGATTTGTAATCCTTTCCAACATTTGATCAATAAACGGTAGTGGAAAATTATCTTTGCATATACTTGTGTTAAGTTGGCGATAGTCAATACACATGCGCCAACCGGTAACAAGCCTTGTAGGCACTAGTTGATCATGATAATTTTTCACTACCGTCATGCCCCCTTTCTTAGGCACAACTTGTACGGGAGATAACCAATCACTATGAGAAATTGGGTAGATAATTCCCGCATCAAGAAGCTTAGCCACTTCCTTCCGCACAACCTCTTGCATGGAAGGGTTAAGCTTTCTTTGCCTTTGTCTAACGGGTTCGGCATCTCCCTCTAGATCAATTTTGTGCATGCATAAAGATGGACTTATACCTTTGATATCATCAATGGTATAACCCAAAGCTTTCTTGTGTTTTCTCAAAACATTGATCAAGAGGGAGGTTTGCTCCTTCGTTAGGTTAGAATTGACAATCACGGGGAAAGACTCATCGGAACCAGGAAATGCATACCTCAAGCCCAAAGGTAGAGGTTTCAAGTCTACCTTTGGTGCTCCCTTACCATTGGGACACTCTTCTCTTTCTTCAACTTGAAAGAGATCATGAATGTAAGGATCCTCTTCTTCCATGCTCGCATCCTTGCACTCCCTTTTGCTTTCCTCAATCAAATCCTCATAGAATTGTATGTCTTATTTGTGAGTACCTATCTTTGATTCATTCAACAACACACTTTCTAGAGGATCATTAGTAGCATGCAAGTGGGAGCGAGAAAATTCATTAAGCACAGTATCAAGAACATCTACTCTAAAGCATTCACCACTTGAGGAGGGTTGTTGCATGACACTATTCAAATCAAATTCAATGGAATCATTATCAATTTTCAAGGATATCTTACCCTCCTTCACATCGATGATAGATCTAGAAGTATCTAGAAATGGTCTACCCAAAATTATAGGAATCCTCTCATCCTCATCCATCTCTAGCACATAGAAATTCACGAGGAATGTGAACTTTCCTACCCTAAGGTGAATGTCCTCAACCTTGCCCATGGGGAACTAAATGGAACGGTCCGCTAGTTGGAGAATTATGTTAGTGGGGGAGAGGGTTCCTACACTAAGCTTTTGGTAGATGGAATAGGGCATGAGACTCACACTTGTTCCTAAATCACACAAGGCTTTATCAAACTTAATGCCATTAATAGTACAAGGGATGGAGAAGTTACCCGGATCTTTCAATTTAGTAGGAAGTTTGTTGGAAAGAATTGCACTACAATTGGTGGTCAAACTCACCGCCTCACACTCCCTTCACCCACTCAAAAGATCTTTCAAGAATTTGGAGTAGTGGGGAATTTTCTTCATAGCATCAACAAAAGGGACAGAAATATGCAAATTCTTAATGACTTCCAAAAACTTCCCAAATTGAGCATCAAGTTTAGCTCTCACAAATCGTTGTGGAAAGGGTAGCTTCTCCTCTTTAGGTTGGCGATTTAGGGGCAAGGGGGTGGCTTCTTTTTCCTTTGGCACCTCAACATCTTTTCCCTTTTCAAGACTCAATGGCTCATTGGTTCTCTCACCCTCATTCTCTAACTCCACCTCCTTTTGGGGTTCTTCCTCAACTAAAGGGTCACTCCCTACTACCTTCCCACTCTTAGTTGTCACGACATACAAAGGTTTTGGGTTGACTCCTTGACTTGGAATGGTAGAAGACGAAGAATAAGAAGAAGAAAGGAGAAGATGAAATAGATGCAAGTTGAGCAATTTGGGTTTCAAGCATTTTCATTTGAGCATTAGTTCGCTTTTTATCCTCTTCATGCATTTTCATTATAGCATCTAACTTAGCCATCACGGGATCAATTGGAGGGGCTTCAAGCTGAAGAGGTTGTTGAGGTGGAGGAATTTGGGGTTGATGGAAACCTGGAGGCCTATTAGTTTGGGCATAGTTAGAAACATATTGACCCCTATTGCCTCCGGTGCCTTGGTTGGGAACTTTGCTTTGTTGATTGTTTCCCATGTTACCTTGATCACCAAAATTTTGATTTTGATGGTCATGGTATCGGGAATTAGGTTATTGGTTTTGATTACCTTACCCCCTTTGGTTAGAGTAACCTCTTCCATTGAAATTGGAAGGGCCTCCCCCACCATGGTATTGGTTATCATAACAACCACCACCTTGGTTCCAACCACGGTTTCCACCTTGATTCCAATTCCCCATTTGATTGGAGTTTGGCCTCAAGTTCCCTACATTCCCCATTCTAGGAGCAAAATTCATAGCATTAACATCTTCCACATTATCATCATGTACATGTTCATGAGGAAGAAAGGTTGAACTTTACCGTGTCACAATATTTTTGAAACTCTTTTAAGTGCTCATAAGGACTCTCAAACTTTCCACCCGAGAATTGTTTCCTCTCAATCAAAGCAATCAAATTAGGCTTGATCTCAAAATTTTTGGCTTGAGTAGTAGGAGTTAGGATCCAACTTTGTGCTCCAAAGGCTTAGGGAGCCCCAAGACGACTCAAAGGCGTATTCTCTCCCATTTTAGGACCTTCTTCACTCTTGAACTTATAGGTTGAGAAAAGGGTTGATTTTCGGACTCGATGATGAGTTAAGGCTATCTAATTCTTCACTTGAGGGTGAAGAGGGTGGAGTATCTTCTAATTCTCTTACTCCTCTCGTCGGGGTGTGAGAATTTCTACTCCTTACTCTTGCTTCTCTTCGAAGTAGGGACAAAGACCTCTCTAGCTCTGGATTGATGGGAATCAAAGATCTTGAGTGGGTTTGTCCTTTGTTCATACAACAAAGCTAAGAAGAACGTAAGCACTGACAAGTAACAAAAGTAGCAAACATTAACAAATAAAAGGTGAGATAGTCTCAAACAAGCAATGAAATAGCAATGGAAGCCGTCTCCCCGGCAACGGCGCCAATTTGATAGAGAAATCATCGCGTCGTTAGACAACTACACCTAAATCAAATACAATTTATAACACTCGACTTATCCTAATACAAGTATATGGCAAGAGGAGGGGTCGAACCATAGGGAGAAGCACATAAACACCGCATTCATCACTAGACTTTAAGCTATCTCGGGACAAAGGATAGGAATGACTAAGAGATTAAACTAAAGATAAACGAGTTAAAATCAATATAACTAAACACCAAGGGAAATGGGTAGATGTAGATGCTGCTTGATCATGCAATAACATAAAAGCAAATCAATAGTGAACTAAACTTGCATGAATATCGAAATAAGATCCAATCTAACCGCCTTCCGGGGTTAATCGGTTTCTCCTAACATAGCCTCTATGTTTCCACACTAGAACCATATATTGGGAGGAGCAATCAAAGAACAATCGATAGTAATGAACCTTAACTAAGTCAACTTCTGTTCCTTGTTAGCAAATATTCACCTTTAATCGACCAACAATGTGCACTTGAAAAAAGATCAAAGAATATCAAACATGCAAAGATTTTAATCACAATTAACTTAATCCCAATATTATAAGCATTAACAATTAGCAACTACACCATCCCCACACCCTTGGCTAAGTGACTACTCACAAATCATGTTAAAAACAATATCAATCACCAAATCAATAAGAATTAGCATGATTAATAAGCAAAGAAGGAAAATCAAAGTATACAAGCAAAAGAAGACTAAACAAGCTTCTTCTTCAAAATCCAAGTTCATCAATGAAGAAATCCACACTTTCTCTCTCTACCAAATGAAGACTAATAGTGTTTCTCTCTCCTGATTAAACTAAAAATGCAGAAAATTAAAACTAAGTTAATCTAATTACATCAAAGCGTTCTCAAAATGGGACTTATATAGTCCATACACAGCCAGCTGAAATAAAGGAGTGGTCCAACCGAACACTGGGAAGTTCGGCCAACTACAGGGTAGGTTCGGCCGAACCATGGGTAGGTTCAGTCGAACCTCCCTGATCCTGGTCTGGTCGAACTTCTGAGGTTCGACCACTCCTAAAAAAGTGCCAAAATGCAAATTGACTCTGCCTCGACGTTCGGCCACACCTTCAGGAGGTTCGGCCGAACCTCTCCTAAATCTTCCTTCCTTCAGTTTTCCTTGAGCTTAGCTTCCTCCTCTTGAAAACGCCGGTGGTTCCTACAAAGCATAAGCATGGAAATTAAAGTAAAGAGTAGGAAAAGGGGCAAAATCTAGGAAAGAAGATGCATAAAGGAAAAAGGAACTAAGTGCAAAGAAAAGGATGCAAAAAAGCCGCAAATGTGGGAAAATGACCATCAAAATGAACCTTAATCGTGGCATAAATGCCACTCATCAAGTGGTTAGCTAGAGATATATATGAGTGGGAAATGACATTGTATGCTAAATTAATTCTAGAAAATTTCTCTTCACTAATTTGACCAATACTCCATCCCCTTGTTATTGTCCCCATTGCAATTCATGTGATTATGATGCCTCTTCTTAATCTTACAATAACTCTTTCATGCATGTTCCGAATCCCTCTCCCAAGTATAAAGTGCATATTATTGTAAAATCTAGTGCCTTACCATACATTTATGATGATGATGAAGGGTGGATTAAGAATGGAAATTTTCAAGAGAGCGTTTATGAATTAATAGGTATTCAAGATGAGAATAAGGTGCATATGATAAATATTTTTGAGGATGATGAGTCATTATGTGATGAATTATTGGTTAAGGAATCATTAGATATAAAAATTCAAGCTAAAGACTCTTGTGTTGAAAAGCTTTTAGAAGAACAGGAGATTATAGGTGCAATCAACCATGAATGAGCCAACATTACCTTCTCCTTATGTTCCATTTATTGGGAGTCTTAATCTTGTGAATTCATCCTCTTTGCTATGTGTAGACACCCATTTGTGTCTCCCCAAAACCAAACCCGGTGATGAGTACCTTCGCGTCGAATCATAATCGAATGAAGTGAAAGTGTGGAAAGTCTAGCGTTGCGGATAGTTTTAATTTCTTTTCTCTTCTCTCTATTTTTGAAAACTTATTTTAAGAAAACAGCCAATACAGTTTGGTTGGTCCATGATATGGGTCCAATAAAAGTTTAGTTGGACGGGGCTTGACAAGAGCTTTCCAACGATATATTATAAGCCCAATTCCGATGAATATTGAGGAAGTTATGGCCAATTTACTAAACTGGAACCGGTTTGAGCCTTGTGTACGGCCCAATGATCTAGGGGAGGGCCTTATATGATTTATCATTCCTAATGCAATTAGGAATGGTTTTAGTCTTCTAGATTCTTCTAGAAGGTTCTTTTCATTCCTAATTCAATTAGCATTGATAAATTGACTTTTGTTGACTTTTCAAAGTTTTAATTAAAATCTAATAGCATTTTCGAGGAAAATATACGATTTTATCCTCCAGTATGGCAAACTTATCTGATTTTCGAAAACGCGTTAAAACCAGGCTTGGCGCCTGACTCCAGGCTTTGGCGCCTGGAACCAGGCCTGGCGCCTGGTGCTAGCCATTGGCGCCTGGCGCTAGTGTTGGTGCCTGGCGCCAGTTAGCCAGGGTTTGCGCCAGCTCTGTTTTTTGTGCGTCAGACTCTGTTTTGTTTATTTTATCTTTTTGGCTGATTTTCTCTATAAATAACGTATTAAAAACTCCGTTTTCATTCATCAATTCTCACGAATTTTCATCAACAATCAGTTTTCATTCGCAATCTTTAATTCTCTAGTTCTCTCTTAATTCATTCATCTCTCTCTCTAAACTAGTCTTTTACATACAAAATTCTGCATTCATTAGATCTAGAAACACCTAGCCATATTCGAAGTTGCCATCGCCCTAGACGTGAAAGGTTTAATTTCTAAGGGTTTGGTCCCAAATCTCTATTTCAATTATTTAATTTAATTGTTGTTTATTATTTTCCTTGAAGTTACTAATCTTTGTATTTTGTTTTTAGAAAGAGGTACGAGGCATCAAAGTAAGTGCTTTAATTGATTAATTGATGTTATGATGTAGAAATCATGTTTATATCGTTATTATGATATTCCTAGTATCATGTCTAGGGTATTTTTAATATTAAATATGCTTATTATGATTCCTGCGACGCCTTTTATTCTCTTCCTAATATTTATGATTGTTAGTATCATGTTAGGGTTAAAGATTTGATTTTTATTGTTTAGTGACATGCTAGGGTTTATTATTAATCTTGTTAGTATCATGCCTAGGATCTTGCTATTTTTATTATGCTTTAATATTAACATGAACATGATTATGATTATAATTGTTATAATTTATGATGATTATGAATATTATTATTATTATTTTGATGATGATTATTTTATTATGATTATAATTGTTATTTTTATTATTATTATTATGTTGCTTGATATATTCATTGTTATTGCTTGATCACACCTTTTATTGCATGTTTAAAGGGAATTGGTACTTGTAATCACGATTAATAAGATAATTAATAATCTTGTTAGAGTTAATTTGATTATAATTTTAAGTGATCGGCAATAATAGATTTATGTGTACATTATATTCAAACAACATAGATAAATAGGTTTAGGGTTAATCCTAATGATTTCATGTTAATTAGAAAGCGCACATGAATACGATCAGAATAAAGTAGAGGCCTATTATTAGGGCAGGTTCAATCTCTTTTAGGTTGGATTTGTACCATCATCCCCAAACCCTTATTTGGTTCTAGACCTTATGGAGTTGACGATCTCTTGGATCGTTAAGGGGTGTAACCTTCATCCTATGAACGGATTACAAGTTCCTAAAACTTGTTGGCGACTCTTTTGCTCTATCTTCTTCCCTTTTAGACGCCACCGTACTTTAGTGTATGATCACAGTGGGGTTCAAGCTAGGGGTTTAATGCTTGAAATATATTTCCTACAGTTTTTGGCGACTCCGCTGGGGAAGATTTCTATTTTAATTCCTGAATTTGTTTCGGCAATGATTTATAATGAGTGGATGAGACCCGAAAAGTTCTAAGTATTTCATGTGCGTAATTTTGATTAACATTATTGTTATATGCATAAAAAAGACTCATTGGAAAGACAATCCGTAATGAGTTAAAAACATAGGATTTTACACGTAGGAAATTTGAGAAATATCTTTCACAACTAGGACCGAAATAACACCGCGCGAAACTGGAAAATTTGATCGAGCACAGAAAGCTGCTGAGGCATGTGGGAAGTAGCGTTAGGGGCCAGAGCTTGGCGCCAGCATTTTAGTTGTAGCGCCAGACGCCAATATTGGCGCCAGGCGCTATAGTTAAAAGCTGGCGCCAGTCTCTGTTTCCTGGCGCCAATTTCCCCCAATACCGAGCCAGAAATATGCGTTCTAATTTCAATCAGTTTTTCGTATTGTTTGTTCGATCCTACTTCTTGATTGATATTTTTCTCACTTTTCTGAAACCCATATGTGTTCTACATATGGACATAACCCTTTGGGAATTCATGCTCCATCTACCCGATTGAACGCTCCGTGCAACAAAGGGTACATCCGAGATTGTTGAATTCACCAAACCATGGAAGCGAGTTTTTTCTAAACTTGCGGTGTCCCAGCCACTCGCGCCAACCCTTCACGGTTAGGCTTTCACGTGGTGCATCCAGACAATTAACCATGGACCCTCTATTGACTAAAACATATCCCGAACTTTAGAGAACTAGAGCCATGGTTAGGTTGCAAACGCATTGCATCATATTGTGCCTACTTGACTAATTGTGCATTATTTGTTGTGCATGTATATTCTATGTTTCTCTTAACCGTTTGTTGACTTGTGTTGAGACTAAATAAATTAATGACATAAAGAACTTTGCCTAATTAATTAATTAATTTGAGTCAATAAAGTCTAATATTTTAATCGGAATTGACCTAGTACGACTTTAGGCACACCCTAATTGACTAATAACACCGAAAACAATCCCAGATCGAAGCTCCAATATTGGCGCCAAGATCTGAGTTGTAGCGCCACACTATGGAGTGTAGCGCCTGACAACAGTTTTGTCGTTTGGCGCCAAGCTCCACGGTGCGACGCTAGTCTTGTCGTTTGGCCGACAGTTCGGATTATTGGTCGAGTCATCACCTAGAGTCTAATTAATCAGTTTTCAAACTAATTCGGTTAAATTTTACTGTCAATAGTACTTATCTGAGTTGATGATCGAGTTTAGGCACTAAGTCCCATGGTCTTACAGAAGAGTCCAAGCATGTTACTTACACTCAACGCACACACCAATACACATACTTTGACCATATTTAAGAGAGTCTTGTGTGCGCGTTTTTTCCGTCATTTTTTTTAGGGGGTAAGTCGGATATTAATCCTCCAATAAAAAAACTATACTTAGTTCCCTAAAAATATGTACATTATTTTTGCCAAAAATATGCACCCTTTTCTTTCTTTTTTTTTTCTTCCTTAAAATAAACTGTAAAGTCAAGTTGATTCGAGTCAAGTAATTAAAACGCAAAATGGTTTAATTTACAGCGTGTGGTCAAGAAAGGAAGGACGGTTAATCAAAGACAACCTCTTCGTACAAGTCCAACTTTTCGACAAACCCAAAGCTCGTAAGAGGAAAGCTAAGACTATAATGGCAACACAAGAAGAAGTCAATGATCTTAAGAACCAACTGGCTACCGTGACTGAGACACTGAAGCTTCTCGCACTCAAGATCGATGATCCCGTGAAGCAACAACAGATGGACCTCATGCAAGAAAGTCTAAGCAAGTTGTCTAGCGACTACAAGTTTCAAGAGCTTACATCACAAGGGGTCTCGGTGGAAAAAGATCTTCTTCCGCAGAAGTTCAATGCCAATGACATCCCAAAATTCAGAGCAACTGACAACCCTTACTTTCATTTAAGAGCATTCGAAACAATAATGAGTATTAAGGGTATCGATAAGAAGGTTTTCCTCTCTCTGTTCTCACTATCTCTCGAGACCGTTTGCAAACAATGGTTCTTTTCTCTCGAGAAAGAAAAGACCTCTATCTGGGAGTCCATAGAAAACGCTTTCGTTGATAGGTACAAGTGCAACATTCAAGCCGAGACTGACCATAGGGAACTTGAAATCCTCAAGCAGAAAGAGAATGAAGGCTTCACCTCTTTCTTTAACAAATGGAGAGAAACCTCAGCTAAGATGATTGAGGTGCCAAGTGAAAAAGAGTCTGTGAGGCTATTTATCAAAAATCTTCAAGAAAAATATTCCAAGCATCTCAAGTATCAAAATAATCTCCATACCTTCAAAGCCGTTTATGACATTGGGATCAATATTGAAGATGACTTGGCAAAGTTAAAAGCTGCCAACAATAACTCCAACAGTGGCTGGAAAGGAAAGAAGAACGACAATCCTTCTTCTTCCAAAACCGCACACTCAAACAACGTTAGCACTTTTAATTTAGGGGAAGTCCTTGCTATGAACAATCAAAGACAGAAGAAACCATTTAGGAGGAACTTCACTCTTATTGGCATGAGTTATGACACCGCATTTGATCTATTAAATGCAAAAGGTCTTATAACTCCTATTAGACCATTTGGGGACCCACCAGTTGAGAAGAGGTCGGCTAATTGGAACCCCAATGCACACTACAAGTATCACCAAGGTAGGGTCCATCTCGCCGAAAATTGTTGGAAGCTTAAGGAAGCTATCCAAGACTTAATCGACAACAACAAGCTGCCGTTGCCCCCTGCCAGTAAGAAGCCAAGCATTGACAATGCACCACTCGCTAATACCCTGGCTATCTGTGATGAGGAAAACGAGGTTGACCCCTCATCTTTCGTTAGACCTATCAAAGAAATCCATGCCGCAGAAAAAGAAGAAGAAATCTTTTTCGATGTCAAGGATAACCTTCCTGAACTGGCAAGTAAGGAAGATATACAATTGCTCACACTGTCTATGATGGAGGTATCGCATCTATTACGTGAAACTCTCAAGGTTATAAAGGAATCCCAAAAGAAACGTGATGAGTGAAGGTTCAATGGGCACTCAAGAGGGGTGGGTGAATTGAGTGTTAAGTAATCGTTAGCGATTTTTTCTTCTTTTTGGATTATGTGTAAGGAACCAGTTGTGCTGGTTCCCTTATGCAGCGGAATAAAACAAAGCAACAAAGAACACCACAGATTTAACGAGGTTCAGCCAACTCTGGCCTACGTCCTCCTATCCTAAGTCCTTTATTAATCTACTCCGAAAAATAAAGACAAAGAACACTCTACTGTTTCCCTACTCCGGGAACCAGTAAACCCCACACTCTACTCCGAATGTGCTCTAAACTTACCCTCGTAAGTTCCTAGTGTGTTTGAACTCACAAACACTCACCAAGTCTTCAACCCCTCTGTCAAAGACTTAATACAAGATCAAGAACTCTCTAATGATCTAACTCTCAAAAGTCAAATAGAGAAAAACGTTAAAACACTATTATGCTCTTGTATATCACTTAATAATTGAATTAGTGCTTTTAGCTCTCAAAAATAAAACTCTATTAAAATGCGTGAGAGTCGTATCTGATTATTCAGAATAAGATGTGTTTTTATAGGTTAGTTAGCTAAACCCTAGTTACCTTAAATCATGCATATAAGATATATACGATTTATGGTAAGTATTTATCTTAATTGATTTGATCACAAGATGAAATCAATTTAAGATAAAATACTTCCTAGTTTTTAGCTAACAAAAAATATCATCTTATTCTTAGCTGCTTGGATATATTTTAAATCAATATTTTTCGGAAAATATCTTTTTATAAAATCTTTGTAAAAACGGAAGCTTGAATAATCTGTTCAGTTAACCTGGTTCCCTGGCCTGGTTCCCTGAACTGAATATGTTATGAAATTTGTTCCAAACCTTGTACCAAATTTCATAACGATATTTAATATACTAAAAGCACTTTATATACTCAATTATATAAGTTATACTACGGAGCATTTACATGAAGTTCCTAAATAACTCTTTGAGTGTAGTCTTCCTTCATGCATTCGTTAAGTCTTGAAAGCTTCCATGAATGAACTCAATTATTGACCAAAGGACCTTCCTTTAAGTTGATCGAAAATCCTTTCAAGCTTCCAGTCTTAGAAATCAACTTAGATACTGCACATTCAACAAAGTTAATGTACAATCCTAAATAAGTAACTGCCTTTCATAAAAGCAGTTTGAGAAAACAGTTTATACTGGTTTCCTACCAGTGCATAGCTCATTCATCATCTAACTGTTCCCTGTATAAAGATAAGTTAGTTCAACAAATATCTCATATAAGTAATAACTTATCTAGGGAAACAGTGTTCTATTTTAGCTGGTTTCCCCAACTATATTGAACACTTTCAAAGACCTGTTTCCCTTAGCTGTTTGTCATCATTCAAAACTATCAATCAAAACCTAAAGGACTCAACAAATTCCCCCTTTTTGATGATGACAAACATTTGAAGTTTCTGCACCTGTGAACATACTCAAAAGAAAGTAGTCAAAAACTTCAAGGACTCAAGACTCAATGGAACAAGTCAGTTAAGCCAACTGGTTCCCTAAACAGAAACAGAAAATAAAATAAAGTCAAAGTAAAAGTAAAAAGACTCAAAAGCGACTCAATCTAAACTAGTAAAGACTATAGGCTTCAACTTCAACTATTTTCCCCCTTTTGGCATCATTAAAAAGATATGCAAAAGTAGCCTCTCATGCATAAAGGAACGTGCTAAACCATCCAATGGCATCAACCATTATACAAATAAAGTGCTGCAAAAGAAGGTTAGATTAGTCAAAGTAAAGCCATGCCAACAATAAAGATCATAGTTTAATACAAACCATCAAAAGTAAACGATAGAGCCCAAATCCATATCAAAACAAATTCATGGATTGGGAGGAATAAAAACAGTCCAACAGAATCAGTTATTCAGAATATAATATAATAAAGGTAGGCTAAATGAAAAAGAAAACAGATTCAATCATCATCATCATTTTCATCTTCTTCTTCCTCTTCTTCAGTGTCAGCCTCCTCAACTGCTTCATCCTGGTTCTCCTCCTCTTCATTGTCATCTTCCTGCTGGTCTGTTTGTTGGTCCTCCTCAACTTGTTCCTTCTCAATTCTAGAACTACCAGCAACCTGTTTCTCTAACTTGCTCATCCTCATAATAAACGAAGTAGATAAACTTTCCACTAAGGTCACTAACTTGCTAAGCTGATCCCCTACAACACTCATCTTCTCTTCCTGACTCTCCAGCCTCTTAAGAATAACCTTCTGACCTGCTGGTTCCTCTGCCTTCTGTTTCTTCTTGGCAGGCTTAGGAGTCTCTACTGGTTCCTCCTCCCTAAACTTCAACACCCCAGCACTTATGATCAACCCCTTTTGTTTCAGAATACCTTTGGTAAACACTATTACAGGAGCAGTTGATCCACTAAGAGAAACATTATTCTCTTTAAGAAGCTTAGTTATGTAAGAACCATAAGGAAGAGAATGGTGGGAGGAATTATAGCAATTCATCATATGGTTTATCATTAGGGAAGGGAGATTTATCTTAATCTTATTCATCAGAAAATATATAAGCACCATTTCCATGATGCGCACAAAACCCCTACCTTGTGCTCGAGGAATAATCATCTTGTTACACAGAGAATGAAGAACCAACATCACTGGTTCCTTCAAGCTACCAGTTTTAAAAGTTCCAGCTTTCTTTGGAACATTCCCTCCAAACACAAAGTCATGCACTTCATCTGGACTGACCCCAATAAGTGTGAGCCATCCATCTCCAGAATACTCATCAAAACCATCTCTGGGTATATTCAACAACCCAGCCAAACTTGCAACAGACACATTTACTTCAACATCATTCACAGCTGAACCTAACGACCTATCCAACATTTGTTTCAAATTTACATAAAACTTTCTAACACCATCAATATTAGCATCACAGACATCAAACAAAGCCATCCAACCTTGATATTCTAACAACTCTTTCACATCACTTAAGGCACTTTCATCAAAATAACCAACTTCTGTTTTACAACCAGATAGCACAACCCTAGAACCTAAATCAGTCATACCAACAGATGGAGATTCTACTGACATACCTCTTGTAGACTTCCGTGCTGTTCTCTTTCGTTTGGAACCAGCAGAGTCCATCGACTGTTCCTCCACTACTACTTCGCCAATGTTTTTCAGGGAAGACCTAGTCACTCTGCTGTGAACCAAGGGTTTTGAAGTCCCCTTTTTCTGCCCAATAATCTGTATCCGCTTCTTCACTTCTAACTTCCTCCTCTTCCCTTTCTCCAACAGTATTGAAGAATTCTTCAGCGCTTTTGGGCTGGTCCCCCTGAGATGAGGCAGGTTCTTTGATGATGGAATCATCAGCCTCAGGGGTTTTGGGTAAAGGTGCATTTTTGGGAGGTGGAGGTGAGGGAGATTTAGAAGATGGAGATTGAGTTGGTGATGGGTTCTTTGTGGTAGTAGGAGGTGAATTGCTCGATAAAGTCGGAGCAAGGTTAGTTTCATTGATGGTGGTCTCCTTCAATTGAGTGGACTCACTTGCTTGAGTCTTCTCCTTTCCTTTCTTAGCTGAAGCCTTGGCTGATTTCCTTACCATTGTAGCAAACAAGCTTCAAAATTTAGTAGGAATTTGAGAGAGATGAAAACGGAGTGAACAGTGATTAGGGTACCACTTTTGAACGAGAGAGAGGATGAATTCAATGATGATGTGATGTGAAACTGTATCAATGTGTTAGTGTGTATTTATATTAATTGCACAACATATGAATTCCAAAAACTAGCCGGTTGAGAATCAAGATAAACGGAAAAGATAATTTCAAAAATTGAAAATTTAAAATATGGTAATTATCTTTTTACCAAAAAAAATCAACCAACTATAAATTAGGCAATTAAATATATTTGCCTCTTTGTAGGATAAGAATAACTGAAATAAGATAATTCTTTGCAAGAAGAAATTATCTTATAGTAATCTTCCAAAAATAAAATATTTTCGGATGACATATCAGAGCTGAACTGCTGTTTCCTCTTGCTGGTACCTGTACTGAACCAGTCATTCTATTCTCAGCATGTTTCAAAATAACTTCTCCTGTTCTTATACAACAATAATCCACTTAGGTTATTTACACAATATTTGTAAGTAAGCAACATAGTTATATACACAATCAGTACAAAAGCATACCTATTCTAGCCAATCATTGAAGGAAATAATTAAAGCCAACTCCTAAAATCTAACTAGACCTAAAAGGACTCTTAACCTACAAAAGGACTCTCTACATAAAGGCTTTGTGAAGATATCAGCTATTTGATCTTCACTTTTACAAAACAACATCTCCACCAATCCTTTTTCCACATTGTCTCTTAGAAAATGGTGTCTTATCTCAATGTGTTTGGTCTTGGAGTGTTGCACGGGGTTCTTTGAAATATTGATTGCACTAGTGTTATCACAAAAAATAGGAACACTTTTATAAATAACACCAAAATCTTTCAGCTGGTTCCTTATCCACAGTAGCTGGGAACAGCATGAAGCTGCAGCTATATATTCTGACTCTGCTGTGGATAGGGCCACTGAATTTTGCTTTTTAGAACCCCATGATATAAGACAAGAGCCAAGGAAGTGTGCCATACCTGATGTGCTCTTTCTATCAACTAGGAAACCAGCATAATCTGCATCTGTATATCCAATGAGATCAATGGTACTGCCTTTAGGGTACCACAAAAACAGATCTGCTGTTCCCACAAGATACCTAAGTATCCTTCTAACAGCCTTCAAGTGAGATTCCTTTGGATTGCTTTGAAACCTAGCACACAAACCAACAGAAAACACAATGTCAGGTCTACTAGCTGTTAGGTAAAGTAGAGAACCAATCATTCCTCTATAAAGCGTAGCTTCAACATTTTTTCCCTTAAGATCAGCATCCAACTTTGTGGATGTGGGAACAGGTGTATCATAAGCTTTGCTGTTCTCCATGCCAAACTTTTTCAGCAGCTCTTTTAAGTACTTTTGTTGATGAATCATTATACCATCATTTGTTTGCTTAATCTGCAGCCCTAGGAAGAACCCTAGTTCTCCCATCATACTCATTTCGAATTCACTCTGCATAAGATTTGCAAATTCATCACACAAAGTTTGATTAGTAGCACCAAATAAAATATCATCAACATAAATTTGTACTACAATCAAGTGTTTCCCCCTGGTTTTTATGAACAAGGTCTTGTCTACTGTTCCCCTCTTGTAATCATTTGCCATCAAGAAATTGGACAGTCTTTCATGCCAAGCCCTTGGAGCTTGTTTTAAGCCATATAATGCTTTATCCAACTTGTATACATGCTGGGGAAACAGTGCATCTTCAAAACCAGGTGGCTGCTCCACATATACTTCTTCCTTCAAATAGCCATTAAGGAAGGCAGTCTTCACATCCATCTGAAACAGCTTAAAATTCATGTGAGCAGCATAAGCAATTAAAATCCTAATAGCCTCTAGCCTAGCTACTGGTGCAAACGTCTCATCATAGTCAATTCCTTCTTGTTGATTGTACCCTTGCACCACTAACCTTGCTTTGTTTCTGACTATAGTACCAAGGTCATCTAACTTGTTTCTAAAGACCCATCTAGTACCAATGACTGATCTTTCCTTTGGACGGGGAACCAGGTGTCAAACTTGGTTCCTCTGAAACTGATTTAGCTCATCTTGCATAGCTAGTACCTAATCAGGATCAGTCAATGCCATTTTATAGTCAGTAGGCTCTACATTAGACAGGAAAGAATAGAAGGCACAAAAGTTTTGAAAAACACTTCTTCTCGTTTGAATCCCCTTATTTATATCACTAATTATTTGATCAGTGGGATGAGAAGATTCATATCTAAAACTTTTGAAATTAAGATTGTTTTGTGCTTTCTCATTAAGTTGGGAACCAGCATGTTCATGAATCTCTTCTTCTTCTGAGGAGCCAGGAGGATTCACATTCATGCTGTTTCCTCTATCATTACTTACCTCAGGTTCAGGGGTGGTACCTTCTTCTGTTCCCCCTGAACTCATTACCTGTCTATTATTTGAGGAACCATCAGGACTTGGTTCCCCTTCAGAGTCCTCATTATCTTCATTTTCTTCTCTAGGCACTTCATCATTATCATCTGGTGGAGTATTTGGTAGGCCTAGATCTGCTTGCACTTCATCTGTGGGACCAGTATACTGGTTCCCCGTGAAATCCATCAATCCAATCACTTCATCAGGTTGTACCTGCGCAATCTCAGAAGACATGTTAAATTCATCAAAAATGACATGGACACTCTCCTCAACACAAAGAGTCCTTTTATTGAAGACTCTATATGCTTTGCTGTGAGAAGAGTATCCAAGAAAGATTCCCTCATCACTTCTAGGATCAAACTTATCAAGTTGATTCTTCCCATTATTATGCACATAACATTTACATCCAAAGACACGAAAGTATGTGATGTTGGGCTTTCGACCTTTAAGAAGTTCATAGGGAGTCTTATTTAACTTTGGTCTAATGAGACCTCTATTCAATATATAGCAAGCAGTGTCAACAGCTTCTCCCCAAAAACTCTTTGGGAGACCACTCTCAATGAGCATCGTCCTCGCCATCTCCTCAAGAGTTCTATTCTTCCTTTCTACAACACCATTTTGTTGAGGTGTTCTAGGGGCTGAGAAGTTGTGATTAACTCCATGTTCCCTACAATAATCAATAAAGTTAGCATTATCAAATTCAGTACCATGGTCTGATCTTACCGAGACCAGCTTGTGGGTGAGCTGGTTCTCCACTTGTTTCACCAATGTTACCCATTCTTCAAACGTTTCATCCTTTGTGTGTAACATCATTACCCAAGTGTACCTGGAATAATCATCAACCATAACACAGACATATCTATGACCTCTTCGACTTTGTACTCTCATGGGACCACACAAGTCAATGTGTACAAGTTCGAAGGGTCTGCTGGTACTCAAAACAGTTTTAGGCTTAAAAGAGATTTTGACCTGTTTCCCCCTTACACATTCAGAACAAACTTTATCAGCTTCATACTTAATGTTAGGAAGACCTACCACTAAGTCATGTGCTTTAAGTTTGTTTAGAAGTGTTAGGCTAGCATGTCCAAACCTCTTATGCCAAATCCATTGATTATTGTCAGAAACAGCTCTCAAACAGATGGACTTGTCTTGAGGGATTTTATCTAAGAAGGTGATGTAGACATCATGCTTCCTGGTTCCCTCACATACAAGTTCTCCTGTTTGTGAGTTAACTATGTGACATAGGTTGGCTTGAAACTCAACTCTATTACCTTTGTCACATAATTGAGAAATACTCAAGAGATTATGTTGCAAGCCTTCAACATAATAAACATCATTTATTGCGTTAGAAAGTGTCTTACCAACCTTACCTAAACCAGTGATGGTTCCCTTGCTGTTATCCCCAAAGGTGGCACTTCCTCCATCAAAGGCCACTAGTGAAAGGAATTGATCTTTATCCCCGGACATGTGTCTTGAGCAACCACTGTCCAAATACCAATAGGTGTCTCCCTTCACTCTAGCCTGCAAGAGTAAATCAAACATTAGTTTTAGGAACCCAAACACACTTGGGTCCCTTTTCAACAACATTAACATCTTGTTGATCCTTTCTTCTCCACACATACATTACACTCTTGCTGTTCTTATTAGCACTAATTTTCTTACTGGACATTCATGTATCTTATGTCCATTCTTACCACAATGAAAACACACGTGCATCTCTTTAGTCATGACATACTTACCTCGTTGATATTCTTTGATCCAGGTGGTTTCTCTGGGAGACTAGTTAGTCCTGGTTCTCTGTCTAGTATAACCAAGACCAAATTTTCCTTTGTTTCCTCCTGATGAAGTCAGATGGTCCAAGGTTCTTTGTGCATTCAGTAGCTTATCCACATGTCTATGACTGTCATGCAATTCCCTTTCTTTTGTTTCAAGTGTCTTAACTAACAACTCGTTTTTCTCTTTCAAAAACTCAAAGTTACTTTTTAAAGTTGCAAGTTGTAAGTTAAGATCTAAAACCATAGGGTCATTAGACATGTCAATAACTACTGATTGCTTTTCACTTTTTAGTTGATTAAATTCAGCATGTAACTTACAGATAGTACTTTCATATTCATTAATCATACTGCTGACTTCAATGCTGGTTCCAGTAGGAGAACCAAGGGGCTGAACAGCTTTAAGTGAAGCAATTTCTTTGTGAGAATTTTCTAAGTTGAAAGCCAATGTTTCAAAGGCCTTCAACAGAGAAGTTCTATTGCAAGAATTTGCTTTACTTATGACTGTTGAAAAATCAAGGACTTCACTAGTAGTTGATAAGTCTCTGGGGAACCAGGAGATCAAATCTTCTTCACCATCACTCGGATAGTCAAGTTCAGAAGATCTTGCCCTTCCTAGTTCTACCTTGCACTTGTCCAATTCAACTTCTAGTTCAGCAACTTGATTTTTCAAGTTATGGCAAACCATCTCTAGGTGATCACAACTAGCAATAGCAATTTTACATTCATTACGTTTTTCTTTTAATTCTCTTTTGCCAGTTATATAAGTTTCACCTAATTTATAGCATTCATCCAATAAAGAATCTATACAAGCGAGCATATTTTCTCTATCATATTCATGCATATCTATTCTAATTTGTTCAAGGTTTACCTTATGTTTTTGTAGTACATCCTTCTTAGCCATCAAGCATTTCTTGAATGTACTGGTTCTCCCTCTGGTTCCCGGACCAGTGCTGTTCTCCTTGATGTTTGTGAAAGCAGTTAAGCAAACATCAGAACTAGGTGTATCTTCCTCTTCATCAGATCCTGAGTCAGATTCTCCCCACATAGATGCTATCATGGCATTCTTGAAAGCCCTCTTATCTCCAGATTGAGATTGCTTGTCCTTCCATTTTGGACAATCACGAATGATGTGTCCTTTCTCACCACACTTGAAGCAACCTGAAGGTGAGGAAGAGTTAGATTTTTTTGTATTTTTGAAATTCTTACCTTTGAAATTCCTCTTTTGATCACGAAGAGATCTTTCAAATCTTTTTGCAATCATGCTGATCTCATCTTCTTCTTCTTCTACTGTTCCCTTCACTGCCATGCCTCCGGATGGTTCCTTGTCAGACTTAGAGTCAATCAGCATCTCATGAGTCATAAGGGAACCAATAAGCTGTTCCAAAGACAAGGTTGACAGATCCTTTGCTTCATATACTGCTGTTACCTTAGCTGTCCATGTATCTGTTAAACTACGCAAAATTTTTCTCATCAGAAAATTTTTTACCAAGTGATCTAAGATCATTAACAATAGTCATAAACCTACGAAAGCAATCATTGATTTTTTCATTTTTATTCATGGCAAACAATTCGATGATTAAATCAATTTTAGATCGTTTTACCTCACTGGTTCCCTCAAACGCAAGTTCAAGGGTGTCCCATATCTCCTTAGCACTACTGCAACCAGAGATACGATTTGTTTCGGTCTCACTTATTGCTTGTTGTAGAATTGACATTGCCTTAGCATTTTCCTCCAGCAACTTGTAATCAGCAGTGACCAATTCGCTATCCTTCTTGGGAACCTGTTTCCCATCAGCTTCTGTCTTGAGAATGATATTAGGACCATTTTTAACTACGAGCCAGCATTCATAATCAATACCCATGATAACATTCTGGATCCTGTTCTTCCACCAAGCATAATTATTTCCATTAAACTTTGGTGTCTTGTTGTCATAACCAATTGCACTTAATTCTTGAGTACTCATTCTTAACTCCTCTAGATGTTACTCTTTCGAGAAGCTTAGGCTCTGATACAAATTGAAGGTTCAATGGGCACTCAAGAGGGGGGGGGGGTGAATTGAGTGTTAAGTAATCGTTAGCGGTTTTTGCTTCTTTTCGGATTATGTGTAAGGAACCAGTTGTGCTGGTTCCCTTATGCAGCGGAATAAAACAAAGCAATAAAGAACACCACAGATTTAACGAGGTTCAGCCAACTCTGGCCTACGTCCTCCTATCCTAAGTCCTTTATTAATCTACTCCGAAAAATAAAGACAAAGAACACTCTACTGTTTCCCTACTCCGGGAACCAGTAAACCCCACACTCTACTCCGAATGTTCTCTAAACTTACCCTCGTAAGTTCCTAGTGTGTTTGAACTCACAAACACTCACCAAGTCTTCAACCCTTCTGTCAAAGACTTAATACAAGATCAAGAACTCTCTAATGATCTAACTCTCAAAAGTCAAATAGAGAAAAACGTTAAAACACTATTATGCTCTTGTATATCACTTAATAATTGAATTAGTGCTTTTAGCTCTCAAAAATAAAACTCTATTAAAATGCGTGAGAGTCGTATCTGATTATTCAGAATAAGATGTGTTTTTATAGGTTAGTTAGCTAAACCCTAGTTACCTTAAATCATGCATATAAGATATATACGATTTATGGTAAGTATTTATCTTAATTGATTTGATCACAAGATAAAATCAATTTAAGATAAAATACTTCCTAGTTTTTAGCTAACCAAAAATATCATCTTATTCTTAGCTGCTTGGATATATTTTAAATCAATATTTTTCGGAAAATATCTTTTTATAAAATCTTTGTAAAAACGGCAGCTTGAATAATCTGTTCAGTTAACCTGGTTCCCTGGCCTGGTTCCCTGAACTGAATATGTTATGAAATTTGTTCCAAACCTTGTACCAAATTTCATAACGATATTTAATATACTAAAAGCACTTTATATACTCAATTATATAAGTTATACTACGGAGCATTTACATGAAGTTCCTAAATAACTCTTTGAGTGTAGTCTTCCTTCATGCATTCGTTAAGTCTTGAAAGCTTCCATGAATGAACTCAATTATTGACCAAAGGACCTTCCTTTAAGTTGATCGAAAATCCTTTCAAGCTTCCAGTCTTAGAAATCAACTTAGATACTGCACATTCAACAAAGTTAATGTACAATCCTAAATAAGTAACTGCCTTTCATAAAAGCAGTTTGAGAAAACAGTTTATACTGGTTTCCTACCAGTGCATAGCTCATTCATCATCTAACTGTTCCCTGTATAAAGATAAGTTAGTTCAACAAATATCTCATATAAGTAATAACTTATCTAGGGAAACAGTGTTCTATTTTAGCTGGTTTCCCCAACTGTATTGAACACTTTCAAAGACCTGTTTCCCTTAGCTGTTTGTCATCATTCAAAACTATCAATCAAAACCTAAAGGACTCAACAATGAGGTTCCACTTCCGAAAGATAAACCTAAAAGAGAATTCACACCAGTGAGAACGACTTATGAGGTAAAGCATTTTCCTCTACAAGTCACTAAAAAACCCAAGAAGAGCAATAGAATCTACACTCCAATTGGGATCCCATATGCGCAAATGTTCGAAATGCTCTCCGAGAGTGGAGAGATCAAACCTCTCAAACCGAGACCATTCGAATCGTTGAAAAGGACAGATAGATATTACTGTCAGTATCATCAATCAGGGGGTTACACTATAGAAAACTGTTTCAAATTCAAGGATTTGGTTCAGAAAATTATTGATGAAAAGAAACTAGTCCGAATTCAACAAGAAGAGGATGCGTCCAATAATGGAGTTTGGGATAGTGATGAAGAAGATGTCTATCTAAAGGACGTAGTAGGACCTACACCTTCTGTGTCATACACCACAGATGACATTTGGGCTGAAGAAGACTCATCAATAGACGTCCTCACAAGATCCGGGAGAATGCAACCTCCCATTTCAACACAACCTATGCCAACCAGATAACAAGTTCCCATACCTATCATTGAAGACAATGATATTGTTAAGCAGTTTAAGAAGACAAAAGTTGAGATGAATGTATGGAAACTTCTGGCAACATCTCGAGAACATAGGTTGGCTGTAATGAATGCCTTGGACAAAATTGGAATAGATTCTGACACTACTCCTGAGGGGCTAGCCAACTTCCACACAAATAAGCTTCCTAGTCCGATTAATTTGATCACCTTTTCTGACAAAGATTTACCCCCAGAAGGTTATATACATTACAAGGCATTAAACCTCACAGTAGTCTGCAAGAGGATGAATGTTCCTATGACTCTTGTAGACAATGGATCAGCCATCAACGTCTGCCCACTTAGAACTGCAAGGATGCTTTGTATAAGGGATGAAGATTTAACTCCGTCTACACAAGGAATAAGGGCCTACGATAACACTCGTCGTCAAGCTCTTGGCAAGATCACCCTAAATGTAACGGCAGGAGCAATAGAACATGCTACTACTTTCCAAGTAGTAGATATTAAAGATTCATTCAACTTGTTGTTAGGACGCCCTTGGCTTCATGATCTAAAGGCCATCCCTTCATCTCTCCACCAACAAGTAAAAGCTATAGTTGGAGGAATTCCAATCACCATCGATGCTTTGCCTTTGAGAATCAAATCTATAGAGAATCCAATTATTAATGTGGAGCATGATGAAGATGATGAAGATTTATGGGGCATTAACGAAGAGGTCTCCTTAATCCAGGAGGATGAGAGGACCCCTCTTTGCCATGACCCCCATTCCAACATGATTGTCAATGCCATGCTGAAGAAACAAGGACACTTTCCTAGGATGACCCTAGGAAAGAAGAAAGGAATGGAAAAACCGCTGGAGTCACCTGGCCTCCCTAAGTTAGACACTTTCAGACTTGGTTTCAAACTCGGAAAGATCTCAAGCGAGCCCAGGAAAAGTCAAAAGCACGTAGGGATGCTCGCATCCAAAAGAAAGCAATCTCAATGGATCAGTACCCTCTTACGCTTAATGGTCAGTTTATAAAAGAAGGAGAGGACTATCCATGCCATGAATTTCCCGAGCCATTTGTTGTAAACGGCATAAGACAACCGGGATTCGAGATTTTCTTGGATTGCTATTTCACTGATGAAATCCCAACTCCTGTTTACAAGGAGAAAGCACCCCCATGCTTTGACTTTAACGTCATGAGATTGTTGTTTGGGCGAGAAAAGAATGAGCCAACTTGTAAAGAGGATAACTCCTCGCTTATTCAAACAGTCTTAAAAAGTGAAAGCTTCGATCCTTCAAAGCTAATCACTCCAGCAGAAGGATCCCTACAAGGGTGGCACAAGACTATCAAGGTGACTACTCCAAGCGGAAGGAAGATATCCATCACGACAGGACAAGGACCGATGTTTGAAGAATCGTCTAAGTCAGAGTCTGAGTCTGAGTCTTTCCCTCTAGAGTCTTCTAAGTCTTTAGTAGTAATACCTTCCCCTCCTATTTCTTCTCCTAGTATAGTTAGTGATTCAGTCCCTGAGGACATATCACTCTTTGATGTAATAATCTCATAGTATAATAATATTTCTCACTCTCCTTACTTCTCGTGTTCTTCTCTAACCCAAGATGACGAGCATTGCTTAACTAACAATGAAAAAGACAAATAAATTATTAAAGCAATGGAAACACTCGAAAAGAAAACACCGGTAATTGAAGAAACTGAAATAGTTGATATCTCAAATGATTCAACTCATAAAAGAGAAGTCAAAATCGGACTAACACTGAATAAACAAGAAAGAACCGATTTAATTAACTTACTTAAAAAATTTATCGATGTATTTGCTTGGTCATATGAAGATATGCCAGGCATTAATATAGAAATAGTTCAACACACTATACCACTGATTATAGGAATGAAACCTGTAAAGCAAAAGTTACGTCGAATGAAACCCGACGTAGCTCTTAAAATAAAAGAAGAAGTTTAAAAACAAATAACTGCAGGTTTCATCAAGGTATCTAAATACCCCGAATGGGTCGCCAACTACGTCCCAGTTCTGAAGAAAGACGGAAGGGTAAGAATGTGTGTCGACTATCGAGATCTAAATAAGGCAAGTCCAAAGGACGACTTTCCCTTGCCACACATCGATATTCTGGTAGATAACACAGCAAATCATGCGCTTCTCTCGTTCATGGATGGATACGCAGGTTACAACCAGATTCTCATGGCAGAAGAAGACATGGAGAAAACAACTTTTATAACACCATGGGGCACTTACTGCTACACGGTAATGCCATTCGGGTTGAAAAACGCGGGTGCTACTTACCAACGTGCAGCAACTGCTTTACTCCATGACATGATGCATAAAGAAGTCAAAGTATATGTCGACGACATGATTGTAAAATCAAAAGACCGTCCTGGCCATCAAGTAGCCTTAAGGAAATTTTTCGAAAGGCTAAGAAAATATAATATGAGGTTGAATCCATCAAAGTGTGCTTTTGGAGTCACCTCAGGCAAGCTTTTGGGTTACGTCATAAGCTCTGGAGGAATAGAGGTAGACCCAACCAAGATCAAAGCAATCATGTCAATGCCACCGCCCAAGACTGAGAAACAGATTCGAGGATTTATTGGCCGGTTGCAATACATAAGTAGGTTCATATCAAAACTGACGACGATATGTGAACCAATCTTCAAAAAACTTAAGAAGAATGTACCAGTAATATGGGATGACGAGTGTCAAAAAGCCTTTGAAAAGATCAAAGCCTATTTCGCAAACCCTCCCGTATTAGCACCAGCACTTCCCGGAATACCTCTTAGGTTATATTTGACGGTTACCAAAGAGACAATAGGAGCTATGGTAGCACAATAAGTAGAAGGCAAAGAGAACGCAATCTACTACCTAAGCAAGAAGATGCTCGAATACGAAGCACGCTATACACCGCTTGAGAAGTTGTGCCTCGCCTTGGTGTGGGCCACAACTAAGTTAAAACATTACATGCTGGTGCATACCGTCTTCGTAGTCTCCCGATTAGATCCACTCAAGTATCTATTCGAGAAATCTACACTCAATGGACGCATATCAAGATAGATAGTCAATCTAGCACAATTTAATGTAAGGTTTATGCCACAAAAAGCTATCAAGGGATCCGTGGTGTCAGACTTTCTAGCAGATTTTCCAATAGAAGACTCGACGCCAATACAAGACAATGAATTTCCAGATGAAGACTTAATGGTCACTGAAGATGATACTTGGACCTTATACTTTGACGGAGCCTCAAATCAAAAGGGATGTGAAGTTGGAGTACTACTAGTATCACCTAAAGAAGAACATGTTCCAATCTCCATAAAGCTTGATTTCGACGTTACCAACAATGCTGCTGAATATGAAGCATGTGTGGTAGGCCTTGAAACAGCTTTGGCATTGGGAGTAAAAAAGTTAAGGATATTCGGAGACTCTTCTTTGATTATCAATCAGATATCTAAAAGGTGGAAAGTAAGGAGCGAAAGTCTAGCCCCTTACCAAACCTATCTGGAAACTCTTACCGATCAGCTAGACAAGGTAGAATATACATATCTACCTAGAGAGGAAAATCAATTTGCTGATGCCTTGGCAAGAATAGCCTCAATGGTTAGGATTCCCACGGAAATCGAGCAAATGCCTCTAACTATAGAAAAAAGACACAAACCAGCATACATCCAAGCCATAAAAGACGGTGAAGTAGTCCAAGGCGAAGAAGAAGAAGAAGAACCGTGGTACACGGAAATACTCAATTATGTCACCAAAGGAGAATACCCTCCTCATGCTGACAAAAGAGCAAAACGAGCATTAAGGCTTTTGGCTTCCCAATATGTACTCATAGACAACGAGCTACATAAAAGGGTACCTAAGGGTCGAGCTCTCCTATGTGTAGGAAAGAAGGATGCACAAAGAGCAATGAGAATAGTCCATGAAGAAATATGTGGCACTCATATAAATGGCAAAATGTTAGTCCAGAAAATAATGCGAGAAGGATATTATTGGACTACAATGAATAGGGATTGCCATCAATACGTAAAAAAGATGCCCTAAGTGCCAAATTTATGCCAATTTACAACATGTCCCTCCATCCTTGCTCTACACCTACACATCGCCATGGTCATTCTCTACATGGGGAATTGACATCATTGGCAAAATAACTCCCCCAAGAACAGGAGGCCAGGAATATATCCTAGTAGCAATTGATTACTTCACAAAGTGGGTCGAAGCGCAATCATACGCTAAACTCACTACAAAACATGTAGCACTCTTTATCGAGAGAAATTTTATTTGTCGATACGGAGTCCCACATGAAATGATAAGTGACAATGGAACTCACTTTCAAGCCGAATGTGAAGACTTGCTACAAAAATATGGCATTCAACATCATCATTCTTCCCCTTATAGACCTCAAGCAAATGGAGCAGTCGAGGCAGCTAATAAAAATTTAAAAACTATCATCGAGAAAATGACGGGAAATTATAAGAATTGGCCTGAAAAACTTCACTTCGCATTGTGGGGTTACCGCACATCAATCCGTACTTCAACAGAAAATACACCATTTTCCTTGGTATATGGAATGGATGTCGTATAACCTGTCGAACTAGAAATACCATCTCTACGCATTGCATTAGAGAGTAAGCTCGATGAAGTTGAATGGACTAGGGCAAGATATGAAGAATTGATTCTACTCGACGAGAAACGACTAGAAGCTCTACATCACACTCAGTGTTACCAAACTCGTATGTCTAGGCATTTTAATAAGAAGGTCAAGACAAGAAAAATCAAAGTAGGAGACTTCGTGTTAAAAGCACTAAGGAAAAATGTTTTAGATCCAAGGGGTAAATTTAGACCTAATTGGTTTGGACCCTACATTGTCAAAACAATCCTGTCAGGAGGTGCAGCAAAACTAACTGATATGGATGGCAATGAATTCTCGAACATGACAAATCTTGACCAACTTAAGAAATACTAACCATAATTACTTGAGTAGGATACTCAAGAGAGGTACGTTCGGCCTGATTCCTTAAGAAAGGTGTAGACACCTAAAAATGTCTCCCCAAAACCAAACCCGATGATGAACAACCTTTCACCGCCACTATTGGTCGGGTTCAGTATTTAATCCTGAGAGTGCTTAAAAATCGTATTTGATTAAATTCATATTTTTGAACAGTCCATGGATTAGTCTTGATGTTTGGTAAAAGCAAAGTTTTAATTTCAGCCCCAACTTGTTATTTAATTTTAGTCCAAACCTTTTTTATATTATTGTTTTATTATTATTATTATTATTTTTTGGCCCAAACCTTTTATTTATTTTTATTTAATTATTTTCTTATTTTCGCCCAAATAATAATAAGTCAGAAAAGGCCCGAAATTATCAATCGGCACTTAAAATGCCGAATGAAATTAGGGTTAAAAATTTATTTAGACGGAAAAGTGGGCTGGAAATTCCCGCACCACGACAGGTACCCACCGTGTCATGGGAATCAGTCCCGTCTAACGGTGGGATTTCCCGTGACACGGGAAATTTCGTGTCTTTTCCGCGTAAACCCTTAACGCGTTTTCTTCCCCGTTTTCTGAAAATTCCCGCGTCACACCAAAAATGTACCGTGTCACGGGAATGTTTCCCGTCTAACGGTGGGATTTCCCGTGTCACGACATAGTTTACCGTGTCGCGGGATACTTTTTTTAGGGTTTTTATCATTTTAGGGTTCTGTGTGCTCCCTCAGCGCATTTTCCATATAAATACCCCCTAATTTCTGATGTATGGGGCAGCAATTAATTCTCTAGTTTATTTTTCTCTCTTCTATGCTTTGGCCTAAATACTAGCCTACCTTTCTCACTTAAAAATTCCTTCTTCAAGTACTCAAAGGAGTCCATACTTTACTCGTGGTTCTATCCTTAAGCTAAGGCGTGAAAGGGTAGAACTGTTTGAGGGTTTGGCCCCAAATCAACTCTACTTTGTTTAATTTAATTTAATTGTTGTTTTATTATTATTTCCTTGAAGTTACTAACTCGTTTATTATTTTGTAGTTGCAAACAAACAGAATCAAAGTAAGAATTATGTTCCTTTTATTTCTATTATTTTTCTAACGATTTTATATTGTTGGAATTATTGTTAAATTGCTTCCAATATTGATGTTATTCTATTTTATTTATTGATCACCATATTGCATGTTTAAAGGGAATATGTAATTGAAAATCACGCCTAATAAGATAATTTGGACAACCGGTTTAAGTTCCTTTTTAATCTTGTTATTAAATAAAGTGATCACTAATATTTTAGAATTATATGTTGCATTAACATTAAACCAATTTAGCCTAATAATAGTTTGGAGCAAATTGAATATTTTGTTTGTATGCCTTTGAGATCGCATGAATCACTTTTCACTATAAGAATCGAGTAGAGGCCAATACGGGCGAAGGTGACTCCATGAATCACTTCGTACCATCATCCCCGATCCTCCTTTCGTGGTTCCGAACCATATGGAGTTAGTAATCTCATGGATTATGAATGGGGTGTAACCTTCACGGGTCAATCGTTGTTGCCTAACGTTGTCCTTTATCGTGGTTGCCTTTTATGATCCGTGAACGGTTTACAAGTTCCTTAAAAACTTGTTGGCGGCTCCCTACTTTGCTTTGTCCCTAATCATAATGTCAATTCCCACTTCCTATGATTGCCAAGCATATTCACCACATGCTTTAACGTAGGCGCACTTCGAGCGACGCCTACAATTTGGCGACTCCACTGGGGAGGATTCTTGGTTATTTATCGATTTGAGTGATCGATATTTAATTAAGATGAGTGGATGAGACTTGAAAGATCCTTGAAAAAATATTCCTGTGATTAATTTGGCATTTTTGCATCTGCATAGACGTTTTAACGTCGCATTCAGGTCTGTCCCATAGGAAAAATTTAATAACTTGGTTGCGCACAAAGGAAAACAGGGTACCAGTCAGATCTTCTGACTGCCGTGCCACGGTAAAATTTGTCGTGTCACGGTACAGTGTATCGTCTGACGGTGCACAGTACCGTGGCCTGGGAATTTTTTTCGTGTCACGGCAGTCCTAAAATCAGTCCAATGGCTTATTTTCTCTTCTCACAGTCAACTTCCTTCGATTTTTGTGAAAAAAACGTATGTGTTCTACATGCGTCTTAGCCCCGGGGAATTTAAGCTCTATCAACCCAAAAACGCTCATGGAAATAAGGGTTCATCCGAGTCATTAAATCCACCCAAACCATGGAGTCGAGTTCGATTTCATCACGAACTTGCGGAGCCGCCCGTTGGCATACACCCTCAAGGGAGGCTGCCTTGCTAACGCATCCAAACTCTTAACCATGGTACCCTTTTGACACCCAAAGCTTGACCAATAGTTGAACATAGATCTTGACTCTAGGTTGCGAACTTTTTTTTCATCATCGTGCCTAAATGCTATGTGATTGTTTGGTGCTAACCTTCATGTGTTTACTCTTTTATTTAACCCATGACCGAGGGTTTTTATTCTCACATAGTAATTAGTACGGACCTAAAATCGATTAAAATTTGGAAAAATCATAAAATTGACTTGGAACTGCGCACTGTGTCACGGCATGTTCTGCCGCGCCACGGTGAACAGTGCCGTGACACGGGGCTTTCTACCGTCTGACGGTAGATTGCACCATGTCACGACGGTCAGCACCATGACACGGTGCCCAGGAAAAAATGTCCTGTCAATCTTTTTTTGATTTTTGTGCGTACGTGGATGTTGTGTCCAGTTTAGTGTCATGTCTAGCTGTACGGTCAAAACACGCGTCCATAACCTCACCTAATCACTCACATACCGTGTTCACACACTTTTTCCCTTAGTCGTGCACTACTTTTGACCGTATTTTAGGATAGTCTTGTTTTTTGGTGTCGTTTCTTTTTTTCGGAGTAAGTCGGATGAATCCTCCCATTTTTAAAAAAAAAAAATATAATAGTTTTTTTTAATAAAAATATATAAAAAAAACATTTTTTTTTATAATCCGGATGGGTTAAGGTTAAGTTTGGTCATTAAAGGTGTGTTTGTTTCGGTGTCACAACACTTGGTCAAGAAGTAGGGGTAGATTGTTACGGTTCAAGTCAATACCTCAACAACCTCTTATACCAAAGAGGCGTACAAGGAAACCACCTCAATAATCTCCACAAGATCCATCTCTAGTCTACTTTTCAACCAATGGCTACTAAGGAAGACATCGAGAACCTCAACAAGACAATTGAAAAGTTGTCTAACATGATGCAGACACTCACCACTAGAGTCAGCACGGTAGAACAAGACAGTCAAAACAATGTCACTACCGCTGCAATGGACAAGATTAAGGAACAGATGAGCAAGATTTTTGAACAATTCACTTATGTGGAACAACCTGTCACCTCTTCGTCCATAAAGGACAAGCTTCCTGAGAAATTTTCCACTGCTGACATTCCCAAATTCAAGCCTACTGATAATCTGCTTTTCCATCTGAAGGCTTTTTTCTGCAACTATGGATCTTAAGGGATTAGATGTGACACTCTTCCCTACGGTGTTCCCTCTTTCCTTGGAGCATGCCTGTCAACAATGGTTCTATTCTTTGGAATCCAAACATGTCGCGACCTGGGAGGATGTTGTTGAAAGCTTTATGAATCGTTACAAGTGTAACATTAAGGCCAAAACTTCTGAACGTGAGCTCTCCATTCTCAAAAAGAAAGAGAATGAAGGCTTCACCACTTACTTAAGCAGGTGGAGGGAAAACAGCTGCGCTCTTGGTGGATCCCCCCCAAGGAAAAGGAAATGGTTCGCTAGTTCATCACTAATCTAACTCATAAGTACAAGCAACACTTGAAGTTTTTGCCTCTGAGTACCTTTAAAACTGTATACGATATTGGAATCAATATCGAGGACAAACTAATGAAGACTGCTAGTAGCAACAATAATAACAGCACTTGGAAAAACAAGAAGAACGACACTCCTTCTTCTTCGTCTTCTAAGCCCAATAATGCTACGAACAATATCAATATCAATGATGTGCTGGCCCTTAATGCTCCTCCTCAAAGATTCCAAAGGCAAAGGAGGGTTTACACGCCTTTGGGAATGACTTTTGATGCTGCTTATGACCGTTTTCATGGTCAAGGGTTGATTACGCCAATTGGACCATTTCCAGAACCTCGACCAGAGAATAGGACCGCTAGCTATGACCCCAATGATTATTGAAAGTTTCATCAAGGAAAGAGTCATAATACTGAGAATTGTTGGAGGTTGAAGGATGCAATCCAAGACCTAATTGATGCTAATCAACTTTCTTGGGGGGGGCAAGCCTAACATTCAAACAGGTCCTCTTTCTAATGCTTTGGCTATCATGGGAGACGAAGTCTCCTTTGATCCGTCAATACTCATTCAACCTGTGAATGAACCTCTGGCGGAAGTTGTATTTGTATCGAGTTCTGAAGAAGTAAATGGAATTTGGGATAGTGACGATGAAGACGTCTATCTCAAGGATATAGCCTGTTCATCTCTTGGCACAAGTGAAGATGTTTGAGGGACTTTGAGGTCAAGGTTCTCACCAGAAGTGGACGGTTGCAACAACCTAATCCACCTCCACCTCCACCACAATCACATCCGATAGTTAATCCCATCGACCCCTGTGAACAGCGATGTGGTCAAACAATTGCAAAAGACCAAGGTGAGATGAAATGTATGGAAGCTTTTGGCCACCTCCCACGAGCATCGAAA